>NC_143014.1:49487592-49804675 GCF_055824585.1 Amblyomma mixtum
GTGCGCAGTCTTCACAAAAATGAATATCAAAGCACAAAACGGGCAACATGCCATTCTTGCATAGGAGCACGAAAAAAAAAAATAATTGCGATTACAGTCGTCCTAACTTTGCTTTATTACCTTAAACGCCCCAGTATTGTGGGTATTACATAAGGGGCGGGTAACGTAAGACAAAATAAGTAGAGAAGTAAAACTCGTTAAGTACACATACCAGGTGTTTCAGGGAAGCCCGCCACTGATTTCTAACAGTAGGGTTTCTTAGGTAAAGAAAATGTTGTGCGTTATTGTAATTCCAGCGTTGGAAGACGTCAAAAAACAGGCGAATCATGTAGTTTACCGTGTAAAGTGACCAACTAAATTCGAATAGTTAACTTCTTAACTAGGGCCGGTAGGCTCCTGGTTTCAATTAGAGATTTGTAGCTGTCCGTGAGTAATAGCCATATCAGTTTTTCGAATTTCGAAAACGCGATCATCCTCGCCATTGTGGCTCAACTAATTTGGACCATTTCTCGCCCCATTCGATAACCGCGCTCCTGCGGAGAGCGCAAAGCGACGTCAAGCAACTCGCGTCCCTCCGTGGAATCTGCCCCGCCCGTGCTGCGGTGCCCCCCGTTCTTCGCCACTTCACTGCTCTGTAGGCAAGAGAAAACCTGTTCACAAGATACAGCTCAGGAGGTTCTGTAAGTGCAGTCTGCGTCACTCATGTGTAGCGCTCGAGCAGTCTGCACCACGCAGTAAAAAGTGAAATTAGAAAGCAGTCCATGCTTTGCGGGCACATTGCTTGTGTCCACCTTGCTTGCACGTTCATGTGGGTCTACTTCCGCGAATGCTAGACGTTACTAAGAGGTGTCAACTTTTATGCAGTGCAGGGCACCGCTCGGGAGCTCTACACATGGGTTGTACATACTTCTCTTTTGTCTAATCACCTCTATCTCAAGGTAGTTAAGCCGCAAAACACAGAAGGCAAATGCTCTCAACTTGAGCTAATGGTACGGTGGCTAAAACAACAGCTGCGGCAAGTGTGCTGGACAGCTGCCGCCATCTGTCGCATGCGCCTGTCACTAACATGAACTGCGCATTCGCAGTAGGGGCTGGCGGTTTTCTTTTCAACCAGTGGAGCTGGAGGAGAAGAGCCGCGCATGCGCAGAGCGGCTGTGTGAAAAAGGATTGACTTCACGGCTTTCTGTGTCTATGCAGGCTGTTCGAATTCTGCTTCTATTACAGACTTTCACGGTGGGTGGCTTCTTGAATTTACGGTGGGCCATTGCACTGTGCACAAATGTGAGGCATGACAATGACATCATACGCATCTATGTTTTTAGTTATCTTTTTTTTCTGCCTGCGCTGTCACCACTTGCTGTGGCCTGATTAACTTGCTTCCGACTCCTGGTTAGCCATTCTCCGAGAACTGTGTTTTGGTTCACCTAATATTTTTCATTTCTGCAGGCTGCTGAACAGAGCTGGATTTGACTTCCTCGTGTTACCTCTCCTAGTTGGCATCTTCCTTGCAAGAAAAGTGAATTTGGGAACACCTACCGAGCAGTTACTTGCCATCTGCATCAAAGCAACTTGCTGATCAAAACATCCGTATTATGAACAAGGCCCCCACAGTAGAGCCGAAACGCCGCTCGACACTTTCCCGCCATCCAGATACTTACCATTTCAGTGTCAACCAAACCAGTGAACCTACCTTATCAGTGGCTAGTAACATTAATTTCCTGGTCAGTTTCTTTTTTGTGTGTGTGTGCATTTGATTCAATAAAGAACAACGTAACGATTGAGAAGCACGCTTTCTTTTCACACTTAGCATATTCATTTCCAGCTTCTGACTGCAGCCGTTCACCCCTCGTAATCTTGGCTCATAGTTCCCGTCATTGCAGATCAGCTTTGAGTTCAGTTTGAAGCGGCTTCTTTCGGAAAAAATGAACTAACATTTTTAAAGCTTACAGGATTTAAAGCTAACACTAACATTAGTCTTCAAATGTGTACGGTTTCTGAATAAAGAGCCGTTTAAAAAAATCATGGAAATGTCTACGTAAGAAGTTTCCAAGTCATCTACAAGCATACTGTTAACAAAGCTGCAGGGCTGGGCTTGTAAACGTCTAAGTCAAAAACTGTTTAGGTGAAACTTCTTTTAGACGTCAATGTTTTTTGAGACATTTTTTTAGATGCCTACTTGCTCTTTCCGTATTTCGTAGGTCATGTCGTGCAGCGCGTTTGCGGTCGGACTTTCGACAGCATTTGTCCTGAGTTCGATGCGACTCACGTATAGATCTGGCCTCTCGCATAAGTGCGGCGTTGAGAGCACCTCGCCTCGGCTGCATCCGTGGACCTCCCGCAACGCGACTGATGATATGCCCTGTTGCCGCTCGCAGCTTTATCATAAATACTGCGGTTGCTGCTACGCAGGCACGCAGGATGCCTGCGCAATGCAGTCATTTCAGGGCGTAATTTTGAGGGGTGTTTCCATGGAGTTCTTTCCTCTCTCCATGTGCACTTCAGTGCTTTTGGCGCCATCTTGTTGCGGTCGACCGCGCCCCTCACCTGGTAACGCGAGGCGCGCGGCACCGGTTATGTGCACAAGGTGGTCACGTGATCACGGAAGGCTTTGGTGACGCGCACGACAAACATTACTGCGCGTTTGCTGGGGACCTTCGGTTGAACAGCTAGAGCTGTAAAATAAAAAAAGAAGAAAATCAAGCGTGAGAAAGTCATATATGAAGTGAGGAGTTAAGTACGCTTCAGCTCTTCGAACAAAAGGTCCATTCAGCGGCCTAGGGTCCTCTTTGCATATCACCTCGAAGACAACGGATATTGTTTTTTTCTTTCAACACCATATAACGCTTAACCTATATATACCCTTTAGAGTACAATGCGATAGCATCAGAGCACGTGTACTGGAAGCGCGATTGTGGTGTCCACTGACCCAGGGGTCCAGTTATGCGCGTGTTCAACTTTTTCATCGTTAATGCCAATATACGCCGGTGGCGTATGTTCCAGTGTCGCTTTTCTACAGCAATGTTGTCAACGCCAACGCGTACTGCTTTATAGTGCCGTGTTTTTTGCCACAATGCTGTCTACGCCAGCGCATGCAGCACACATCTTTCAGGCACTACCGCCACATAGCTCAAAACGCGAATATTAGTTTGATAGTAGTATTAGTTCGTGAAGAAGACGATGTGCAATGCACAGCGAGGGAGTGTGTTGCAGTATAACACGAAGCGCGATCGGCTGCGGCGATAGCCTGGTGCTCTTGTGCAGTGGCCAGCGAAGCTGATCTGTTTGCGCCACCGCAGGTTCGAATCCCAGTCGCGGCAATATTTATTTATTTACGGTTTTCCCAAGGCCACCCTCAAGGTCAAGCATCGCTCAAAACCGGTGAGCCGGTTTGACCTCGTGAAGTAATGCTTTTGCACTAAGAACGAAGAGGATCTACGCGCCCATAACAATGACGCGCGATCTCATACAGGAAGACATGGTGAACTCCCGTCGCTGGCAGCTCATACATAGAAGTATGAACAAGTTTGTTTAGCTAACTTCTTGGGCAAGGTTTTACCAATTAAAGCTGCGGCCAATTAAAACCAATATTTAGCTGCGGCCCAAAACTTCTGCACTCCTTCTATGAGCACACTAAGACTTACAGGTTTTATCCCATACAACAGGGGCATAGTGTAGCTGCGGCAAGCAGCCATATGCAGCTTGAATTAAAGACACTGCTACCTAGTTGATTACATTCCTTATAAACTCTGCCCCTGATCCCAAGGGTACGCGAACCATGGAAAGCGACATGTTGCACACGCTTAATGGAACTCAATGTGCGGCGGAATGCGCACCGAGGTCTCTTATGCCTTAGGTTTGGTTTGGTTTATTAGGGTTTAACGTCCCAAAGCGACTAAGGCTATGAGGGACGCCGCAGTGAAGGTCTCCGGAAATTTCGACCACCTGGGGTTCTTTAACGTGCACTGACATCGCACAGTACACGGGCCTCTAGAATTTCGCCTCCATCGAAATTCCACCGCCGCAGCCGGGATCGAACCCGCGTCTTTCGGGTCAGCAACCGAGCGCCATAACCACTGAGCCACCGCGGCGGCCTTATGCCTTAGGCCTCTCTTTACCCTGCAATGTATAAGCTCCGCTTTCTGATCACGTTGTAAGGGAAGAATATGCGTTGCATTTTACGTGTAGAAAGCTTTAATTTACCTTTTCAATGTTAAAGATTAAGCGCTTTTTTTTCTGCACCAGGAAGAGAAGGAGGAAAGTAAAGGAAGCGTTCACAGTCGGCGATTCTGACCCTTGATCTGGTTTGGACATTTCAAATAAACAAGCGCAGTGCATAGATCGGGGCCGTTATTATTGATTGCTTCTGCAAAATATTTAAGCCATGTGCGCCCGAAAGGCGATAAAAATTCAAATCAAAACCCGTTGGCGTTGTCTCTCGTCAAAGCCAATCTCCTCGCCATCTTCACTTAGTCCAACGCGCGCCCGTGTAGGGAGAGGCTTTAAGTATTTCGCAGGGCTATCCTAATTGACGAGTCGGTGGTGGACATGGCACGGAATTACATATTTCCTAAGATGTCTCATCGTCTGCTCTTTGCTTCTTTTACTCGCTCTCGCGCGCACACACACGCACGGACGCACACCAGGACAAGGAACAGAAAAAAAAATGCTTTGTGCCATTGTTCATCCATGTTTCTTTTTTTTTATTCGTGCTGCGTGGTCTGTGTGCCGTGTGATTCGATTATAGTTTATGGTTTATAATAGTAGTGAAAACTTTGACACGGAGGAGTTTGGGGCACGCTGGCCCCATATATGGCCTCCCGCACAGCCCCACTGCACTGAAGCGTTCATGCTCAGGTCCATGACGAGCCCGATGAGTGGCGATCTTATTCTGCTGGAGCGACTCCTCAGAACGTAGCAGGGTCTCCCAGTCCTCCCAGCTGGTGAGGTGCTTCAAGCCCCGCGGGGGAGGATCCGCCGGGCATTGGAATAGAATGTGGGCTAGGGTGGCGGTGGAGTATAGTTTCAGAGGGTTTAAGAAGGTTTGGTGAGGGTTTGGTGGTAGCGGGACTTAATGTAAGGGGACTTAATGTAAGGGGTGGTAGCGGGACTTAATGTGTTCGCGTCTGGAGGCGGTGCCGTAGGGTTTGATGGTAATAGTCAAGGGAGGGGTGGGGCGGGCGGTAGAGCTGTCTCTCGGCTTGGTAGGCCTGAGTAGGCTCACTGAACGTGTGCATGCGCTCCCGAGAGAACTCTGACGCGAGGACCGCCTGTGCCCGGTTCAGACCTTGGGTTAAGCTGTTGGCGGCCTCGATGCAGGGGTGCCCCGAGTGCGCAGGCACCCAGAGCAAGCTGATAGGGCTCGATGATGAGCCTCGTACGTCCACATCCGTGGAATTGGAATTAGTTTTTGAGCGCAGAAAGGCAGCACAGGAAGGAACGAATTTGACAGGACAGAGCTCGTTCCTTCCTGTGCTGTCTTTCTGCGCTCAAAAACCAATTCCAGTCGTGCACCAACTAACCTGCAAAAGCGTTCTCCCATCCGTGGGTCTGGCGGGTGGCTTGGGTGTTGGCCCTGACTGCGTAGATGTCGGTCGCGCGCTGCCCGCAGTCCGAGGTCTCAGGAGGGGGTTCAGCGTCGTCTTCGTTGTGTGCCCTTCACCTTGGCGCTGTGTACTCATCATAAATGATCCCCGACTAGCCGAGCAACAAGTAGGTCGTGCGGCAAAACGCGACACAAATTTGCAAATTGTCGTTTTCTTTTTATTATCAGCGGGTATCAACAAAACAAACATTGCCGAATTATATCCCACCGCCTTGGCATCATGCTCTTCAAGTGTGAAAATACCAGCTGAAGTGGAACACAAAAAAATTTATTGAAATTTTGAACTTCAAAGCATACATTTTGTACCACCCCGCTCGGTATCGGTGATCTGTGAGCGGTATAGCGCAAACCAAGACGACGGAAGCAGCAGATACACACACCAGACACCCACACGACAGTGTGTCTCTGTTTTTTGTACGCCGTCTTGGTTTGCGCTACCCCTCATGCCACGAGCTATGACGTATGCATTTTAAATGTTTCGTGCCTTCTCCTAAATGTGGAGGTGGAAGAAAAATTCGCTTGCGAAGGTAGTTCCCGATGGGTAAGAGGAAAAACCCGTGAAAGCATGGCAGAGAGAAGCGTGAGAAAATATGTTACACGGTTGTACCCATGGCTGTGAGGCATCATCCCGGAGATCGTCGGCGCAAAAAGTTTTTACAATGCTCATTAATATCGGAATTAGAGCCGTCGCAGTCATGCGATTTCGCCACGCTCATCACCTTGCGTGCCGTGCCCTCCCCAAGGTTTTTCTTTATCCCGCCTGGTCGGTCGACTATAATCAGATACAGCTCAAGAACAAAGCGAGACCACGAAGGAGATTCTCCAGCATGTGACGTGGACCGATTTTCATGACGTGACCGCATCGTCCACAAAATCGGTCGACGCCATTGCCTGAAAGGGCCCCTTTGAGGGTAATTCACTGCTTTGTAGAGTAGACTTATAGAAGGCGCGGATTCAATCCCGGCCGCGGCGGTCGAATTTCGGTACAGGCTAAATTCTAGAGGCCCGTGTGCTGCGCGATGTCAGTGCACGTTAAAGAACCCCAGGTGGTCGAAATTTCCGGAGCCCTCCACTGCGGCGTCCCTCGTAGCCTGAGTCGCTTTGGGACGTTAAACCCCCGTAAACCGTAAACCGAAGACTAGACGTCGGGACGGCGCGGACCGTGGCCCAGTGTTGCCAAGTGCTGTTTTCTTAATGTAGCTTATTTTCTTTCTCCCCTACCGGCCCCGTCTCGCACGATGCAGGTTTTTGGAGGGAGCTCTGCCTTTCGTTCGCTACTTCGTTTCATTTCTTTTTATCCCAAGAGCTACGCTGTACGACCGGCGAACATGAAGAATGGAAAAAAAAAAAACAGTCACACAAGACGAGGGACAAGAGGAGTGCACACACCTCTTGTCCCTCGTCTTGTGTGACTGTTTTTTTTTTCATTCACAATGTACCAACTGGCCCGCATTTCAACCCTTCTGAATATGAAGAGCATTACATTTTTGGAACAAGAGATTTTGCTAATCTCTATCGGGGTATCAGCGGGAAATTATGTCCAATACCCGGAACGCTTTGCAGGTCACCGCGTCGCCCTGTAGTATGCATGAACGCGGGTTGTCGGTGGCCATTAATCATCCACTCCAAGGGAGGTGACCAAGATGCACACGCAGCGGTTTTCTGTCCAGGCAGACAGAAGAAACCAATTTTCCTTCCTGGAGGGAACGGCTGAGAAAATAAGTCATGTTAGTGCAAGAACACACGCAGATCAGGGGCGTAGCCAGGGTGGGGGGTTCGGTGTCAGAACACTCCCCGAAATTTTCTGAGCGCTGTATCCCCCCCCCCCCCCCCCCCTATCCGGACGATTTTAAGTAATGTTCAGCTTGTAGAGGAGCTCACAGAGGATTGCCGAGACCATACTTCAAAAGCGCTAGCTCTTTCTCGACGCCCAACAGTTCCGTGTTGAATTTCAAACAGTGGACCTTGTTTTTATGTGTCAGTAGTTATCCAGGAATATTCTGATGCATTTGCGTTCTCTGTTGTTTATTCTCGAAAAGATTGATGTACGTAGTCGGTGCTCTATAGCAGGAAGCGGAAGTTATTGAAAAAAAAGTCACTTCGCCATCGCACGACGTGTGGCACTCCTAGCTTTTAATTGTAGGCACAGTTCACCCAATTAAACGTACCTTTTCAAGTCAGCCTACTTTTTCATCCTTTGCATTGCCCTCATATGATCATAAACTATCGCGAAAATAAAAAGTGTTTTTTTTTTTAAAGCGGCTCTGCGGCCGGGCGCAGGTTCACATACATGGGGTATAGAAGTTCTGACAAATGCCATTCGTTGGCAGTTGCTGACTTTGTTGTAGAGCAGAAGCTTTTGTGTTGTTTTCTATCATGTGAAAAATACTGTAAATAGTCGCGATTTTTCGTACGAGTGTTTTTTTTTGTGAGAGAACAAATGTTCTTTATGAATCAAGACCTCAGAGTCGGATTCTTATGTATTCTGTACTCGTAGTCATATTCTATGTAAATATTACAGCGAACGAAACAGCTAACCCTTCGGCTTTATTAACGCATGACTAACATATTGTATGGGCCTAGGCTCTCGATTCTTTTTAATTTTTTTACCGGCGGCGTAAACACCCACCGAAAAATATTTCTTGCTACGCCACTGACGCAGATACAGAAGCTTTTCTTGCTCATAATAGTTCGATCTTTTACTGCACAAATCGCAGCAAACTCCCTCTGGAAAGAAGCATAAACTTTATTCGGAAAGTCTTCTCGATGGTAGCAGTGTGAGTCGTTCCGGACTTCTAGTCCAGGACCCCACGGAGACAGCCACCGCACAGGCTCGGTCTATAAAGGCGAGCTGGTCCTCCAGGACCGTGCTGTCAAGGTCGCCTCCCACTACTCCAATGTGGGACTTTGATGTGGAACTTACCGGGTTATGGTGGCAGGCCCATGTGGTGTGGAATAATGTGGAAATATCCCTACAATAAGGACATCTGTCCTCAAAAGCGGTGGGATGAATTCTGCTAAGTAGAGAGAGGCACGGAAAATTGCCCGTCTGAAGCTGGTGCCAGCGTGTCAGCTTAGGATGAGGCGAAAGGTCTCCTACTGCCTCTCATAAGCTCCAGTATTATGCTGTGCCGTCGGGGTACAGGCTCCAGGAGCCACGCTTCAGCCCCGCTCGGTAAGTGTGGTCTCGAGCGATGACGTCAGCCAGTCACGTGATTCCCAGAGAGCCCTGCCTGTCCTGGTGCCTCGTTGAGGGATGAGTCGCATGGCGGTCTTGCTTAGTCTTATTTTGAGGTAATTCCTGCAGGCTTGCTGCGTAGAGCCAGAGACTCTCCCCGCGCATTGCCGATGGCTACTGCTAAAGCCATAGCGACCTCTTCAGCCTCGGTACGACTACAGTCTCTGATGGTGACGCTGGCAAGTTCTCTGTACGCAGAGTCCTCTACCGTAGCAACAACCGCTGATCTTCCAGCCTAGCAAGCAGTGTCAACGTGGATCACGTTCGCTCTACCCGCGCCAGTCGTTTTCCGAGACTTTTGGCTCCTCAGCGAACCTTCGCTGGCCCACATCGTGATGCCGTCGGCATATACAGCGTGCCGAATGCCTGGGATTCTATCAAGCCGTTCCAGAAGTCCGGACATGGTGATATTGAAGAGTATCGGGAATATCACCGCGCCCCGAGGTAGGCCCTTGTTAGACATTTTGATGATGTCTGACCTCAGGTCACCCATGCCGATTGTTGCTGTTCTACGTCTCAGAAAGGCCTTGGCATAGTCATGGATCCTCTGACCTGTTATGTCGCCATCACACAGCCAGTAGAGCCGCCTTGAGCCCACAGGAAAGGTCTGAAGACTGAACTGGGAGTCCCACGCCAGGTAAGGTCTTAGAAGAAGCCCGTTGCCTTCCATTACGTCTGCAGGCTTCCAAGATACCGCTTCTACAATTAGTTCGCCTTGGTTTCTAGTTCGCCTTGGAGAGACCTGGCCAGGTTAATTAGATCCTGCTTTATCGACTACGAGCTAGGACGCAAAGCCACTTCTTTGCAGCCCTTCATACTGTAAGCGCAGTGGGTTGGCTTTTCACGCGACACAGGCGTCAGCAGGAACCGCCATGGTTTTATGATGACATTCATTGCCGCCTCGACATCTCAGACCTACGCTAAAAACGATCGCTGCCTGTAGCAGAACCAATATCTTCGGTTCTTGAGCATCTGCACAGCGTACGTCTACGGGGCCACCTGCAAGTTTCGACTGAAGTCTTACACCGCACTCTCACAGAGGGAGAGCGCGGTGTTAGTGTAATGAGAATGCCTTTATTTTCCCTCACAAGGCTGCGGGAGGCAGAGAGAAAAAGCTAGAATTCGCGCTTGACAAGCTCTCGCCCCCCCCCCCCCCCCCCCCGCCCCGAAACAAAAATACATGATACATCGAAATAAAAAAGGCAAACAGCATAAGCATGTCAGCAAACGTTCAGCAGCAGGACATTGAAAGAAAATAACAGTGCAGAAAAACCACCAATTTTTACACAAATATACATCTTCGTACCAAAAAAACGATATATATGAAAAATTGATACACATTTCACACAGTTCGATATACCCGCTCATGTATAACTGAGACAAAATGGCTGAAATATTTTTGTCGTGTGCGCTCAAGGATTGAATTATGACTGTGTCAGAGGTTGAGGATGTGTGGAAGAGTGTCTAAGCATACGTTGTCCGTAACCTGTTCTGAATAAGTGCATATGTGCCAAATATTGGTATTACTTGTTATGCACGGGTTGTTCCTTCTGCGTACGTAGTGAAGCTGTAGTTGTGCAATGAACGAGATATTGTTATTCAGCTCGGTTATATATTTAGAAATTAAGGTATGTGTACATATCATGAGTTGGCATTATATGTTGTCTTTCTCAAAAACTTGGTCTAGATGGATGGTCATACTCTACATTGTATATTATTCTCAGCATTCTTTTCTGTTGATGTGTAATTTCCACAGGTTTGCGAATGATGCTTTTCTCCATACCAAGTGACAATAATTTAGGTGTGAACAGAACAATGAATTATGGAGCAGTATTTCACTTCTATAGGGAGCCTGTGTTTGTGTCGATCCAACGTAATTTGTGTGATCATATCCCATGTCATTTTCTCATTGAAAAGTACGCCTAGTACTTTAAAGAAATTCACTATTTCTACTTTAAAATTATTAAGCATAATATCATCGTTAATGTGCACATCCTTGTTTTTTTGGACGGTAATGGCTTTTGTTTTCGAAGTGCTAATTTTAAGGGCATTGTATATTTGTCCACTTTTCAAGTTGCCTAAGTGTTAAATTTTATTTGATAATCACGTTGGAAGCGCATGAGGCGGCAAAAAGTAAAGTGATGTTGTCTGCATATATAACCAGTTTTGTTTTGCTGTATTTTTCTGTTATGTCATTCACGTATATGTTCAAATGAAAAGGGCCCAAAATGCTGCCTTGCGGCACTCCGGAAAAGTTCTATAGGATTAACAATTGATTGTTGGCCGTTTAATTCAACATATTATTGTCGATTCCTAAGGTATAGCTACTCAAAAGCATCAAAGATATTCCTCGAAAACCATATACTACTTGAAGCTTGATTTTTCAGTAGTAACATGTGATTAAGGTGGTAAAATGCCTTCGAAAAATCGACATATATTGTACAGGCGGTATCAGCCTTACAGTGGCCTGTCAGCTATACCGGGGTTTTTTTTTTTAGAAGGTCCAAAATTTAAAAAAAAGGTAAATTGCTTTAGACTTATTTTAGCACTTGGGCTATACTGGAGGCTACGGCGGGCACCAGGCAAGAGGGAAACTGCTTTTTTGAAGGTTTGAAGGTTTATTAAAACGAAATACAAATGAGTTGTGAGTTTCATAAAAAAGTTAGTACAGTAGGAGGTCCCAAAGTGAAAACTGTCTGGGGGACCTCCCATCAGGAATACATAAGGAAAGTGCATAAGTTTGGCAGAGGAGCTATAAAAGTATACAATCAAGTTAAAATCTATTAGTGTAATTTGCGGCAATGAATAAGTTATACAATAGTTAGCGGGCATAATTTAACAAAAAAGGCATAAAATAGCAAAACATAAGAGCAATAGAAAGAACACAAAAAGACATAAGATAACAATGGGCATTGAATAAATGCAGATATAATACACAGGCGGAGAAAGAAAAAAAAAAGAAAAAAAAAGAGGTTCCAGAAGATTAACAATATGACCGTTTGCTGTCAGAGTGGGGAACATAAAATAAGATGAAGGCAACCTTAAGCATGGTATGAAGCTGAATGGGTTGATAGGAGATGTTTTTTTAGTAAAGTGTAGAAAGCGGGCTGCGAACGTGCGGATTTGATTGCTAGTGGTAATGAATTCCAGGTTTTGATGGCGGAGAAAAAAGCAGTTTGTTTTCCATAATTTGTGTTCACTTTTGGTAGAAGCATATTATTTTGTTCAGAGAATCTAGTGTTATTGCAATTAGAAAGGAAAGATACGGAAAAACAGAGAAGTTGGTTGTTATTATTGCGAGCGCGGTAGATTAGAAGACCTAACCTAAGATTAAGGAGGCATTTCAATGGCAGAATGTTTAGGTCAGAGTAAAGAGGTGAAGCAGTGGCTGTGTATGGGCTGAAAGATAGAATTCGAAGCGCTTGATTTTGAAGATGAGAAATACATGACATATGGCATGAATAGGTATTACCCCATGATGATAGGCAATAATTAAGGTGACTGTTAATGAAAGCATAGTACAGGGATAAGAGAACATGGCGTTGAAAGAAAAGTCTAGTTTTTATTAACACCCTTATTCCAAATGAAATTTTTTTACTGATAGATTTGGTGTGTAGATGAAATTTTAGATGACAGTCAAGCGTGATGCCGAGAAATGTAACGGATTCGGAGGCAGTGATAATATGATGTCCCAGATAAACGGCTGGGCTCGGGATGACATGCTTTTGATGAGAGCGGAATATCATGAAAGTGGTTTTTGTAGGATTAAGTTGTAGTAAGTTATTTTCACACCATAAAACAATATTCTGTAAGTCCATGTTTAATTTGTTTATTAGGCTTGTGAAATTGCTATCCTGAGTGAATAATGTCGTATCATCCGCGTAAAGTATACATCTTGTGTTAATTAAAGACAAAGGTAAGTCATTGATGAAAATGAGAAAAAGAAGCGGACCTAAAATGGAACCTTGTGGCACTCCTAAATTAATAGTTAAAGGGGAAGACAATGTTTCTTGTAGCTGAACAACTTGTATACGGTTAGTGAGATAACTGCGTAAAAGAGCTAGAGCAGGCCCACAGATGCCTAGAGATTCTAATTTAGTGTACAGTATAGTGTGGTTAATTGTGTCAAATGCTTTGGTGAAATCTAAGAAAACAGCACCGGCAAACAACCCATTATCAATATATTGCTTAATACTGTCTGTGAATTCGATTAAAGCTAGTTCTGTGGAGTAATTAGGCCGGAATCCAAATTGCTGATCTGCTAACAGCTGGAATTTAATGAGGTAGTTCATTATGCGATTAACAATTAACTTTTCTATTATTTTACTAAAGAAAGGCAATATAGTTATTGGACGGTAGTTACTTAGGCATTCTTTGTCGCCTTTCTTGAATATCGGCGTCACCTTACCTTTTTTAAGTTCAGTTGGAAAAACACCAGTCCTAAATACTAAATTAATAATGTGACTAAGAACATTAGACAGCTCACGACCCACCAGCTTTACTTTGAAAGAAGGAATTTCATCGATCCCAGGAGCGGTATTTTTTAGGCTAGAAATTATTTGGAAGACTTCGTCTGGTGAAGTAGGGCGCAAGTAAAAAGAGTGAGGGCATCGACGAGGGCCACAGTAACTACTTGGAGGCGGGGAACCGCGGCGCGAGAAGAAGGAATTAAATGCATTAGCAATGTCAGTTTGATCAGTTAAAGTACACTCACCGTCAGAGACTTTCGTTATGCTCGTTTTGTTTTCAGCTATATTCAGAAATTCCTTAATTGTTACCCAATTCTTACGAGTGTCATTTCCATTTCTAAGTATTTCATTTTGGTAGTAATCTTGTTTGGAGCGTTTAAGTGCTGCGGAGAGAGTATCTGAGTATTTTTGATAGCGCTGTTTTAGGCGCACGTTAAATGGCTGCTTTCTAACCTTTTTGAGAAGGTTATTTTTTTTATTTATACAGCTTAGAAGGCTTTTGGTTATCCATGGATTCCGGGGAACTGAGTACCAATGAGTGATGGGAGTTACCGATGTGCATGAGCTAATTATTTCTTTGAGCTTCGCAGAAAATTTACTGAACGCTTTATTGGCGCATGTTTCTTGTAGTATGCTATCCCAGTTAGTCTCAGCCACTATCGCAACAAACCGGTTTCTATCAAATGTTTGCTTATAGCGTTTTCTGGGGGGCGTGTTATTAGGGCATTCAATTAACAGTAAAGTGGGATAATGGTCCGTGATATCAAAGTTGATGACTCCTGCGATTTGAGGCGTAATGACATTAGATAATATATGATCAATGAGGGTGCTAGAGCCTCGATGAGCAATGCGCGTTGGTGACGCCAGTAATGACTCCAAACCATGGCCGAGAAAGCAGTTTGTGTATACAGAACAAGAGCTGTCAGAAATGTCAGTTATGTCAATATTAATGTCACCTACGATTACAATGTTCTTGTTTTCACGATTTAGAATTTGGAGGATGACTTCTAGTTCGTGGCAAAAGTGCTCGTAAGACGCGGATGGTGAGCGATAGATACTACCAATGACAGTGTTTCTGTGTGAAGCAAAAATTGCTTTGTCAAATTCTAACCATACTGATTCGCACTTTTCTGTTTGAAACGCGATGTCGTGACGGCGTTTGTAGGATATAGCGTTAGAAATAAAGATAGCAGATCCTCCGTGTCGATCAGCTGACCTGTGATAGTATTCATTGTGATAGCCAGGAAGAGCAAACAGCCTATCATCGTCGGATGACAGCCATGTCTCAGAAAGACAAATGATTGAAAAGGCGTGATCAACGAGCGTTAAAAAGTTTACTAAGTCATCGTAATGCCTTGGTAAACTGCGAGAATTAAAATGAATAATAGACTTATGGGTATCAGCTGAATTAAGGAGGAGGCTTTTAAAGTGGTCTAGTGAGAAGTGCATGATGATTATTGATATGTGGTGCTCCTTTTACGTGAAGACTGAAAGATCATCAACTCCAGAGATACGGTAGACGTCGCTATCCTTGGTCTCCCTTGCCTTGATACGGCCATTGTCTACCCACACAAACTCCCAGTTTTTTTCTTTTTTCAGAGCCAGTGCTTTGCCAAGAAGACGTTTGTTCTCTGGGGTTAGGTGATCGTTCACGTAGATGGGCTTGTCATTGTCAGCATGGACCTTAAATCCGATGGAGCTCATGGAGATGCGTGCTTTTCTTGCTTTGGAAATAAATTCTGCCTTCTTGACGCGGGAAAAAAATCGTGCTATGATGTTGGTGTCGGTTTTCGCAGGAACTCGATGCGCAACTTCAATGTCAGTGCTAGAAACTGAACAACCTATTTTCGAGCCAATTTCTTCCAGAATTGCGACGCAGCTCTCACCCTGAGTCGAAGGAACTCCCTTAACCTCAACGTTATTTATCCTGGAATATTGCTCCTGTTCAGACAATCGCTGTGATAACTGCTTATTGCAACGAGCAAGTTCCTTATTCTCTTTTGTCAAGTCAGCTTGCTTGATTTTCATTGCCTCGTAGAGTTCATTGAACATAGCAAGGCTGTCTCGCAATTCGGACACTTCTTTTTTCAGCTCTTCAACATCTTTTGCCAATTCTGCATTGGTGGGCATTGTGACAGAGAAAGGACTGGTATGGGCAGCAGTGGTTGCGGCAAAAAAAAAAAAAAGTACACGTGGAAATCAATGAAACTAACTAACCTGCGTGAGGAGTACAGAATGGTCAGGGCTTGTTCACTGCCGCAACCCCGGCTGCCAAATGGTCGATCTTGTGCGGTGTCGATCCTTATGTAGTAGTCGTTCTGGGGGGCGGGAGGGCACGTTGAACGTCGGTGGCGCTGTCGGCTGATTTGGTTATCGGTGAAAGATGTCTTTTCTTGATGCTGTGTCACTGTGATCGTCACACGTGCGTGCTGCAGTGGACGGCTTCTTGAAAGATGAAACGGACCTGCGTGAGGAGTACAGAATGGTCAGGGCTTGTTCACTGCCGCAACCCCGGCTGCCAAATGGTCGATCTTGTGCGGTGTCGATCCTTATGTAGTAGTCGTTCTGGGGGGCGGGAGGGCACGTTGAACGTCGGTGGCGCTGTCGGCTGATTTGGTTATCGGTGAAAGATGTCTTTTCTTGATGCTGTGTCACTGTGATCGTCACACGTGCGTGCTGCAGTGGACGGCTTCTTGAAAGATGAAACGGACCTGCGTGAGGAGTACAGAATGGTCAGGGCTTAGTTCGCTGATTAGTTCGCTGATTAACTAAATATGTTAATAAACTTTTCTAATTTTATTTTAGGGGGTATGTTGTATTCGCAGAATTGGAGATCGTCCTCCAAACAATCCAGCTGAGAAAAAACAATTTTAATAAATTTTTGATGCACGTTATGAGGCGAGAAAAAGTCACCCTGGTAGGCATCTTCACACCGTAACTCAGCGGCGGTGAGCGCCTCTGACGTAGTTCGCTTCGCCCTCCGCTTTGCGTCACGCGTGCCGGACGGGCGGCCTGCGCTATCGCTGCTTATCTCGCTTCGCTCCACGGCCTCACGGAATGCGGCGTTGGAACAAAAACGCACTGGCACAAAGCGCAGGGCGGAGCGAACTACGTCACAGGCGCTCACAGACGCTCTGTTATAGTTTGAAGCTGCCTACCAGGGTGACTTTTTCTCGCTTCGTAACGCGCGCAAAACATTTTTTCATGAAAATTTTTTTTCTTGGCTTGACTGTTTGGAAGACGATCTAAAATTCGTCTTCCAAACAACATATCCCCTAAAATAAAAATTATAAAAGTTATTTAACGTATTCAGTTAATCAGCGAACTAATTAAAGTAGTTCTCTTACCTGGCGTCCGCCGTAGCCCTCAGTATAGCCCCAGGGGTAAAATAAATCTAAAGGAATTTACCTTTCTTTAAAAATTTTGGACCTTCTAAAAAAAAACACCCGGTATAGCTCCTCCCGAGTCAGTGATTTGATTGATTGTCTCTCTACCACGCTCGGCAGAAAAAAAAAATGGACGAAACACTTAAGCTCCGCCTCAAAAGGGGCTCTAAATACCTTCTGAGCAGAGCACATCAACTCGCTCAATCACTACGTTGTTTTGTAGTGGTGCTGGCAAAAACTTTATTGGATGCACTGGGGGTGGGTTTTAGGGAAGAGTGGAGGGTTTCACCGCTCCCTTGCCTGGGTGGTAGTCCTGATCCCGGGACACCATTGGCGGTGCCCGCGCTCTTTGAACCAGAGCCCTCTGGAACTCCAGGTCCAAGCAGGCGGACAGGGTACCCCCCCTCCCCCCCCCCCTTCGCGCTTTCTCTTGTTGGCTGATCTATTCTCTTTAATCCCGGATTTTTCTGACAGGCCCATACCATATGATATATGCGTCTGCCCAAGTGTCACAAAACTTACAGTACCCCGAAAAAGTCAGGTTTATGTGTTTTAAAATCGTGGGGCTTAGAAATGGCCCCGTTTGCAGCCTTCTGAGGTATCGTTCATCAGCTCTATCCAGGCCTTTGGCGTGCTCTGGGAAAGTGTGCCTACTAAGGCGCAGATATGCTGTGATGTCCGCATAAGTCGTAAGCGTATTCGATATAGGAGTACCGACAGAGTATGGGAATTCAGTGGAACTCCGGGGCAAAGATGCTCGGGTGGCTGTGTCCGCAGCATCGTTCCCTAATTCTATTTCCTGGTGTCTGGGCACCCATACCGACTGTTTTGTTCTCTGGATTAAGCTATGCTGCGCATTTGCTAAAATTCTGCTGGCAAGCGGTGCTATTCTTCCCTTTATATAATTTCGACAGGCATGTTGAAATTCTGTGCGTGGCGCCGCGTCTACATAATACGTGCCATTTTTGCTGCCGTAGCACTGCTCTATAGCTCTAGTTTCTCTCCTACCTTAACTACGTTCGGGATGCATGTTTTTTGGAACTGATGTAACTAATAGTTTATCTCTCCAGGCCTTGGGAATGTCCGCTCTATCCTTTGTTGTGGGTGGCAGCACTATGTGCAGATCAGGACTCGTCTACCAACTTTTGTCGTTGATAGCCGTAGTTTGGTGAGCTTCGAGTAGCTCTTCCATCGTGTTATGCATTCCTAGGTAGAGAAGGCGATCAGTGGACGCCTTGGAGGGGAGTCCTAGCGCCTTCTTGATGGCCGCTCTAACTATTACGTCTAATTTCTTCTTGTCGCTCTGCCACAGTTTAAGGTATGTCACTGCATATATGTTATTCTGTTAACGACGAAAGCCTGCACCAGGCGTAACGTTTCCTTTTCCAAGAATCCACTGTGCTTGCCAGATACCGTGCCAATCATCCTACTGATCTGCTCGAACGTGGACTTAAGTTTGTTAATCGCTACGGCATCGTTACCTTTGTTGTTGATTTGAAGCCCTAACACGCGGATGGTTTCTACCTCCAGGACCTGAGTTCCATCTATGTATATTTAAATTTTTCTTGCCGATATTTTGTCCCCCGTGATGTGAAGGAGCTCTGATTTCGTGCGTGCGCACCTAAGGCCACACTCTTCCACGGCATACTTATGTACCAAGACGCTGCCTCCTGTAGGGCGTCCTATCTGTCCAACACTGCCACCCGACGACCACAGAGTGATGTCGTCCGTGTGAGGCTCAAGGCGATAGATGTTTAGATAAATGGCGTGAAACATAGATGGCATTTAGATACTCTAGACCCTCCATAAGCACCACCCACCCCGTACCTCCACAAGGCCTCCACCCTACGCAGAACAAAAAGCGACAGCAACATCGAATTCAAAGATGTAATGGGAAAGCCAGCTACCCTTCAAAAGCATATCCCACCAAACCCATACCCAACCCTTATAGATAGCTAAGGGTCTCTTGCCACTCAGCTCCCCGCCGGACTTCCACACTCCAGAGGTGCCACCACCCACCTTTGGCTTCCAGAAAAATTCTGTCATGTGTATGAAGCCTCAGCTTAGAGCATCAAAGTAATCAATGACATTAAATTCAACTGCTACAGCTTTCTCGCATCAGGTTTCATAATCATCTTGTCTTTTTCTTTTGAGGGGGGGGGGGGTGCTTTTCTGATTGGCTCAAGGCACCGCCACGCTCCTTCCAAGTCAATGGCTCAAGCCCAGCAATAGCAGGGGAGTACAGTCTCTTGAGCCAATCGGAAGAGCAAGAAAAAAAAAGTGGAATAAAAAAGAACCCCTTACATTATACCCACCCAGAACATGTTTACAGCAGTGTCTTGTTTGTATAGACACTTTGGTTCCTGAGGAAAAGTGTCTGTAAAGTAAGCCGCCTGTAATAACGAATCATGAAAAAAGCAAAAATATTTTGGAGAAAAAAATTTGATTACAGACGGCTTCTGTGCATATTGGCCGGCAGTGAAGTCGAAATCAGCCAATCTTAGCAGCTCAAGGTGCATTATTCAGGTTGCCATTATCTTGAAAATCATGCGGTGTAGGTTGAAGCATATATAAAGCACCTAGTGGTCCATAAGGTGCACGATAGTACCTCTTGGTGTAATGTAGTATCTCCTACTATGACTGTTCACATCCCAAGAACTCTGTATTCACTCGGGTGTGAGCTTCTGGATGTGGTTTTCAATGGAGTACACAGATAAGTTTTTTTTCTCAGACAATCATGCAATGTGGCAAAAGGCATGTCAACCAGTCACCTTGCTGCTGTAAGGCACGAAACCATGCACACACAAAAAGTCCATTATTAAGGAATTTGCACATATGCACTGTTTTTCACTGGTGTCCTGCACTCAAATTATAAGGGACGGAGCATATAATAGGGACACTCGGGATTTAGTTCTCATCGTTGTCCATATTAACGAGATGAAAATACATGGCTCCCAATGGGATACGTGCATTTTCACTCAGTCCATTGTCCGGACAGCAAGTTTCCATATTAATGAGGCATAAATACATTGAAAAAGTTTGGTCGCCAGAAAAACTGTCCATAATTAGAGCCCTCCATATTAATGGGGGTTGTCTTAACAGGACACGACTGTATACGCTTTTTCTTTAAATCTGCTCAGTTCACTGTTTGATTACATTTTTTTTGCATACGTTGTAACCACTTAGCATGGACCCAGGTGAGAGCTAGCAGTATATGAAAATTATCAGATGCACAAGTGAATACAAACTAAATGCAAATTAATCAGCTGCTGCTTCACATAGCATAAATTACAATATATTTACAATAGAATGGAACAATTACAATAGAATGGAACATGCTGCCAGAGTCCATTGTAAATATTAACTCCCTCGACGCCTTTCTAGAATGCCTAAAATCTTACCTGGACCGTAGTACACCAATGTAATAGTTTTGCCTCAGCACTTGCTTGCGTTATTCTTATCTACTGTTTGATTTTTCCTTTGTTTTTTGTGTCGATATCGCAGTTGTGAAATGTACCTTGTTTTGAATGTGAATTTATTAGGTTTTCCACTCCTGTAATAGCCTGAGAAAGGCTGACAGTATCAATAAATGAATGAATGAATGAATTTTAAACAGCTAGTGTTGGAAGTCTAATATTCCCTTCTTTTCCTGTCAATTTACTTAGATTTAAAGATACCTAGCAGTTCATTTTAACCATGGACCTCATTACTAGTTACCTCCTGAAGCCTAGTCTCAGCTTGCATGTGCTAGCTTAAGAATTACAAGTTTGTGAAACTGCCGTTATATACATCTGTTCTACGCTATCCTTACTTTGTGCTATGGTATAAGCAATGAGGGCCTGCAACTCCTCTTTCAATTTTAGCTGCCATAGTTTGCAACGACTATGAGATACTGTACTATAACATGCACAGAACTACAAAATATCCGTGTTGCACACGGCCATTCATTATAGCTTGACAACTCAAGAACGAAGTAGCAGATGCCTCTCAAAGGAGGCCCTCCAGCCAAGAGCATGGCCTATTTTCACAACATCGTGCTTAATCCACTTGCACCTGCCAGCCCCAGCGATCTCAAGCTAACAGATCCATGGCGATTAACCGTCACAAGAATTTGTCGCCACCATTGGCCGGAGGGCTTCTTATGAGGGGCACTCGAAGATTCATTTTTGAGTTGCATTCGGATATAGCAGAGACCAGGAACCAAGCTCATTTGCTATGTCTTATACTTGTGTCAGGGCATCATAATAATCTTTACAGGCCTAGTAAGCATCACACACAGATCATAACTGCTCAGCGAAAGGCACACTAGACACCTAAAATATAACAAAGAAAACACATCAGATGTGGAGGTTGTCTGTGTTGAATTTTGAGAGGCAAACAATGAGCATTCGATGGAATGAGCGTCTTCAGTACTACAAGGAAAAAAGTACTTTCTGTAGACTGCTTTCAGCATTCTGTGCAAAGTATCCATGTTTATTAGAGGTGAAGTATTGATGTGTACAAAGTATGGCTCTCAAGTGAAAACCCATTTAGTATATAAGAGCAGGGTAGTCATGTCATTTATTACTTGAACTGTGTAGGGTACAGCTGACCATGCATGCTAAACACACCTAAGTATACAGCATTTTCCAACCAACAGAAAGCTACTCTCATAATGTACAAAGTTGATAAGCTAAGGGACACCGCTACTGGTTGCCCGGAAGAGCTGTTGTGATTCTGATCCCGTGCATATCTTGTATCTCTGCTTTCAAGGCCTGTAAAAAGCATCGCATCAAATGAGAAACACTACTAAAACTATGTGTTAATCAAGAATACTGCTAAAACGATATGCTAGCACAACTTGGTCAACATATGTGAAACCTAAAATGATATTTCTCTGTGCACCATCTTTGCCTAAAGTAACCAGGCAATGTGGTTTGCTCCTCAGCCGTATTCACAACTTTCACGGGCTATAGGGGGCGCCACTGGAAATCCAATACAGCAATCCAAAAGATGATTCCACAGGTGTGCTAGCATTGTGCTCTGCTGGGCTGTGTTCCGAGAAGCTGCTTTAATTCATTTGTGCGAGTGTGCTCTCTTAGGCAAAGAAGCTCCCAATGCAGGCCATGTTATGTGCTGTGAAAATATGCTCAGTATCATCTGTCACGGTAGAAGCCCTCCGAGTGCAGGCATGCATGGCAGGTGCGATATAAATTGAGTGACATGTGGGTCTGGTATGCAAAACACTCTGCTGCTGATGGAGCGGACCTGCAGAAGTGACACAGAAAAAGGCAGCCCTAATTGCACCAGGAAGGATGGGGTTTCTGGGAAATGCTGAACACATGCGCAGAGAGCAAACATGGATACCAAGCAAATTTTCAGCTTTTATCCAATTTACTGGTAATTATGGACTCCAGCATCTGCAAGATGCTGCAAGATGTTGTAGCGTGCGTTCACACGCGTGGTACAAATATGCCGAGCTCGCAGCCAATGTAGACCAGTCTTCTACCACAGCACCTTCATTGTCACATCTGACTGCCTGGTCAACAACAAAGCAAGAATAGAAAGCAGCAATGACCGTTTGCAGAATGCATTACAGCCTGGCTTATTTCTTTTTAGACATCACCAATAGGCAAAAATTTTTACTGATGTAGACTGTAAACACGCCTAAAAAAAAACCATTTTTCTGCAGTGATCTCTTGACCAGCCAAGTAGCTCCAGGTCCAGATTTAAAGAAACACCATAGCTACTACTTCTTCTATGCCAGGAATTCTACCGGGTACCAGTACCAGCTGTGGATGCAGCTCCAAACCTCTGTAAAGTTGCGTAAATACTCCGACTTTAGCATGCATTTAGCGACTACCGATTGCGAGCATTTTACACACTGAAAAGCGCAGGGTACACATCTTTAATTGAGTACAGACACCAAATTTTTGCTCCCGTGTTTCCTTCTTTCAAATGATGTGTTAGAGATTAGTATACAAGGATCATCTTGGGGTATTCCCCTATGACCTTGCAATAATTTATGATTCAATTTCTTCTAGATGCTGTTTCCGTTTCAATTTCAACAACCAAACAATGGCTGGGACGTGTAAGAACTGTTTAGGTCATGAAAAAAACTGCAGTGTAATCACTGATAAGTAGTTTTAATTCCCAACAACGTTTAAGTCAGCCTGCTTCAAGAGCTGGAATGACAACAAATGAATCAGTGATTATATATATAGCAGTTCTCTTCATTTTTACGTGACCTCAACATTTCTTACATGTCACAGCCATCGTTCGGTTGTTCAAACTGAAATAAAAACAGCATCAAGAAGAAATTTAATTATAAATTATTTAGCAGTCATAAGTGAATACTACATGGCCATTCGTGTATTCTAATGTCTTAAGCATCATTATAGAGAAGAAAACAAGCAACTACATTGAGGTGTCTATAGTTCTTTAATTTCTCAAAAAGTGCCACTACTGTCAAGTAGTCACTGCTCAAAAATGTCGCCCTCAAAGGTGGTCCACAACGTAATACCTCTGTCACACAGGCACTTTCAAAGACTATGGAGTAGGGAGTCTTCGAGATTCTCAATCGCTATTGAAACTACAAGGATCCGTGCCACTGCTACATGGTAAACTCGATCACCGTCGAGTTTCCATCATTTCACGCCAAGATGTTGTGGCACCACCGTCGCTACCAATAATTTTTCAAGCATGCTATAGTATGATACACCTTAAAAAAAAAAAAATCAGTTGCTAAAACTAGGCCACGGATCGCGGCATCCTGTATTGTCTGCTGGCCGATCGTAACAGTAAATGAAGTCAGCTTTTTAATGTTTGACTATCTTAAACAAGCCAGGTATCAAAACTATTGAGCTTATCATTTTTTTTTATGTGATAAGCTTCTTATTTAGGTATACAAGAAAAGTTTCAACAACGGACTACTTTTTCGGTGTGGAGGAATTCTGTGCGGCAGTCCTGAACGTGGGCAGAGCTTCACTAGTTGTATCCGACTATAGCAAGGCTAGTAATCAGCTTACGAGTTTAACCTGAAAAGGTTAAAAATAGTGTATACTTGTTACAGTAATATTAATCACTCTTGAAATTAACTGTGTTATCCTGGACAAGTTGTAGTAGCATTCATGCACTTTTGAAGAAGCTGGTGTTGGTTGTTTTTTCATCACTGACAACAATGGTATTATGTTTGCTGCAGTGTTTTGTAGCCCAGCCTGCCTTTTTTTTCCTTAAAAATAAGTTGTAAATTTTAATTACCATGTTTTTCTGAGATGACACTGCGGTTATTTTGCGTCCGAGAGGGCACAAAGCCATCGCTTGAAGGCCGTCAAGATCTCAATACAGTTCCGTGGTGCTCCAATAATTCAACAGACTTGACGTGATGGCCATTAGCGTCACCCGTGTAGCAGCGCTCAATTGGCCTCTGAGTCGACAGACTATCAGTTCGAGGGCCTTCGAAATGACCATGTGACAGGGTTATTTATATGCCAATCAAGATCACTTCTCAAAGCAGAAATATGCACTGCAAACCGTCATATTCTTGTTGACAGGCTTTGTAATGCAAAACTTGATCCCACTGAATATTTAAAGCAGTGGGGAAAAACCGGACCACTGAAGAAACACAAACAACAGGAGCTACATTGCTAGTGCTTTTGTCTGTTTCACTGCTGTCCTCATTTTATCAAATTGCTTTATCTTTTCACGACGAGTAACTGACTTGCTCACAATTAGATTTTAATTAATTTGATTATCTACTCCTTGAGCTTAGAATCAAAAGGGAACGTGGGCAAGTTAGCTTGACATTAACCACGCAGTCCAAGCACTGCGTTAAGCCAAAAAATGTGATTGCGTTTATGTTTTCTTAACATACTGTGCACTTAACATGTACAGCTGCAACGGAAAAAGATTAGCACAAGTGACTCATGACCAGAGCGGAAAAATTGCGAGACGCGGCGCTCTTGTAGCCGTGTGCGCCATAGAGTTTCTTACTATTACCTAGAGGGAAAGCTGGCAAGCCGTCTATGGGAGTTTGCATGGAGACCCCACGTGACCACCTCAGCCACCATGGGCGCTCAAAGCATCATGGGGCGGTGAGCTACTTGTTGCGAAACTGCAACTTTTGGTCAAAAAATAATAAAAAAATAAAGCTGTTTGATAGCTACAAACGTCCGAACATTCAATATCTTGTCTAATCATTGCAACAAACGAGCAGAAAAGCATTTAAGAGCAAAGTTTGCCTAAAATAAGACATGACTAGCTTTCCTATTGGCCAAGTGATGAACACTAAAAAAACTAATATTTCGTAATTAACAGGCGCACTTTTAAAAGTAAATATGTTTTCAAAAAAAATTTTGTTGTTTAGATACTTTAAGAGGTTTTTTAATGGCATTTCGGAAGAGTAAAACCTTTTATTGGCGTCGTGTGTCGTCGCGTCTTCACTACTATGGCTTTTGCACACTGCGTTCGCGCGAAAGTCGTCTGCGCACACACGAACTACCATAGAGTTTCTAGTAAGAAACTCTATGCGAACTACGTTTTCGAAATGAAACGCCTTAGTACTGCCACTCTGTGTTCCCGAAAAACTACGACTGTGCCGCAACAAGTAGCTCACCGCCCCATGATGCTTTGAGCGTCCATGTTGGCTGAAGTGCAGCGCCGCCAGCTTTCCCTCTAGGTAGTAGTAAGAAACTCTATGGTGTGCGCAGATAGCGAGAGTGCCTGGCACATTCCACTTTCCAAAGTGGGGGTGGCCGACAGAAAGCAGCCCATCCGAAAGCAGGCACTGCCACACATTACTTTTGACAGTGCATCTCCAGCACATTTTTAATGGAAAACGGTGATAAAGATAACGTTGCTCGCCACGCCAGCGCAAAAAAAAAATTAAAACGAGAATATGTGCTTAGCCACCTTAGCACATGGTTTGGCTGATAAGACACCTACAGGCATTCGTTTAAGATGTTGCATTTCTGATGGGCGAATATCTAGGTGCGCTGCTTTCTGCCGGCCACCCCCGCTTTAGGAAATGGAATGTTCCTGGCACTCTCGCTATCGGTGTACTCGGCCACAATAGCGCCGCGTGTCGCGATTTTTTTCGCTCCGGTCATGATTCACTTGTGTCATTCTTTTTCCGTTGCAGCTGTACACATGGATATTGCATTAACCCGCTCGCATGTGTGTGCAAAAACGCAACCCAGAATACAATTATGCAATAAAAATTTGGCAGAGACACTTAAGACTGCTTACGTGTGGGAATGCGAAGCATTATATGTATAACTGCATAAGGTAGATAAACAGATTAGTGCTCCGAATGCTTTCGATGCTGCCATACCCAGTGACTGAGACCAGACGCTAGTGGGCGAAAATCTTGATCCACATGTGCAAGCGATGCATAGTGGTCATGCGCAGAGAGTTGACCACGATGACGCGACACCGAAATGAAATTCGATGTCGCGTCAAATGTTCCATCTTCCGAATTTCGTGCCATAGACAGCAGACGGTGGACGCCGGCTTTTGTGCTAATGGGACATATAATGCTTTCGCATTAAAAGCATTCCTCGAAAGGCGATAGCGGAGGCGGCCGCGTGGCGGCGACACCGTACGTGAAGACCGCGAATACTGGAGCCCTTGTTACGGCACCCCTAAAGACCAAACGTTATCGATATGTGAGGACAACGACTCTAGCTACCTAGATTTCGGGCTTAAGGTGTGCCACAAGTGCTCCGGTTCGCGTGTAAGAAACAACACTCGTTGTTTGGCTGCTTCTGGCAAAGACGGTACACAAACGAAACACAGTAATGGGCAATGCAAGATGCTTACTTCGTTCACCAATCTATGTTGCTGCACCCTGGAAAGATTCTTAAATACGGGGGACTGGACGTATACTTCATACATGGCGCCGCAGCCACCTGGAAGGCAAGAAATCGCAAAAAAAAAAAAATGATGCTGGAAGTACACCATAATAATACAGATCACTCGCTATTCGCGAGAACCGAAAGCAGGAGTTCAGGAACTGTGGAGATATTACCTGATATATCCTTCACCTGGATGTCCGCCGCCTCCGGAAACTTTTTCTGGAGAATACTGGACAAACTTTTTTCTCCGCTTGTTTCAAGCGCTTCGTTTGACAGAAATCTTAACACCTGGAAGAGACGAAACAGCTCTGCTACAATCACGTCGCCAGTCTGCTCAAAGAGCTTTTTAGAATTTTTAGAACACTGAAGGCTAATTTAAACAAGTCTTGTACGAAAGCAGCCAACCTGTAGGCGCCGCACGAAGCCGGTAAGAAACCGGGACATCGTAGAGGTAGTAAATTTGTGCGACTTTAGAAGGGTTTCATAAACACATGCCTACACACATGGACATAGTTTGGCCGGCATGGCACCGACTGTACAGCGTTACCAGACGATAAATGCATGTTTAAGTTTAAACTGTTTAAACAGAGCGAGCCAGAGCCAGCACCAACCACCTTGTATTTTTTTTAACTCACTTGCAAGTTAAGGATTAAATGTCTATTGAAGTTGAGATCTAAATGTTGTTAACAGATTTTAAACATTGATTTTACTTATGCTTGTAATTTTGAGCATCATTTAGGCATTTTTTTGTTATTAAAAAACACTTCATTTAAAAACTTTAGGTCAAAGATATTTTCATATTTTCATTACATGTGCCCCGCATTGAAAAAAAAAAAGGACCGTTCTGCATTGCGACATTGTGAGTCCGAAACATGCTGCTCAAAGATATCGGCCGAATCAACATAGAGGCTTGTGACCGTCGACGGGTGGATTTGCGAGGCAGCGGCCGAGGCAGTTTCGGAATCGGGGAAGCGAGTTGTGCAGGGCTCTGCGCGTAACGAGCGTACACGAGACGTGACACAAAATCGAGAAGAGCTGCCTGCTCATTATGAGACTGCCTTAAATAGTTCGCAAATCGGCCCGACAATGATCATAATTTGATTTCCGCATACGATCAATAAAAGCTATGCAATGTACTCCTATATGAAGAACCCAATTCGCCAGTGCGGTCCAGCGCTGTTCTGTGCACTCCACAAACTCTTTTGGCGAGACAGCGCGCAGGCCGACAGCGTTCAGGCCGACAGCGTGCTCAGGAAAACGGACACTGTTCGCAAGTACTGACGTCTCTGACCGCACCAACTCCCGCCTATTCCAGACATGTAAACCCGCATTTATGTTCTACGTACTATCAGCAACAAGTGAACCGCGAATGGCATAAATGAAACGTGAAGACGCTAAAACGAAGATGATACTGACAGAGAGAAAATACAGAAAAGCTCCATTAACGTTTCCACACAGTGATCTTCGCGCCATCGAAGTGATAATCAAGCATGCTGATATTATTTCCTTGAACTGCTATATTCTTGTTTTGCTGTTCTTGTTGTAGATTTCTTGTTCGCGTTTTTTTGTTCTCATAGTACGTGCAGGTGCGGGAAGAACTAAGAGGACGCTGTAATTTTTTTAACCTATTCCCGCACTGATTGTGTGTGCATCCCAGACAACACCAAACATCCGTAGGAGGTCCCAAAAATGTACGCACGTCCCACATCCCTAATAGGACGTCCCTGGGACATCCGTATGAAGTCCGCACTGGGATTATCCCGGAAACAGTCGCGGCTCGAACGTTATACGGACATGACGTCCGTATAAAAGCAGCGGTGGGATCATGCCGAAAACACTCGCAGACCGGATGTTATAAGGAAGTGTTTATATTCATAGGGTCTGAATCGTGCAGATGGCCATACAATTCTCATGAGCGCTCGAGTGGCACGCTCCACTGTCCTTTTCCGACGTCTTTGGCTAGCGGGCTTGATACAGCTGTTCGGAACAAGTAAACAATAATCCATGCGATGTATAAGCGCAAGGTGTCACAAAGTAATGCATAACCCAGTACTTATTTTTTGAAAGAGCCAAAAAAAAAAAAACGTTAAAAGCAGGACGAAAATAAGCAATTCCAAAAGGGCCATTAGCTGAATACAGAGACCCTAAACTTTAAAACTTCGAAATTAGGGCAGGGCGACATATGTGAACCTGGCTCAAATAGTGTTACAGCTATCGAGGGTGTGCTTACACAATCTTCTCCTCCAAGCTCACAACATAACCACCTTGAAAGGTAAAAAAACGTAGCGCAAAGAGACGACGACACAGAAAGACAGACAACACGGCGCTATAACCACCTTGACGCCAACTGTAATTCCCGCCTTCCGCCCATAACAGCCACTGACGGACACCACAGCAAAAACAACTGGCCACCTGTTCGTGCTCTTAAAGCAGTAATCATAAAAATTAATAACACACATCCTTTTTTGCAGTTACTTTTTGTTTTATTTAGGATCACAGTTTTATTTTGCATAAAAAGGCTCTTTGCTCATTAGCTCAATGGCACCACCATCGTCATCGCACTACTGAAACAATTCAAGTTTTGCTTAGCTTGGTGGTTTGAGGCGTGTATTAGCCCGTTTTCCGTTTTTTGGACAAAATTTCAGGTAATAATTGACGTTCCTACTGTATGTTGGTTGCGTAACGAGTGTATTTTTTTCCAGCGGCGTGAAACACGGATGGCACATGCGGCAAGTGAAAGTAAGTGGCAGTCGGTAGTCCTTGCCTGGTGTGTGAGCCGTGTAGCGTGATTTCTAGCTTTTGAAGTAATTTTAGCGGCGGTATTAAAGTTCAGTGTCACTGGTGCTGGCTCAACATGAGCAGAAGCTTACTGGGGGCCAGTATATTAATCTGGTGACAGCATAATGGCTATGGTGCCGAGGAGTACTGCTTACAGGCGTGCACGCCGAGAGGCACGTCGTGATTATTGAGCTAATAGCGTCGGCTGCTGGCGATGGTGTTGCATACGACCCTTATTAGTCTGATCCGTGTGCTGCTGCAAAGCCGCAAGAGCAACTAGATCCTAGCTCGTCGCATGTTCCGTGCCTTCAACATTCGACTGAATGTGCGCCTAAAGTTCCTGTTTTAATATTGATTTGGTTTATTGGTTTGTTCGGGTTGGACGTCCCAAAGCAACTCAGGCTCTGAGGGAGGCCGTAGTGAAGGGCTTCGGAAATTTCTACCACCTGGGGTTCTTTAACGGGCACTGACATCGCACAGTACACGGGCCTCTAGAATTTCACCTCCAACGAAATTCGGCCGTCGCGGCGTGGATCGAACCCTCATCTTTCGGGACAGCAGCCGAGCGCAGTAACCACTGAGCCGGGGCGGGGTTGTTTTAATTTTGTATTCTGTTTATAACTGTTGCATGCGCACAGATTTTCTTTGATTGGTTTGTAACCTATAGATATATATAGTGTTGAAGAGAACTATTGCAATTTCATTTGAACTATATGTATTGTTTGGGCGTTTTGCATCCAAAAAATGAGGTCATGCATGTTTTTACATATGAATTTTTTGTTGGCAAGGGCCAAATCTGCCCCTGTGTCATATGGAGGACTTATAATGGAGGGCATATGCATGTTTAATTGTACCACCTAGATCGAGATACTTCACAACAGCATGCCAGCTGCCTTCAGTATGGTAAAAACTGACTATAGCAATAGAGTTCCCCACTGTTAACTTGAGAAATCCTGATTTTATTTTCTTGGTCTGATTTCGAACCTAATTCTGTTTTGATCTAGAGAAATCGCATGACTGTGCAAGATGGAGATACTGCAAGAGAAAAGACATCTCGCATTCTGCGAAGTATTCTAACATCTGAACTGGCTCCTAGCTACAGCTGGTATGGCGCCAAGGGAAGAACAGGCTCTGTGAGCTGAATATATGCAAAATCATGTGTAGTAAGTATTATTTGGAGGAAGCTATTTCAAATCTTAAAGGAGCACAGATATAAAATTTTAAACTCAAATAAGGGATCCGATCTGGGTCCTGGGCACAAAGGGTTTTACTATTCCAAATTCTCTGATTTCACTGATTCCACATGCCAAAAATCATTGACAGAGGAGCTGTTAGCCAATGCTGACATCAATCATCTGTATATGGACTGGTTGGCAGAGTCACTAGCAAAACATGGGGTAAGTCCTAACCATGCCATCACATGATGCCATAATGGACTCCAGCACTGTCATTTACCTGACAGAGACCAAAAGTACTCATATAAAACAGTTTAACTGTTCACACTGTGGACTAGATATTTAAGCTCATTTCCATGATTAATGGGCTTTTACGTCTCATTAAAAGCAGAAAAATGAACACCCCAAAACACTGTGTCTATATCCCTTTAAGACTTCGAATATAAATCAGATCACAGAATCAATATCTACATTAAGTGTTTATAATTGAATTTGTAGGTCTTGGTAGGATTGCGTCAAGACCAGTGATATTGCTTCGAAAAAAAAATGCCAAATTTTCTTTGTTTATTTTCAGTCTGCACATTCACGCACTTCACAACTAGCCACATGGATTTTCGTAGTCATCTGGTTCATTGACTCATTGCTGCAGTGCCATGAATGTTACCACAGGTTAGAACAAGCTAGAATTACAGCTTTCATAGTGTGCATTTGGGATTGTTTTCATACTGCCTGCACAAAAGGCATGGTCCAGCAATGGAATTGGTAATAAGATGTGTTGAAATATGCCATCCTTTGTTACTCAAGCCCATGCCCTTTGCCTGCTGGTTCAAAATTAATGAAATGCAGTAAAGTTTGGGTACAAAAATTTTTAGAGGTGAGATATATTTTTTTAATAAAAAATACATAACATGTATACTCTCATTCGTATATAGGTTGCCTAACCGACCAGCAGACCTCAACTCGGGCACAGCAAACTACGCTGAAATAAATCGAAAAGGCAGCCATGTCATTGTTTCAGCATGCAACTGAACGAGTAATGCGCAAGAAAACTGGCGAACACAGCTGTGCTCCTGAGCAAAACTGAATGGTGAGTGTGTTGCTAGTGTGCTACATATTTTGTTGATATTAACATCTTGGGTTGAGGATTTTTCATTCGAAACTGTTAATATTTTTCCTGTGACACTGTGCTGAGAGGTGATTGATTTTGAGAGAGCACAGAATTCTGTAGATTATTTCAATAGATACTGTGAAAACTTCTGCATATCAGCCTGTGTAGTTAGGTAGAATCATGAAATGTATCTTTAAGTTAACTTGGGTATTCGTAGCCTGCTAAGTCCTCACGCACCTCTCTTTACTTGGCCGTCTGTTTGTGGTGGTTTTACTCCTGGAAGTATGTACATTTACTTGTGCAAGGATTAATTCCTTGCCGCAAGTACCATTTGGTGCCAACACCATGTGAAGGTGCTGAAATTTGAATATTGTGCTGCAAGTTTTTTTTTTTTTTTTCAAATGCAGTCAGTGATTTAAAAAAAGGTGAACTGAAAGAAGTGTCTATATGTATTGGGTCTTTTTTGTCTTCCTTCCAGCAAGGCAGCCTATTTCAGCATTGGCCCAGGTGGCAGGATTTCTGCTTTATATGTATACATGACTCTTCTTTTCGATGATGCTATAGCAGAACCGAAAAGAAGCCAAGCAATATCTTGAAAACGTGTCACTTTATTGATACCTTGCAGTTGTAGTTTACTTAAGTGTCTAGAAATGCGATGCTTTGTGCATGAACAATTTTTTTTTCTCTGACCAAGCTGGGCATTTTGTTGCCCTTCTGAAATTTGCTTGTATCGAGCTATACTTGCTGTTTTGGTCTCTAGTCCCACTATGCTTGTGTAAATTTGTTCCTGACTGCTACTACTAGAGTTATTTTTCACCCCCATAGTGCGTTTGCATTGCTGTTCCAGCAAAAAAGAGAGGATATGTGGATTTTAATGACTTTTATTGTCTATGTAAGAGACGACCATAGTTCCTGTGGCTTGTAGTGGTCTTATAACTTGTTAATGTTAATATCGTACTATATGCAGCGTGTTCTAGATTTTTTTCTTCTGGCCGTGCTAGTTGCCTTAAAGGGTCAGTCTATTCACTGAGATGAGTGTATAAATAATGGCATATTCTGGTAGTTGGCACCCTATAACATCAATAACGAGGGAACTGCTCCCGGTTTAGGCAGGAATTTATATTTTATTTCGGCGTTAAAAGTCGCGTAAAAATGCATGGTGGCGACCCCAAACGTTCATTTTGTTCAAGAAGGTGGCAGTCTTTTTTTGTAGAAGCATAAGTGAATATACTACATACCGTTTGTGTGCCCCAATGTCAGAGAAACGCACGTTTTGTTCTAGTAAACTTTAGAAGGTGTACCGCTCGCTTTTTCTGTAAATCACATGAATATTTATAGCTACACGTACGCAAAACGCAGACACATTCCCACTTCTAGTTCAGCGTATGCTAGCAGAGACGCAAAAATAAACTCAGCCTATAGTGGCGCCATCTGGTTGTCAGGACGGGAACCGTTGCTGTAAACAAACCGACTCTCCACTTAAGCCTAGGAGCGGCAGAATCGTCACTCTAATAATTAAAATAAAGCAAATTTATCTTTTATATGTTTCCTTATAGGCGAGATGAGACGAAGTAAAAGACCGGCGCCCCATTTATGGCCAGTGAACGCACTGAAAAAGGCAGCAACAATGAGAATTCAGTCCGAAGCGAGAGGTCCGGCTTCGACGGGCGCCGCCATGTTTGTCGCCGCGCGGCGGAAATCCAGATGGTTGCCAGATCAGACTACCATCTCATACAGATGTGTTCCCACATCAATAAATTCTATTTTAAAATGTTCTACCGCACTTCTTGGCACCACAGCTGGCTAAACGGTAATTTGAGTAAAGAGCTATTGGTTGCCGCAAAGAAAATATGGTCAATAAAGTTCAGTAGACTGACCCTTTAAAGCCCATCTACTCCTTATGCACACTTATAAGTGCTTTTTATTTCTAGTCTTGTGCTTGCTGAAATGTTAGTCTGAATGGTAGTGCTTGTGTCAATATTTTAACCTCTGATCTGTGTGCATGTATTGCTGTTATAGCAAAAAAAGGCTCATTTGTGATTTAATAATCTTTATTGTTTTGAGTGAGACAAGCATAGTTCCTGTACCTTGTAGCAGTCAGACAACATGTCTTATTTTAGTCATTCGACATGCAGCTTGACTGAAATGTTTATCTTGCCTTGTTGTTGTTGTTTATGTCGGCTAATTGCCTTGAAGGCCACCTACTACTTATGCACAGCTATATACCTGCTTTTGTCTCTAGTTGCATGCTTGCTGAAATTTGATCCTGACAGATAGTGCTTATGTTAATATTTTAATCTCTCTGTGTAGTTGGGTTGTATTACTGTTATAGCAAGAAAGGGTCATTTGTGTTTTAAGAACATTGATTATTCTAAATAAGACAATAGTTCCTATACCTTACTGCAGTCACATAATGTGACTCATTTTATCTATGCTACGTGCAGTGTGATCGAGATTTTTTCACCTCTGCTGCGTATGCTTGTATTGTTGTTTCAGTAAAAAAAAGTTGCATTTGTGTTTTTAGTTTGGTTTTTTGGCGTTTTACATCCCAAAGCGACCCAGGCTATAAGGGATGCCATAGTGGAGGGCTCCAGATAATTTCGACTACCTGGGGTCCTCTAGCATGCACTGACATCGCACAGTACACTGGCCTCTCAACTTCTCGCCTCCTTCGAAATGGGACTGCCGTGGCTGGGATCGAACCTGCGTCTTTTGGGTCAGCAGCCGAGCACCATATGACCAGTGAGGCACTGAGTGGCATATTTGTGTTTTGTTGCGTTCATTATTTGTAAGACAGTCATGTAATATTTATGCCTTATAGTATGCCGCTACTGTTTGTTTTAATGTTTTTTGCAGTGCAATTAATATTTTTTTTCTGACCAAGATAATCATCCTGAAGCCTGTTTAGACCTTACATGACTTATATGTATATACCTGCTGTTTTAGCCGTATAGTTATTTTGCATCTCTCTATTTTGCAACTGTGCATCTGGGGTTGGCTTGGCTACTTATTGTATTGGAATCCTACTGCTTCAAGTTTGAAAATGTGATAATTTTGGCTAATACTAACCACACAAGGTAAACAAAATTAATGAAGCCTATTACACACACTGCGAAGGAAGGTCTACGTGCACACCATCCATGACCTTGCTCTCAATAACGAGAAATGCCTGAGAGGAGCTGTTAAAGCTGTGTTAGTGCTTCCTTTATGTGAGTTGTTCTGTTTCATGTGCTGTTATTAAAAACAAAATTAAGCTGTGAATCAGCATTCGGCCTGATCATGCCCCATATATTTGAATAAAACTATTTTAGCCAAAGCTTTGTGTTTTAAATCACTGTGCAGCATAATCCAGGCCTGTGTTCTAACTTTGTGTCGTTTTTACTATAGCATCGCTCTCGGCCATATGCAATTGGCCGAAATGCCAGAAGCTGAAGCTGGTTCTGTTGCGGCTATGAGGCACTGCTTCTGCTTCTGGTATTTTGGTCAGTCATGCGTGACCAGTTTCGACACTTTTGAAAAGGACACGAGGTTATATTGGGTCCTGGCCAAGGAAAAAATAAAAATAGTAACATCCTATTGCAGTCCTGTGAAGGTCCCAAAAATGTACTCGTCAGACATCCGAAGGACTTCTTTCGGCGTTTCACTTCGGATGTTTTCAGGATTTTTTCGGGACATCCGCGGGATGTGCGTAAAGTCCTGCCGCGGACTTCCCAAAGACGTCCTTAGGATGTAGGTGTGTTGTCTGGGATACGAGGTATTTCATGGAAGGTGATCACTAATTTTTTTAAAACATAGAGTTTTTGAGGTAAAGAGAAGCTTTTTGCGGCATAGTAATACCAGTGCTGGCGAACGTCAAAAAAACAGGCTAATCATGTCAACTAGTAAAATGATTAACTAAGTTCTAATAGTTAACTTTTTAACTATTACGATAGGCACCTGAAGCAATTAGAGATTTGCAGCCGGCCTTTAGTAATAGTCATATCAGTTTTTAGAATTTCGAAAACGTGATTACCCTCTCCGCTGTGGCTCGACAAAATCTGGCTGCATCGTGCGAAAATACATGCGCTTTCGAGAAGCTTGCAGGCAAAGCAACCCCTCCAGTGCACGTAGCTAGTCGAAATAGCCAAATTTGGTCGAGTCACAGTTACGAGGGTAATCGCGCTTTCTAAATTCTAAAAACTGATATGGCTATTACTAACGACCGGCTACAAATCTCTAATTGCAATCAATTGCATATATCTGTAATAGGTTTGGTTGGTTTATGGTGTTTAACGTCCCAAAGCGACTAAGGCTATGAGAGACGCCGTAGTGGAGGGCTTCGGAAATTTCGACCACCTGGGGTTCTTTAACGTGCACTGACATCGCACAGTACACGGGCCTCTAGAATTTCTCCTCCAAAGAAATTCTAGCCGCCGCGGCCGGGATCGAACCCGCGTCTTTCGGGTCAGCAGCCTAGCACCATAACCGCTGAGCCACCGCGGCGGCTACATATATCTGTAATAGTTAAAAAAGTTAAATATTATAATTTACTACGAATTTACTACGTAATAACATGATTCGCCTCTTTTTTGACGTCCGCCATGGTATTACTATTCCGCAAAAAGCTTCTGTTTACCTCAGAAACCCCATTTCCTTACGTAAAAATCCCTTTTTTAAAAAATCTATGATCACCTTCCCTGAAACACGTGGTATTTATATACCTATATAAATATATAGGACCCTTCGTTTTCGGGTAAAACACGTATTTACATGATTCTTGCACCCCAAACATGTTCTTAAGTATCCGGTCCAAGCCGACATCTACCCGAAAATGCGCTTGCTAAATAATGCGTAGTTTTAAGTTCCACAGAGCTGAAGACACTGCACGAAAATAAGCGGATATCCTTTGCTTATTACAGAGGGATGCTTTCAGTTACCTTATAATTTTAAAACTCTTTTAACACTTCAAATTTATGACGCAGCTTATCGCCAGTATATGTTCGAAAAATACGTTCCAGAAGCGAGAGGCCAACCACTAATAACCACGCGACTTATTTGCACCATCGTATCAAGCGCCTAACGATAACGATCGACGTCCTGCTTCTTCGTTCGCGTACGGTTAAAATGGATGTTGTAATAAATAACTTGTAAACTTATAAACTGTAAAAAATGTGAAAAACAAAAAATACCTGATTTCACAAACAGTTTTTAACGCATATTATACTTCGTTATTCTCTATGAAAATATTTAGCATAAAGTACATAATACTTTGTCGCGCACAAAAACGAGCGCTAATACAAAATTTTATTTTGTTACAGAAAATGTGCAAACCCGATTGGGGCCCGAATTTGAACTAAAAAAATATCACAAATTTAAACGGAGCAAAGGACATACGAAAATACGGGGATATTGACTAGCAGACTGGTTCACTGATATTGAATAGTTAACGTTTTAAGCATATACTGTTAGGCTCCTTAATTATTGTGAGGCGTTTGGCCCACCGTAAGTGTAATACTCATATCAGTTTTTAGAATTTCGAAAACGCGGTTACCCTCGGCTCTGTGACCCAACAAATGTTTCGTTCATCGCGTAAACTACGACGCGTCATGCATGCAGGAATAGAAAGTGCCGTACGCCATACCGAAAGTCGCCTTGTACGGCGTCGAGACTTTCGACAGTGCCGCGTAAGGATCGTTCTCTGCGTCAACAAACGTCGCTTGCCCCATTTTCGAATGATACGAATTCGTAAAATTGCCCGGTGGAAGCACTTTATCTACAATGCGCAGAATGTCCGATGTTCCGAGCCAAAATACATGCGCTTTCGAGAAGCAGTCAGGCAAAGGAACCTCTCCAGTGCACGTAACTCGCCGAAAGCCCAAATTTGTTGGGTCACAGCGCCGAGGGTAACCGCGCTTTCGAAATTCTAAAAACTTATATATTACTTACGGTGGGCTACAAGCCTCTCAATAATTAAGGAGCCTAACAGTAATAGTTAAAAAGTTAACTGTTCAATATTAGTTGACCAGCCTGCTAATTAGCCCGTCTTAGCTGCAGTATTGTGACGTACTACACCGCTGATAATGCTATGCCGAAAAAAGCGCTCTAACTCGAAAAGCCTATTTGTAAAAATTGCTGAAAATCTTAGGTGAAACAAACTGCATACATTACACACAACTCGTAGTGAGATTTCCCGCCGTCGGCAGGACGGTGAAGCACATCTGACCCCACCATATACAGGGCTGGGATGATCTCGATACCGATACCCGATACCAACAAAAATTGTATTTCTGATGTCGATGCAAGATATCGAAACAAAATTGATTTACGATACAGATACTCGGTACTATACCGTCGAAACTTCGATAAACCATTGAAATTGCCAATATTAATAAAGCTGTAATATGATTTGCTAAGTTAAGGAATGTCTGCGTGATTCCTGTAATTTTTAGTGTATTTGATATAGTGCACTGTGTTTGAAAGGGTTGAAACGAATCCGGACGCACGGATTTCTCTAATTACTTTAAGCGCCACTGTCGGGCGCGGCTGGTTTCGTTAAAACTTTAGCATTGGAATGAAGCCATGGTGGCGTTGAAACAATCGCTTCCATATTAGGCAAAACACATCTCGCTAATCTCTGTTGTTTTGACGTTTTTTGCCTCGCCGTGCAAATGAAGAAATCCTTTGTAAACAGGACCACACGAGTGCGTTGCCGTGTTGTATTTGATAAAGGTGGCTTTCAACGCGATAGCGTTTATTAGGAATCCCGTTCAGCGGAGAAATCGTCGTAGTTGGCGTTAGCATGCCGAGAAAATCTGGACTGGTCGAAAGGGCCGTCATGTAACCCCCACAACGATCACATGACGTTGAATGATGACGTCACTACAGAATTTTTCACTGGTCTACAGAGCCATGACGTCATTCCACCACCATTACGTCCTCTGAAAGAAAGCAGTTGCGCTGAAAGGAAAAACGGTCAAGCCCTGTCCTTTCTTGCTGTCGCTCCCCTCTATACTTCTCCTCACTATCCTCTCCCTTTCCCTTTCGTTTCCGCCGGCTGCAGCTCGGGTGCTTAAGATATTAGATAGCAATTGCCGCGGCCGGCAACACTCTTTTGCTTCACTTTTTTTTTTTTTTTTAATAAACCACTACCACCACCACCACACTCGAATCGCTGCCCCTTGAGTTGAGAGGTGAGCGTGCGCGCTACCTTTCGACCCCTGATTTTTTTTTTATTGCCTTAAAAGGCGTGGTAATACAATGCAATACAGTTCAGGTGTTTACAACACTGCAGCACCTTTGCTCGCAGTGAAGATACCAACTCTTTCAGATGTGTTAATTTTAGCGAGTTCAGAGAGAGAGAATAAACTTTTATTGTATAAAAGGAGACCGGAGCGACTTGTGAGTGTGGTCTTCAGTCCAGGACTTCAATAGCTTCTGCTGGCGCTTTGGCGATGGCGACTAGCACCTCCTGGTCTCCCAGGGTGCAGCGGGTCGGCGGCACTTCCCACTGCTCCAGCGCCACGTTGGGCGGCTTTAAAGCTGTGCATGTCCATGCAATGTGTGCGAATGTATAGGAATATCACCACTCCAGGGACATGTATCTGCGTATAACGTTGAGCGAATGCGGTGTTGTAGGTGGTGGAGATTGGGGAAAGTGAGCGTTTGGATGCGTCTTAGTTGGTAGGAGTCCGCCGGGGAAATTTCTTATGTGGCGCGGGGTAGAGACGCCTATTTAGGTGGAGGTTCTCTAGGCGGGTTCGAAACAGCAATACACTTTCATCATCGCGCTCTCTCTCTTCCTTCCTCACATCATTGATTTTTAAAAGTTCGTTCGACTTGGTTAAAGAGAGGCCCTGTGAGAAATAAAAATGAAAATTAGAAAATAATAAAATAAACAAAATAAAGAACAGCGTCCGTTTCAGTGAAGTGGTATGCAAGGAAGACCCCAGGCCGCTGAAGGGACCCATTGACGCTGTCGTGTCATATCTTTAAGGAGGGGCTTAAGTGTCCCCCGATTGTTTATCAACGGATAAGAGTGAAGCATAGCCGCATCGACTCGAGTATCCCCGAGGTATAATTAAAGGGGCGCTAATAAAGTTGCGGTATGCCTGGGATGTTTAACTCTTTCGCTACCGCGCCATAGGCCATCGATCGCATATGATCGATTCAAATCGCCCGCACAAAAAAGCTCATTTTGGAGAGTCGTGTATGCGCTCCGCCATCTAGCTAGCGAGCTCAACAACTGCTCTTTCGATTGCAGCCTTGGTTTCAGTGTTTTGAGATGAGGGGGCGCCGTGAAAAATAAAACTTTGAACGGCCGCAGCGGCGTCAGCCGGAGAAAATGGCGTCCGCGTTGCCGTGCGCTCCTCGAAAACGAAAGCTGACACCGAGTACGTCGGCCGGTTTCGGTTTCGTTTTTTGCGACGAAAGCAGCGGTTATTAGTCGGGCAACAATGTACAAGCGTTGGATTTCGGTTTCGACAGCGAGACTTCGCCTCGGGAGCCTGGAACGTCAGCGCGTACTTGCATGTAAGTTCTGTTTTCGTTCGCTGTGGGTTTTCTGCGGTTGATACGGTTTGTAATTGATGAGAGTGGTTTATTTTTGTGCTTCAGGGTCTTGACAACATATGGCGAAGGCAGTTTGCCAAATGCTCAAGGTCGCGTCGCGTTTTTCAACCAAGACGACAGCTAGGTGTCCATATCGGCACATCGCTGCGGAGCGGCGCTCGGAGATTAGCTCGACTTCTCGACTTTTTTTTGATGCTCTTCACGGCGGAAATTATGAAGACCGTGTGCAGAAACACTAATAAGTATGCATGGATGAAGATTTTCAGCAAGTTCGGCATGACGGCTCATGGGAAGACGTGAATCTGTTGGAGATGCTGATGTTCATTGGAATCATCATATACATTGGAATTGTTGACCTGCCGAGACTTTATTTCTACTGAAATACCAGAATAATCTATTCTGGCCCTCTGCCATCAAAAATCATTTCTCAAAATTGGTTTTTCGCTTTTTTTGTTCGTTTTTTTGCACGTAACGGACCTGGATGATTCAGTGACGGCAGCATCTATTGGCAAAACTTGGAAAGTGTCCTGGCTTTCGAACCACATCGCTAAAACTTATTTCATTGATTCTGATGTTTTAGAGCTTGCCTAAAATGCCAAATTTTATCAGCTGGCTTGCAGGGAGCAGCTCATTCAAGAAATCTTCGGGTATGATGAGGGAAATGAAGTTCACGCCCCCAATCCTCCCATAGAATCCATTCAACACCAATCGAAAAAAATTAAAAAAAGAAGAAACTGCAAGCTCGGCTATCAGAGAACAAGGGAGGAACAAAGATAAAACCTTATGTGAAGCACTTGTCACTCTACCTCTGCATCACATCTTCACCCCTGATTCCTCTTCACAGTGGCACCACAGTCATGACCCCTGACTTGACAGGCCATGGAAAGTGCACTAAATTTTTCTCATAGCTGAAACTGTGAATACTGACAGCTATAAACATGTGCAACAGTGTGTATATTCCAGTTTTCCTGTAATCAAGTTCTGGCTTAGAGCAGCCGGTAATTTTTGTTTTTGCTATATACTTTTTTTGTGTTTTTAGCAAATTTCACAAATAAATGTTCATTTACTTTCGCACACACAACTCTTCTGTTTGTTTCATTCAGAAGTGTAACTAATAAGCTACAATTTCATGCATTGCAATATGTGCTGGGTGTATTAGTTCTTGTGAAAAAAATTTTTCTTTCCGTACACTCCAAACCGTCCATTTTTCTGCGGTAGCGAAAGAGTTAAGCACGCCGCTCCACGAATATTATCCAGCAAGTATCTTTTTAAAGCGCTTTGTAGAAGCTGAGTTATCTGTAGTTAAAATTTGAATTTCAGCGTGTTCGCGCTTTCCCTCTCTTCTTGTCACTTTTTGCACGCTGTAAAGTCGGCACTCCCCCCAGCAGGCCGCTTCCTGAATCGCCGGGGCTACGCGACTTATTGGCCGCGGCCATGGTAGCTGCCCTGAGTCTAGCCAATAGTCATCTCTCAACTTAGATGCGAGCGGCGGAGGGCGGTGCGAGCATGAAAAAGTCGCTCGGAAGGGCTCGCCACCTTTCACGCGTGATTGTGGGTTCTCTGCTGCGTGTATTACTTGGCTCAGGTGTTCATGACAACACATTGCAGTGATTGAGCGAGTTGATGTGCTCTCCTCGGAAGATGTTTCAGAGCCCCTTTGAGAAAGTCAAGTTTCATTAGCGAACCTTGAGAACTATGGCTTGTTATAACGTTGCTCCATCAAATGAAAAGAATGCATCACCTGATGCATTTGACACTGCCGGCGCTGATGACCCCACTGACCCGCGTTTTGAAGAGTGCGTGACCTTTATTGCGTTGCAAAGTGAACAGAAAATATTCTTTAAGCTCCTGAATATGAAGGGGAAAGTCTTCCTTTCTGCTGGCAACCACCGCTATTTGTCGTGAAGGGGTGTTGTTTCTACCATAACGGTGAACCTATCTCCCTGTCCTTTCTGTCACCGAGTGTGCAGAAGCGCAACATATATGTCATCTGTATGCCAAAAACGAACGTAGGAAGAAAGACGACTGACCGGATAAATGGCGCTGGCATCGTCTCTTCCTAATTCTTCCCTTTTTTTTTTCAGTGCGCTACCGGCTGAGGTGGTGGTGGTGGAAAACATTTATTTACACATGCACTACTGGAGGTATTGCATGAGCTGACCCAGAGGGGGCCAGCCCTTACAAGTACTAGGTGGAGGTCCCTAGTTCGGGACCCCAGTGGCGTCGGCCGCCGCCCGGGCTCGCGCGACCAAGGCCCGTTGGGCCTGCAGGTCAGAGCAGCCGAGCAGGGTCGCCTCCCAGTCCTCCCGGGTTGGGTTGGGGTGAGGGGGGATAGCAGGGTTGGAGGGGCAGGCCCACACCATGTGGTAAATGTCCGAAGACTTCTCCGCACAGTGCGGACAGCTGCCCGAGAAAGAAGGGTCGAAGTGTTTGAGAGCTGCCGGGCACAGCAAAGTATTGGTATACAGGCGAAGCAAAAGCCGCTCCTCCCCCTTTGAGAGACCTTTACACGGGCGGGGATAAAGACCATGGCCAGATTGATAATGTAAAACAATGTCTTTAAAGGAGTAAGCGGGAGTGAATTCGAGTTCCTGATCGTCGGGGTCGGAGGGGAATGTCCGGTGAGAGAGCGCGCGGGCGGCGGCGTCAGCTGCCTCATTTCCCTCAAGGCCCATGTGAGCAGGAGCCCAAACGATACGCCGGTGCGCGGGGTCCCCGGTGTAGACGCTGTTTTGGAGAATGCGGTAGGCTAGATATGGTACCCAGCCCTGCTCGACGTTCCGACATGCCCCTCGCGAGTCGGAAATAATTGTTTTTGAATTGGAATCAGATGCAGCCAACGCAATGGCGACCTCCTCCGCGTGTGTTATGTCACGGGCTTGGAAAGTAAGGCCGTTCACTGTTTTGGATTGGTGGACGACTGCGGCAGTGTACCATCCCCCGTGGTGGGGGCCGGAGGCATCCACGTAGAATACGCCGGGTTTCGATCCATAGTGGCGGGCCAGGGCTTCCGCCCGCGCCAGGCGCCGGCCATTATGGTCTTCACGGTTCATGTTCGCGGGAAGAGGGCGCACGTGGAGGGCGCATCTCCACTGGGATGGAATACGTACGCGCTCTTCCATAAGAGTGGTGTGTTGGATGTGCAGTCGGGCAAGCAGGCGGCGACCCGACGATGTCTTTGAGAGACGTGTGTATTGGTTGGTCAAGTGGGCTTCCCGGAGCTCCCGAAATGTGTTCACCATGCCCAGCCCCAGGAGGCGCTTGTTGGAGGTGTTCACGGGGAGGCCCAGAGCTCGCTTAATAATTTTGCGGAGGATGACTTCGAGTGAATCCTCGTCTTGCTTCCGCAGGTGGAGGTATGGAGTCGAATATAGAATTCGACTGGTTACAAATGCATGCGCCAGCCGCAAGGCGTCCTTACATCGTAACCCCCCGCGCTTGTTAGAAACCCGGCGGACCAAGCGGCCCACCTGGTCCCCCACCTGACGGAGTTTGGCCAATGTTGTTTCTGACCGTCTGTTTCGATGTATGAAAAGCCCCAGTACCCGGACTTCGATATTTTCAGGAATTGGACCTGTCTCAAGAGACAATGAAATTTTGGCTGTGCACTTTGGTGAGGGGCGTATGTGCACAAATTCAGACTTTTGGGTGGAGCATTGGAGGCCGCAGCGGCGAGCATAACGGTCCACTATGGTCGCCGCCTCCTGCAGGTTGGCCTCAATGTCTCCAAGGGAACCCTGTGTAGCCCAAAGGGTGATGTCATCGGCGTACAGCGCATGCTGCACACCGGCGAAAGCGCCCAGCTGGGCCGGTAGGCGCATCATAGCGAGCGCCGCCGGCCCGAAGACTGACTCGCAGCAGCCTCAAAATCTTTAATGCGAGAACATTACTTGGATCGTTGTGCGGAAACTCCGCCGTTACCAGAAAGCCGTGGCAGGCCAGAAACGCCAACGTTTAGAAACGCGGCCCGCAAAGGGCGTGTCACCGCCGACGCCCAGGCAAGAGAGGGAAACACTCCTCCTTACAATGCGGAATGCGACTCTCCTCAACACCCCCTTCGCCTCGGTGCAACACAACGCACAACACAAAGAGAAAGGAAGCTGGCAGCGGAAGCTTCCCTGGAGTGGCTACACAATACCCCCTCACTCGGATAACAAAGCAGACCCATGGCCGGTCTAGAACAACACTTTCTTTACTTCTTTAGCCCAGAAGTGGCAGAACACACTCCAGATATGAGCAGCTGGTCCCCTCCGCCTCATGTACTGGGCGAGAGGCCCCATCCCGCCTGACGTGTGGTACATGCAAACAGTGGCATGTCACCTCCGCGAGATACGCTAGGAAATCAGATGCGCCACTAGCCGCGCTTACATGGCAGCGACGGAGTCGCAGCAGAAGGAGCTGACGCAGCGGTCGCTGCGATAAGAGAGAGAGAGTGAGAAAATAAACATTTATTGCGTAAAGGGAGACCGGAGCGGATTGCGGGTGGGGTGCTCAGTCCAGGACTCCAGTAGCTTCCGTCGATGCTTTGGCGATGACGGCTAGCACCTCCTGGTCTTCCAGGGTGACTCTGACCAGCGTCGCCTCGTACTGCTCCAGCGCCGCGTTGCGCGGTTTAAGTGGTTGGGTTTAGCTACAGTGTGCTAGTTTAGCTGTGCATGTCCATGTAATTTGCGTGAATGTGGAAATATCGCCACACCAAGGACATATGTATCTGCGTATAATATTGGCACTGTTTACATGGAAGCTTGAAAGCGCATCTAAGCGCGATGGTGGCACCGCCTTGTGTCGCATCTGGAAGCTACCCAACCAACCACTTATCTCCAAGGGATGTCCCAATTTGGTTCCAACGTCCACGAGTTGGCTGCAGATTGGTGGGACGTCCACTAAATGTTTCTGGAAGTGCGTGGGCAGCCGTGTACGTCTAATGAATGTTGTGTGGAGGTTTACGTGGGACACTGATTATTGTTATTTATAATCTGGTCCGTAACACGTTCTGTGGGCGTCCCGTGGATGTCCATAAATGTATTGCGAAATATCTCTTGTGAGAGCTAGCTCAAGGTGATGTAAACTTTTTGGGTGAAAAATATTACATCTATATAGTTGTCCCATGTGAAATTAAATATATACCAAGATGTCTTCATCCAGCATTCGAACGAGCAAGTTCCACGTATAAATGAAATGTGGACGCGCCAAGGGTTCTTTAGTAAAGTATTCTCATGCCTTCCAAAGCTGATTTTCGCTCTGGCGCAACCATGACTGTTTTGGGCAACGAAACAAAAAGTTTTCCAGTGTTGTATTGAAAATTGAAACCTCAAAACCTAGGAAAGACCTTGGCTCGTCATAAACGTCACAATTTGGCTTCACAGACGTGCTCACTATTTTTAATTTATTTTTATCAAGTCAGCAACTTGATCTGTCTCATTAAAGAGCACCATTATATAGACTTACTTTTTAAATGGGAGGACCACTAAATTTTTTGTTCCAGATTTTTCCAGTATAGTGTTTAAGGCATTAGTAAATTTCCCTGTGCCTAGTGCGTAAGTTAATTTATACCCTTCATATGGTGATAAAAGTTTGCTATTTTTCATATATTCTAAAAAGCTCTTGTATCTACTGCTTTCAACAGAAAGTTCTATTTAGTATAAGTTATCACTGCGCCAGCTTTGCACGTGGCTATTTTGTGCCATTCCACGCCTGTTGCGAGGTCTCTGAAAACTGAGGGCGTATATATATATATATATATATATATATATAAAAGATGCCGTAACCTCCTCGAAACTAGACAACGGTGAAGTCTCAGGGTGCACACCTTGCAATAAACCGCGCTGTAAACTTTGTCCAATGATGAATAAGGTCACAGAAGCTCGCAGCACAGCGTCGTCTTTCTCATTCAAAATTCGAGATTTCAACTGTGACACCAGCAACGTAGTCTACCTCCTCGAGTGCGGTGTGTGCCGTGATCAGTATATTGGGCAAACTGAAACTCCTTTCCGACTGAGAATAAATAACCACAGAGCACATATAAGATCACTGCCAGATCTGCGTCTTTCAAGACACGTAACGACAAAAGGCCATTTATTTGGAAAGTTCAAGGCCACAATACTCCAATCTGGCTTCCAGACACATTACGACAGGGAAGCCTGTGAATCATATCGAATATTTAAATTCAACACCTTGTCTGCTGGAATTAATGAAAGCTCTGGCAAACTCTCCAGCCTTTCTGGCTAAATCTTTCTGCAATGTTTTGTTTGTTTGTTTTTCTTTCCCTTGTGAACTCTTTTGCATCGAAAATAATGTTTCTTAAATCTACTTTGATGACAGTTGCATAACGATTTGTTCTGTATTTAACACTTTCATTTCTACTCGAGGTACTGACATTATTTTTGTGTGGTTAAGCACGAATTATGTGACGCTCGTCTCTCATGTGTATTCATCGCATTATTATCGTTTTGTTGTTGCTGATCACGGCGTTTGGGTAAACTTTGTTTCTTAGGACATTTTTTCACACTCTTGAACTGTGTTATTTTGGGCGCCTGTATTATCTCGCGTGTCATTTGTATTTATTCTAATATTGTTGTTTTGTTATTCTTAAGCGGTGTTCCCTGTAATGAAATTTGCCTTTTTGGTACACTTTCTAACACTCAGGCGCTGTCTTTATCTTAATTTGTGGGCTTTTACGCATTTCCCCACATATCCTCTGCTAAAAAATGCTACAAAAGTGACACAATCTTGTGTGTATTCTGTGTATTCTTGTCACCTCTGCGTGTGTGTGTTTTTGTTCCCTTCGGCCATCGCAGTGTCATTTTCTGTCTTTATTTATACTTTTTTTCCACTCCTGTAAAGAAGGAGCCTATCCATGTGGTTCTCATGTGCGACCCTCATGGGGTTTTGCTTCCTTCGGCCATCGCAGTGCCATTTTTGTCTTTATTTATTCTTTTTTCTACTCCTGTAAAGAAGGAGCTTTCCATATGGTCTTCATATGCAAACCCACCTGGTCTTGGGGTCCACGTGCCACCGTGTGGAGACACTTACCTCAGCCGCAACCTGTGTGTCCTCGTGTTTTCTTCTGGAGTCGCGCGGGGCCACACAGAGGCGGCTAGAGGCGATACTTACGCACACAATTGGCAGGCACTTCCCTTCTTTTGTTAACCACCCCCACGCCTTTTTTTTTTTCCAACTAGTCGCGTGCCCGCCCGGGCCCACCTCCCTCTTTCACCTCTTTCACGCGGCGCCTTTGCTGGCGCATCTTAGCATTTGGTTTTCGTATCTTGACTGTGTTCCTCTTTCCCTTTTGATTTTTCTCATTTTTCTTTTTCTTTCTCAAGCTCTGTGTGTGCCATGTTCACTGCTATAAGAAGACCCTTCCATGCACTGTATGATCATTCTTGGAAAAGACCAGTCCCTGGTCGAAACGTTGAATAAATCTGTTAAGTTTTTCATTGTGACTTCCCCAACTTCTTATATTTTTAATCAGTTGCCTTGAAGATTTTGTTATCCCTTATATATATATATATATATATATATATATATATATATATATATATATATGGGCGTGTTCAGATGAGAACGGTAATCGAGGTCCCATGACCATTTTTTGTTTTCAATGACATTTTTATATATGATGGGCAAATGTGTGCACACAAAGGAATGAACCTTAGTTTTGCAAGAAGCTTCGTAGTTTTCTCGGAAAAAAATCGCATGTCACAAGAGGTGGAGATTGTCGTTTTTGGCACTTCGCAAAGTTGCAAGTTTGAAGCCTCATTCCATGCACAAAAAATTTTTCCTGCGCATCGGCATTTTTTCAGAACTTTTTTACAACTTGTACAATCCGAGAAAATAAAAAAATGTTTTCTTGCTCTTTCAACCTTCCGAGTAAAAAAATTTCAAACTCCGCTTCTGGAGCTATGCGGTGCAAAAAAGGCACTTTTCAGGGCAGCCTTAGGGCAAGATGCCTAAAGATCTTCCCACTGAATATTTTCTCAGTATTTTTCAGCTCTTTTTACTCACCTCAGGCAAGTTCTGTTGCTCTAGACTTGACAGATAGTTTTCAGTACGGTCTCAAACTTGGCCGAAGTTTAAAAACGCCAAAAAAGTGATAACTTTGACTTGGGTTTAAAAAAAAACAACAGCATCGATTTTTGTTAAAATTTGCCTGAATAATCCTCAATACATGAAAATTTTAATGCACTAGAAAAGTTTTGCATTATATTGTTTTAAAATACAAAAATAAACACAAAACTGAGTTCATGTTTTGGTTACATGGAATTGCTTATTACTGCCTCTTAGAAATAGTAGCTGTCAGAAATTTGATTTAGCACTCATTAAACGTGGTTACATTTTAATTACCCCAATATCCGAACCATTCTCAATACTTATAGAGCTTCTATTCGCTTGTTAGCGGCGCTCTTAATGCGTGAAAATGGGAATAAATTCGCTATTTTGCCTGATGTCATAAGAATTGGCTGGTGGCGGTCAAACGTTGTTTGTATTCTCTAATTTATTCGTCGTACGGTCTATTGGTATATATAATCGATTCATTAAAGATATTAGATCATTTCTCGGTTCTTAGAAAAAATTTTGTATATAAAAGTTAATATTAATGCGTTTCTGAAGTCGGCGTTTTCGAACCTGAGTCTATTTACCTCTGTGTTCAATGGTTCTACACGGCACTGTCAGGAGACAAAACGTCGTCTCCTGAGGGGAACGATTTGTCTGCAAGGTTTTTAATCATGGGGAGTTTTAATCGGGAGGCAATTTAAAAATGGGATGCCGCTTCATGTGCACATTGCAATTCAGAAAATCGTAACAAGAAATAAACGGCGGCAGTTGATTTCGGTTTTGCGCAGAGTATATTGTCCAGCACGAAGCACTAACCAGATCACAGTCTCTTCCATTCCGAAGCAGCGGTGGAGGCCACGTAGGATGCACTGCCTTCTTTTGACTGAACCTACTTCCACAGGTGGAGCGTCTGAACTCCAGGTACTTACTTTGCCAGTTTCCATTCTGCAAGCTCCCTCTGTGGCAGCTCCAGAATGGTGATGTTCTTTAGTGTTTTTTGCATTGCGTCTACGAAGCCTCCGGCTCTGTGTATGGCCTCATTTGCAGGCTTGTGCAAGTTGTGGTTTGATGCTCGATGTTTCACTAGCCCACCAACGCCGTTGCAAGCATTTTTGCAGTGTCCAAATGCCGAAAACATCAATATCGTCCGTTGACATTCACTGCGCTGCAGCTCATGAAACTGGTATTTATTCCTGAAGTGAGCGGGAGCCCCGTCGATCAAATAAGTTATCTTGGTGTAGACTGCCGCGTTTTCTTCGAGATGTGCTTTGATTTTCGACAGAGAAAAGCATGCATGAGCGGAATCATGAGCCATACCGTCGAAATTAACGGCGTAGTTACGAGTCGATTTTCTTCACATGACAACGCAGGTAAACACGGTTACCTGCTTTTTCTCCCAATGGTACGCTTGTACTGAGTCTGGAAGCACAACTGTTCATTGTTTGGCGAAATTAAAATGTAAAACAACTGCACCTCTCTTGCAGCCGTGTGTTTTCACGTATTGCTCTTGATTGCACAGATATAATATAGTTGTAGGGAATGCATCTCATGGCCACGCTTAGAAATTCTCTCATAAACGATGAAGCGGTCAGAGTTTTTTTAACTAACTCACCGTATTCCCATGTAGCAATGAACACTTCATCCTCGCTGCTCATTTAAAAATTTTCCGAAGTGAAAATGCCATCATGTGGGTAGTGGCACAATTCCTGAGGAAACATGAAGCAGCATCACATCATCGAGCATCAAACCACAACTTGCACAAGAGTGCAAATGAGGCCATACACAGAGCCGGAGGCTTCGTAGACGCAATTCAAGAAACACTAAAGAACATCACCATTCTGGAGCTGCCACAGAGGGAGCTTGCAGACTTTGGCGAAGTGAAGAAGGAACAATGGAAACTGGCAAAGAAAGTGCCTGGAGTTCAGACGCTCCACCTGTGGAAGTAGGTTCAGTCAAAAGAAGGCAGTGCATCCTACGTGGCCTCCACCGCTGCTTCGGAATGGAAGAGACTGTGATCTGGTTAGTGCTTCGTGCTGGACAATGTACTCTGCGCAAAACCGAAATCAACTGCCGCCGTTTATTTCTTGTTACGATTTTCTGAATTGCAATGTGCACATGAAGCGGCATCCCATTTTTAAATTGCCTCCCGATTAAAACTCCCCATGATTAAAAACCTTGCAGACAAATCGTTCCCCTCAGGAGACGACGTCTTGTCTCCTGACAGTGCCTTGTAGAACCACTGAACACAGAAGTAAATACACGCAGGTTCGAAAACGCCGACTTCAAAAACGCATTAATAATAACTTTTATATACAAATTTTTTTCTAAGAACCGAGAAATGATCTAATATCTTTAATGAATCGATTATATATACCAATAGACCGTACGACGAATAAATTAGAGAATACAAACAACGTTTGACCGCCACCAGCCAATTCTTATGACATCAGGCAAAATAGCGAATTTATTCCCATTTTCACGCATTAAGAGCGCCGCTAACAAGCGAATAGAAGCTCTATAAGTATTGAGAATGGTTCGGATATTGAGGTAATTAAAATGTAACCACGTTAAATGAGTGCTAAATCAAATTTCTGACAGCTACTATTTCTAAGAGGCAGTAATAAGCAAATCCATAGAACCAAAACATGAACTCAGTTTTGTGTTTACTTTTGTATTTTAAAACAATATAATGCAACATATTTCTAGTGCCTTAAAATTGGCATGTATTGAGAATTATTCAGGCAAATTTTAACAAAAATCGATGATGTTGTTTTTTTTTAAACCCAAGTCAAAGTTATCACTTTTTTGGCGTTTTTAAACTTCGGCCAAGTTTGAGACCGTACTGAAAACTATCTGTCAAGTCTAGAGCAACAGAACTTGACTGAGATGAGTAAAAACAGCTGAAAAATACTGAGAAAAATATTCAGTGGGAAGATCTTCAGGCATCTTGCCCTAAGGCTGCCCTGAAAAGTGTCTTTTTTGGACCACATAGCTACAGAAGCGAAGTTCGAAATTTTTTTACTCGGAAGGTTGAAAGAGCAAGAAAACATTTTTTTATTTTCTCGGATTGTACAAGTTGTAAAGAAGTTCTGAAAAAATGCCGATGCGCAGGAAAAATTTTTTGTGCATGGAATGAGGCTTCAAACTTGCAACTTTGCGAAGTGCCAAAAACGACAATCTCCACCTCTTGTGACATGCGATTTTTTTCCGAGAAAACTACGAAGCTTCTTGCAAAACTAAGTTTCATTCCTTTGTGTGGACACATTTGCCCATCATATATAAAAATTTCATTGAAAACAAAAAATGGTCATGGGACCTCGATTACCGTTCTTATCTGAACACGCCCATATATATATATATATATATATATATATATTAGCTTTTTTATTCATTTATCATAAAGTGTGGAATTGTACAATTTTAGTGATTTTAATGAGCAGGAGCACAGTTGTTTTTTCCATACTTTAATAAATTATTTTTTAGCACAATGTTCTCCTTTTTCTCACTGGTTGGCACATTAGCAGCATAAAAATGTGCAATTTATAGCCATGCACCATGTCATGTAAGAGCAACCATCCCGAGTTTAGAGAATATGTCTGAGCAATTTTTTTTGTATTCAGGTTGCATTAATGAATCAATGAACCCACAGAATTTTTGTCCTTTTTGCTTGCCAGAGCTTTGGCAAGCAAGGAGGACAAAGGTGCAAACTGTGGGCTTGTGCGCAGTTAAGAATAAAGCATATCTAAATAAAGTCTGCAAGGGCCCACTAATGTCGGTCATGATATAAACGGGATTGCAGTTGTGTTCAAATTGATAGTCACAGTTACATCTAAAAAATGTGAAGTGGACATCCCTTGAATGTTTCAATAACCGTGTCCGATATGCACAGACCATCCTGGGGACATTCATGGTTAGCTGGGTAGGGCGCTGCTGCTTGCCCCTTCCGCTTCCGGTTTCTCGGCGGCTTCTAAAAGGACGATGGCCTAGCCTAGCGCAGACAGAGGCTCCTGCGAACTACGTCCGCTATGTGCGGAAACGACGCACTCACAAGTGCTTTCCCGTGGACGAACTTACATATTATTTTATTCCTTGCTGCGCTTATGCTCTACTACGGACGGCACCGTACCGTTTTTGTCCATTTGCCAGCACACGGTGCAGCAAGGTACTAGCGTCGCCTCGTCTTGGACTGTAAGCGAACGGGCGTACTCAAAAGATGGAATCGTCTCGATCCTCCAATCATTACTGCAGACTCATTATCTCAGTTCACATCACGGCTTAATTCATAGCAAGTCATCAGTAACGCAGACTTGTTTATATATTCAGGCGAAAGCCTTTAAAGGAAGCACTTTTTTTGAAAATCAGGCTGGCAGCGGCGTCCTATAGTTTTTCATGCTGTATGCTCGAATATCGAACCCAAATAAGTCAAAACCAAGCGCGAATTGCCTTGTTTAGCAGAAATATGCGGCCTGTGCCGCGGGGGCACACCATGGGGCGCGCCGCCGCCCGCGATTGGTCAAGAGGTCGTGACGACACTTTGAGGACTGGAGAAGCTGCCGATGCGGATCTGGCTCTGCGTTGAGTGCAGATCGCAGCTTTCCGTGGTGTTGCAAAAGCGAATATGACGACTATTTTTTCATTGACCTTCAAAGAAAAGGATACTACAGTTTGTTCATTCCACGTATCACCTGAAACCAAAAAGGAATGAAGCAAAAAATTCTAAGGTAGTGCACGCGTGACACGAACGCTCCGTGGGTGCTGCCTCGGACGGATACACGGCCGGGTGCCCCACCCCGGCCGCTAGTGCAGTGTGCCGCGCGCGCGATTAGTCCGAGACAGGACGCTACGTGCGCGTGGCTATGTACATAGAGTTTACTTCTTTTGTAAGTGATTGTGCGCAGTGGCCGCTCGCGCGCACTTATTTTCGGACAATGCTTGGACATTAGCGCGCGAGCGGCGCGAACTTGATTCCTTTTGTATTTTGTAAGTGTACAAAGCTCTCCCCTGTCCTTTCTTGCTGTCGCTCCCCTCTATACTTCTCCTCACTATCCTCTCCCTTTCCCTTTCATTTCCGCCGGCTGCAGCTCGGGTGCTTAAGATATTAGATAGCAATTGCCGCGGCCGGCAGCACTCTTTTGCTTCACTTTTTATTTTTAAAATAAACCACTACCACCACCAAATTCTACGCCTAGCACAAGCATACGCCAGCCTGAAAGACGCATATGCAGTCCATGCGTAAAAAGTGCAAGCACAACCTCGGTACGGCTCGTATTCTCGGAAAGGAAGGGGTGCGAACAACACTCAAGTCATTTACCACCACCGGACGCCTCCTGGCTAGCCCGAAAGAGCGTCATCCTAAAGAAAAGACCCAAAGCGTTGTGTACAAAAAATCCTGTTCTCAGTACCCGGCGTTGTGGGTTGGGGCAAGAAAATATTTCAAGGAAACGATGAAGCAGCACAAAGTTGATGTCAAAATGAGCGAAGCGCAGTGGCCTAGCACTGCGAGGCATGTGACCACAGGATATATTGACGCAATCATGCGCTGGAAACCAGGCCAAATACGCCCACAGGGCTGCTGCTTCATACATGGCGCGTTCAGCAGATGCCAGAAATATTAATCGCTGCCTCGAAAACGTTCGCCCTTCCTAGATCTGCAGTTTAGGTTCAGTGACCTGGTGGTCAACTATTATGTGTGTTTTAAAGCCAAGCTGCAACTCGCCTGCTGCCACAACTTGATGAAGAAACCGAGTAAGTTGCGAAACATCGTGTTTTTAAGCAAAAACTTGGTTGGCGTTCATTTCTATCTTAAATTTGCATCCGAAATCAGACAGACATCTGTCGAACGTTTTCATTTTAATCGCTTAGCTACGATTAAACGAGATGCCGCATATGAAGAGCGCCGATGCTTGCTTGCTTTGCTTTGTCGTGCTTTGCTTTGCTTGCTTGCTTGGACACGTCGAACCGAGTATAAAATCACTAACCGAGCCTTGCTGAGCACGCCTCAGGTGGTCTGGCCGCGCCTAAGCTGAGGAGAGCGACACATGCTTGAGCCTCTATAAGGTTTCTGCAGGGGCTGAGTGAGCATGTTTCTACTTTTAGAAGAGGTGCTTCTTGGCAGTGGTGACACGCATCTTATACGAGGGAAAATCGAAGGAACTGTGTAATGGTTCAGCCGTGCCTTTTTGAAAGAAATCTCTGGAGATCACGTAAGGACAAGCTCTGCATGCAGCCGCTCTGACGAAAGTGCTTCGAGCAGAGTACGCTTGCTTTGGTCCGCTTTAATTCTCCCTCGTCACAGCAGCGAGCGCCCGCGCTGCGAGCTTATGATCTTGTGGAAAACAGTGGAAGACGACACAGTCGAGGCCGTAGTTGCTCGTGAACACGAACGCAGAGCAGTACCTCGCGTTGAACCTGACGCTCAAGGTCGGCTGACCCGCCTTGTACGCCACAACGCACGCAATACGAGGAACAACGCACGCAGCACGAGACACAAGGTTGGCTGAAAGCTCGCTCAGGTGCGTCGAAGTATCCCCGTCTCCTCAACGTGACGTCATGTTGGCCGGCATTGACACGGTTTCCCACTCCGCTGTTCTCTCTTGCGCTTGCGCGGGAGATTTAAACATCGCGCTTTCAATTGGTGATTACGCCACGCCACGTCGATATAGCCACGGGAACAGTGTGACGTCACATCCACCGAAAGTCGTCACGGCATAGTGTTCTCTGCTTTTGCCTTTAGTTGCTAAAGTGTCCACGCAATTTTTGCAAACGCCTTTCAACACTTCATTGTATTCTTATTTTCGTTTGCTGTTATTTCGTTGACGTTTTCATTGTGATGCTACAGCTGACTCTTAGATACGTAATGTTTTATTAGTCTTCTTATTATTTCTAACTTACCTTGCGTCCACCTCTGTTTGACACGCGGTGCGTGAGTGCAGTCTGAACTTGCCATTTCTTTTTACATTTCGCTCACCCACATGCCAGGTTTCAAATGAAACTGGCGATATTGAAAAAAAAAAATTAATTTATAAATAAATAAGAACTCAAAGGATGAAATATTTCTTGTTCATTGTGCATACTGTCGAAACACACACCTTCTCGTTTTTCCAAACATAAAATTTACCGCTGCTTAAAAATATACACAAAAATATTAACACGGAACTCAGCACATAGATTCGGAAAAGGGCCATTAATTGGACCATCGTTTGGTAGACGAAGGCTCCACTTCACGCAGCCGGAAGTGATTGCACTCCTCGTGTTTCGCTGCCGGCTTGCCCAGTCCTCCGGAAATGCTCACCGCTCCAACACCCCTAGCTTCGCTGCGACGCGCTTTGGTGTTTACATGCACTTCTGGAAGGCGCAGTCGGGCCTCGACCCACCACCTTCTGGGGCAGTCACTCCGCTGCGACTCCGCACGACCCCGTAGCGAAGCGAGCTCGATGTGCATGTAAACCTCCCTACTGTCGTATTCACGTAAACGCGGCTAGAGATCACAAAAAAGGGAAAGTCCCCGCCCCCAACGTCAGTTGGTCTTCAGCTTTCGACGGAGAGTCAGGTTGCGGCGCTATGGAGTCTTCATCGTCCGAAGTTGATTGACTGATTGAAATAACTTTTATTTCCATCAGAAAAAGGGCGCCTCATCAGAGGCCGCAACATAAAAGACGGCGGAGAAGTTGCGATAGCGCTCGCTTGCGTAGGAACGGAAACCAAGTTCATAATAGCGACAGCAGAACTGCCATCCAAAATTTTGGAAAGGGGAGGTTATCGCCGGAAGCGGACAAAATCATCACCTAAAGAACGCTGAATAGGAAAATTCAATTAATTTTGACACACACGCTATCGTCCGAAATTGAATCGCTCGCGTTGAGGCGAGACAGCAAAGCACGGTTCTTGTAAACCAGCGCAACGGCTCGAAGCCAAACAAGGAAGGGACAGAACAGCGCTGCAATTCACTGCCGACTATAGGTACAATACCATCGCAACACAGCGGAACGTGCGAGGCGAGCTGCTGCTACTGCTGCAGCGAAACAACATTCACCCCACAAGCCCCCGAGAACAACTCAGCGACACAGTCAGCAGCGGCGTTTACATGGCTCCGGCAGAGTCGCAGCGAGACCGGTTTAGAAAATTCTTCACGCGGTTCGGGATGTTGGCTGCCGTTGAGGTGGGTGCACACACAGGACAAGGCTAGCAGACGAACCAGCTGCTTGTACTCGACCATTCGTTTTGGAAGCAGTCACCGCCAAGCTGCCCTTGAACTGCCGAAACTGGCGCTGCGCGCTCCTGGCACCGCTGCAGAACATTACAGAACTGGCGCAGCGAACGAACCTATTATCTCGGTTGACAACGTTGGGTTCGTTCACTGCAGCGCCATTGCGGCCAGTAAGAGAAGTGCTAAAAAAATAACATAACCATGCACATGAAAATGCTTTTGTTTCATATATCTGGTTTCTTTTCTGCAGAACTAACTAGTGTAACAACGAAACAAATGCAATATACAAGGAATGCTTTTGACTTTTTTGTTGTTATTTTGAGTTTTGTTCACCAGCGCATAAATAAACATTATTGCCTAAATAAGAGAACAGTGCGTTAACGGAATGCCAACTCTTTGCGACCCCTTACTGGAGAAAAATCACTAACATGTTTGAACCTCCCGCGCTTTCTGGGGTCAAATGACGCGCACTCGCTAAGCCTAGTAGCTCTATGAAAACGGAAGCAAACTGAAAATTTGGCGCGTTTTATCGCTGAAATTTTGTGGAGCGGGCGTCTTCAGGCAACGCGAAAGCTTCATGTGTCTTTCGTTTGCCGTGAACGTGAGACACTGCTCAGCGGCAACAACGAAGTGATGAAAAAGCGAGCATGGAGGAAGAAAAAACTCCATGGAAGCGAGGGGCCTCGCTTCGGCGGGCACTACCAGGTTGCTCGAACGTAGAGCTTCGTTGGGGCGGATGTTATAGTCAGCGTTCGCCGCTGACGTTAACCCAGGATAAAAGGCCTGGCGTGCCTTTCATTCTGTGCATGCGCATTTCGAAGCCCCAAACTTCTTAAATGTCATAAGGCTCAGGGCCGCCTATTCTAAAGCCCTTTAGAAACTCTATGACCCTTTCATCAGGACACGTCACAAGACGCCTTTGGGCCACCAAGCGCGATATCATTCTACATCCACAGCGATATCAAGATGCATCGATTATTGAGCCGTGACAAAGAGAGGCGTGTCATTACGCCAGTGCGTACTCTCACAATCCTCCCCGGCGGGGTGCTAGGTAGCAGCTTTAATTTTATCTAAAAATTGTTTTTTGAGGAAAGGAAGTGGCGCAATATCTGTCTCACATATCTCAATCGACACCTGAACCGCGCCGTAAGGAGGAGGAAGGTGGAGTGAAAGAAGAGAGATATCAAGATGCATCGCCTATTGAGCCGTGACTATAAGCTCTGCGGAGGCCTGCTGCGAGGTAGTGATGCGTCGCCACTTTCCAACATGGCGTCAGTCGAGTCTGTTGTGTCTCCTGTGTGCTCTACACCGACAGTGCGCTGTTTCCCCAAGCAGGCGAAGCAGCTGGCTTCGCGACAACAGAGGAACTGATCAGAACAGGTTGCGACAAAAAAAAAAAAGTGGGGCTAGTCCCTTTGGAACGGGCGTCCGCCTGTCCAAAAACAAACCAAAAAAAGAATAAAAAGACATCAAGCGCCACCTGCTAGAGGTAGAAAGAAGCCACCTGGACATCAGGTGGATCGAGCCACAGGCGCGTAGGAACACACTAATGTAGTGCGCGCCATCCTGATTGGACGAGAGAGCTCTACCTTTCGTAGTGCTGCAAACATCTTGTGAGACGGAGTATAAGCAAGGCGTGTCATTACGCCGGTGTGTGCTCTCACAATCCACTCCGGCGGGGAGCTAGAAGTAGCAGCTTTAATTTTATCTAAAAATTGTTTTTTGAGGAATGAAAATGGCGCAATATCTGTCTCACATATCTCAAGGAACACCTGAACCGCGCCGTAAGAGGAAAGAAGGTGGGAGTGAAAGAAGAGAGAAAGAGGCGCCGTAGTGGAGGTCTCCGGAATAATTTCGACCACCTGGGGATCTTTCATATTTAAAACTGCGCGAACAAAACAAAACACAGACACACAAAAACACACACACACGTGTTCTTGCTCGGTCCTTGTTTTGTTCGCGCAGTTTTAAATATGAACGATTCAGACCAACTAGCCCGCCAGAAGATACTTTTGGGGATATTTAACGTGCACTGACATCGCACAGCACACGTGCGCATTTTGCGTTCCGCCTTGGCGTGTCATTCTGAGCCGCGACCAGATGGCGTTGCTCCACGCGCAGCAAAAGACGCTCGATCCGCGATAACGCGGCGAAAGCCGATGACGTTATTGGCGCCAGTTTTCGTTTGTCACGTGTTGATTTTGAAGAAGAGAGCAATGACGCACGTGCAGCGCGCGCTGCTCTGAGCGTGCCTCGCGCGTCCAGCCTGCTGGGCGCACGAGGCACGCTCAGAGCAGCGCGCGCCAGAATAGCATCTCCTTTGTGTGCGGCGATAGACCTTATACGCAGCACGCTGTGTTTGAAGTCGTTTTTTTTCAGCCCCCGCAGGCAGACGTCCGTGCTTTGGAAGACCAGCATGAAACGCAACAGCCCCCAAACAAAATCGGGAATTATTCCGCCTACCTGCGAAGAGCGCCTGAAGACGTACTTCAAGCACTTCGAGCTGGACGTGAGGGCTCCCTGCACACATCCCGACATATCTGAGACCCTGGCTGGTGTAGGGCCGCCGATGAGACAACACGGCTGCTGGCTCTTCAGGAAAGCCGGCGTGTGGAACAGCTTCTTTGAGAACATTGGCATCGAGCTCCGCCAGCACTTGCCCGGTAAACTGTCAGTGTTCACATTCGTGCCCGGGAGCCGCCCCAGGTCAAGCGGCTACGGAGAAGTGTGTGCGAAGCTCCTCGCAGAGTTGCTCGCGATTCACCGGTGCATCTCCTCCGTGCACTACGACTACGCGGACCTACTGTTCGGGCTCAGGCCGGAGGCGTTCGACCACCTGGTCCCCAACGCCGCCGTGGAGGAGTTCCACCTTGAGGGATGGCGGATGAGGACTGACGAGGCGTGCAGCCTTATAAGAGCCATGTTGCGTGGACACTTGGTAAGCATAAAAATCTCCTACGTGAAACTTGGCCAGTGTGACGTGACGATGTTCTCGGATTACGTCGAGTCGAGCGCGTCGCTGAAAGAGCTGTTCTTCGTTGATGTCAGCATCAAAGTGGTCGACATCATCGCGCTGTTCAAGGCGCTCGAGTTTAGCAAAAGTTTAGAAATATTTCATCTTGAGATCAGCACGGTGGGTCTACGAGGAGCGCAACAGTTTGCGAAGCTTCTTCAAAAGAACAAGACATTAAAGTCGGTAACTCTGCAGAAGGCAAGGCTTCAGGATAAAGGGGCAATGGCCATAGCGTCCGCACTAACGGAGAACACCACGCTGATAGCCTTGCGGATTGCGAGCAACCGTATTGGAACCACAGGGACGAAAGCGTTGGCCGACGCGTTGAAGATCAACAGCTCACTTATGCTCCTGGACTTGCGTGACAACGCGATGGGCACCGAAGGAGCATACGCGATAGCCAAGATGCTTTCCGTGAACGCCAAGCTCGAAGAGCTGCACGTGTGTGGCAATTCGATCTCAGACTCGGGAATCGTTGCCGTCGCAGAGTCTCTACTTCATAACAAAACATTGAAGGCCATTTCACTAGTTGCCAACAGCTGTCGCGAGGACGGGGTCGCCGCGTTGGCCAGAATGCTGGCCAGCAACGAGACTCTGCAGCGACTAAACGCCACTCTGCAATCCACCGACGGTGACAGGAGGCCACTGGAAGCCTTCAGTAACGCCTTGGCATCCAACAAAGTCATCCGTGCCGTGCAGCTCATCGTCTCAGGCTCTCCCGCCATGGAGACGCTGTCGCGTGCTTTTCGGCTGACAGAGACCCTTCAATACCTGTGTATCTGCACATCCATACCAGAGGTAAGGGAACTGTGCTCCTCTCTGGAAACGAACCGTACTATCCAGGAGCTCGAAATCAACTGTGATGTCAGCTTCGAAGATGGGGCCCCGTTTGCGCGTCTCTTCGAGCAGACAAAGACTATCCAAGTAGTGACAATCACCAAGAAGGTGATGAGCACCTTGTGCCTCATCCGCATTTTTAAAGGTCTTGCGATGAACAAGAGCATCTTGCGCTTCAGCGTCCCGTGTGGACCCCTCACGATGAGCGTTAGCAGGGCCATAGCAGAGACTCTGGAGGTCAACAGGACGCTATGCTGCATTACCTTAGGCTGGCCCTCCTACTACGAGGAGCACATGGATGTAATCAGTGCAGGAGTTGCGAAGAACACTACGATCCAGCTTCTGGAAATGGTGTACACGACCGACAGCTGCGCAGCACTGAAGATCAGGGAGTGCATCCGGCGCAACACGTCCAGGATGATGCAAGCCGTCGAGTTTGTGCTGGCTCACACAGTGAGCAAGGTGGGAGCTGAGGCGTTCCAGTTGTACAAGAATCATGCATTCTTTCGTCAGGAACTGGGCAAGGCCGCAAGAAGCTGGGGCCGTCCATCTGTACAGGTGTTGATAAGGGATACCGAGCGCTTCATTGAGGACAACTACTTCCGGATTACGGGGGTAGTGAACCAGGATGTCGAGTGCATTCGGCCAATACGCAAAAGCAAGAACATGACACTATTGGACCAACTCAACAAGGACTGCTTGAGGGAAGTGCTCTCATATCTTCACGTTTGCGACGTGAGGCTGTGAACTGAGGCAGCGATTTTTTTTTGGTTGTTACACAAAGTTAAGCTTTTGAGAAGAGACCAGTTCCTTTCTTTTTACAGATGGACGAGTTTGATTTCCTTCTTGACCTTTTAAAGGAATAAAACGCTTGCTCCAGCTTTTAGTCTGAAACGTGCTCCGGCTTTTGGTGTGCGTGTGGATGCGTGTTTGGATGAATGGATGAAGTGTCGTTGGTTCGAATCCCGATTTAAATGTGTTGAAATTTTTACGTAAAAATTATTTCATAATAAGGCGTTTGAGGCATGTGGCAACCTATTTTTAAACACTGTCTGCTCCAATTATTGGAGCCAGAGCTCCACAACTGGAGGCTTCCGCAGGTGTGGCTATGGCATCATGCCACGTGATTTGTTGCACTAACTGTTGGAAATTTTCAACATCTCCATACCTTTACCACCATTACTTTCTGCGGCACTTTGTTCTGTTGTGGTAGCGCACAGCAAACATTTGAAAACGCTAGTTTCGGTTCTGGTTTCATTCTATATACCCAAATTTTTTCAATGACTTCTTGGATAGATGTGGCACAAAAATGAGCAAAATAAAGTCAACATGCTGCGATGCTGCAAAATTGCACCTGCGCCAAAAGATCACTGAAAAAGTTTGTCTAGAAAGAAACCAAAACTGAAGCTGGTGCTTTCAAATGTTGGCTGCATGCTTCCACAACAGAACGAAGTGTCAGAGAAAACAGAGGAATGGAAATGTTTAAAATTTCGAACAGTTTGTGAATAGAATTTGCTTTTATATTTGAGTAGCACGGCACGCTTTTAGTGCGAAGTATGGAATAAATATCAGAAAATCACTCATTTTCCTTGCTTTCCTGAAATGTCTAAAACTGGCTTTTTCAACCTAAACATGTGGAAGGCATATCACATTGCATGCATAGCTTTCCCTGCACGGCCACAAATAGTTGTCCCTGAGTACAGCACAGCCTTGCTAGTGGTCACAGGGCACAAGTGGGAGTATTTTTTGCCATTTAAAACAAATTACCTTTTTCCCCAGGAGTCAAAGGGCAGAACCAGTTATAAGAACATAGACAATTGCAAAGCACATATTTATCACAGAAGTGGCTAGCTTGGACATCTTCCAAATGGGGATGTGCACCCACAGTAGCACTGTTGGTAGACCACTCGCACTGCATGCGTCAGAAGGCAATGAAATGCTTGAAACGCAAGATCCACACAAGGCCACTACTACATAATACTTAAGGCCACATTGCACTGAACTTAAGTTGCTCCAATACAATAAGAAGTCAAGTTTATTCACTTTTCTGGACAGCACCAAGCATCAAATAAGTGACCCTGCTGCAATAAACATGGTTTCAAATCGAATATTACGGCACTTTAAGTACCCATCTTGAAGCTCTGCAGCTTCTTTTTCCAACCACTGCAGTGCAGGGAACCAGATGAGATCATTGCACAGCGCTTCACAAAGAGGGCATCACAAATTTTAGTAGTTGCTTTGAGTAACAAACATTGTGCAGTTAGCATTTTCTTCCAAAGAAAAAGCAAAAAAGAAAACCACAAGCACACTTTCTTTACACGGCACCACACACTTTGCATCAGTCTCTTCAAGCTCTTCAGTTTATGTACACAGACATATATCCATTAGAATCAACAAGTGTAAACACAAGAACCTATTTACATAACTTTCATTTCAACCATGACAAAAGCAGACAACCACACACAACTTCAGTAGGAGGCAAGGGTGTATGCACAAGTACTGGCAATATGAATAGGGAACATGTCAGCATTCCACTGATGATTATCCATGAGTGGCAAGCATACTTATATTCCTTTCTTCTAAATAGTTTCTCTCTAGATGAATAATACCCATGAGACATATTCAAGTTCAGAACAGAAGTAACAAGAGAACTGGTTCTTTTGCGCAAATTCACTGTCCCCTTTCATATTAGAGCTACCTGTACATTACAAGCACTCCAATAATACTCCACAGGATGTAGCAAATATTACAACAGAAGGTAGCAAATATTACAACAGGCCGTGCCTTGTTTATATATACAATGGTATTAAAACAAACTGCATGAACGGTGCATGAAACAGAACACATGACCTTCATCCTGTGCTAACAATCAGCTCTCAAAGGTTCCCAAAATTATTCACAAGACAAAACTCTCAGTCTCCTCATGTTATTAGACATCATTATTTCACTTCATTATCACTATTACAGCCACACAAGTGCTGTGACCTCCTAGCATGAATATGATAAAATTGTGATCGGAAGGAATGAGCCACATTATACCCGGCACAGTCATAGCTTCTCATTTCTTTCCCCAAATACATTATTCCCAAATAATACTGAAACATTTAACAAGCGCATTTATACACACAATGTTGTCATGAAGGAGAGAAGTTCTGTTGCCAGAATCATTCAAAATAACAGCAAGCATGGCTACTTACGTTTATTGCCTTTGAATTAACCCAGAACTAAACAGAAAAGAAAGGCTACACAAATTATAAGCAGTGCATACACTGCAATAAAGAATGCCAACAGCAACTAAATAAGGTAGTGATGAAGATGGCTGAGAGAAAAATTTTCATGGAACTGTTTCCAGCCCACTTAATTTATAAAGAAAACAGATGTGTGAAACGGAAGAGTGCCAGTAGCATGTTTAAAAGAATGAATGATGCTCCCAAAGCTTTCTATGAACGCAATAAAATTATATTTTCAACAGATCAAGCATGGGCTACAAATAACACTTGCACAAATCAATTCAACATGTTGAAGCACAGCAAGACAACAGTGAGACAGACGATTTCATTTAATTAAACATATTTCTGTACAAAGCAACAGTATTCTTTACTTCAACATGATATGTATGAGCAAAAGCAGTGGAACATGGGTGTTTTGGTTTGTCCATGGGCTGGAGAAAGGGGCATGTTTTATCATGCATGACTGCACCCTTTAATTCACTTTTTTCTCATTCAGCACTCGACATTACCTAGTGTATGAAGAGTTGGCTAAAAATACAGGCAAGTGCATTTGTTCCTTCAAATCAAGAACTGGCTCAAATGACAGCTGACCAGCAGCTTCATACACCAAAACAGAACAAAATACACAGAAATGAGACATTTTTTACACACATTTCAGACTTAATTAAAACTGGATGATGCAATTTGTGGAGAAAGAAGATCGGGGCCCACATCTACTGAAATGCTGATCAGTTGTCATGCTCTTCAATGGTGCGCCCCACGTTAGCCTACTTGCCCAACCACACATATCTACAGCATGCCATGCGCAAAATTCCATGCTCATAAAGTGCTCAGAAACACTGATACTGCACTAGCTGCAAGGCAGATGTGTTATTTTCAGTATTTGCAGGAAAATCTTAATTACCAGGACACTTTGTTCAAGGTGTTAATTGCACAAAAATGTGTACGGACACAGAAAAGGTGACTTTTACCAGTCAACGTAACCTTATTAACAGTGTCACCAGGAAAACTCCACCCTCACAGCAAGGGGATAAGCCAAGGGAGCATAGCTGGAGTAGGCAAGCTGGAGGGCGCATAGCCCTCGAGATGAAATAGGCAATATGACGCCCATTAATGGCTCCTCCACACGATGCTTCCTAGATGCACCACTTGGCATGGCTTTAGGTTTTATAGCAAAATGAGAACAAATGAAGTAGCAAAAATTTTTTAAAATGAGGCAAGGTTCACAATTCTGAAACCCCTAGCGAGCAATGCAAACAGGAAAACAAGCTTGAGACACACTTCCAAAGTAAAGAGAAAGCATAAAAATTGGAGGGCGCTTAAGTTTTGCCTTTAAGAGCAGAACGCGACAGCGTGTTGCAGGCGGTTATGGTGTAAATGAATGTATTTTTCATTTTTTTTCAATTGGTTCAATTAAGTCAAGCATTGACTTTCCATTCTGAACATTTTGACACCTTTGAGTCCCCTTTTCCAATTTTTTTATTCTTTTAATTAATCAATTAATCACAATGATTTCATTAACTCGTCATCACCTATCACATACCAATCAATCATCGATCACTAGAACCACAAATTATCCTGCTAAGGTTTTTTTACGCAGCCCCGATTACTCCTGACACACGGTGCCGACTACTACTACTACGCCGACGGCTTTTCGACTGAATGAAAGAGAAACTGAGAGTGCAGAGAGGGGAGACTACAAGAAACGATGTAGTGACCATGACTAGGCACCACTGTGCAACAAGGTGCCCTAATTACCTGGACATCTGCGTGTATGAGGCCCGAAAGCGCTTCTGGAGCAATTATTTGTAAGAGAGAAGATATTTTCACACTGCTTGTTATCCCCTGTGCTCAGGGAGTAGCACCAGAAGCAAAGAGAGGGAAGACAAGAGTTCACAAAAAAATACGATGAAAAGTGACTGTCATTGCTTTCCTCTTTGTTTTGGTTTGGCATAAAACAAAGCCCGACTTGGGAAGGACTTTGCTGTAGTGGATACCATGGGGCACATGCTTGTTATATGAATTGTACAGTATGATTTGTGTGAGGCGTCAGCCATGCAACATAGATATATGCTCTAGTGTATGTCAAATTCTTTAATTTTAAATAATTATTCTTATATTTTCTGTATAATTATCTCTATAATTATCTCGCATCAAATGATGAATGTTCCAATGAGCCTCCTTTCACCTTTCCAGACATGAACCAACCACACTGAATGAGGACTTTTCTTCGGTAAATGCTACAGCTGCAAAAGTTAGTTTCATGAAGTTGGAACTTATGAATCTGCAGTGGCTAAGAACATCACCTAGTCTAGTCATGGCCTTCAAAGACCGCCCTCGTATAGGCCATTTTTTTCTAGGGGATTCCCATATTGAAACTAGCGGCACATAGAAAAAAAGAGGCCCACTGTTAACACATGTAGCCAATTTAAAACCTACAGCAATTACACCAGTGCACAAGTTACAGAGCAGCCAGCAATGCTATTCGAGTCTACATCTTCCCAAATAGCAAGCCATGCAAACTTTAGAAGTTTATTAACACAAGCAGGAAAACAGGTTAGTCTAATGCAGCAGTGCCTGGAAAGATACAGCAGTGTTGCAATCATGCTCGCATGAAACAGATTTCTATTACTGTGGCACGCAGCGTACCAGTTGAGTAAAACAGGGCAAACACCATGATGGTTTTGCAGGAATTGTCTCCTCAGTTTTCTTGGATAAAAAAAAGGGCAATTTTCAATTCCCCAAGGACTAAAAAAAAAACGATATATGCTATAAACAGCTCACTAGACCTGCCACTGAAGTGGTTCTCCATGCAGGTTTCTTTTTAACAAATGCCTGTAGAGCAGCTTGGTGTGCTAGCAAAGGGTTTGACATAACCGAAATCAGAAAACTAAGTTCGTAATATTGCTTGAAGGAAAAAGCAACTGAGAATCTTTGCAAGCAGATTCAACAAATGCAATCAAGTCATATTCAAGAAACAGCATAGAAGGACAGGCAATGCTAGCAAACACTGATAATCTCTCTTGGAACGCATAAAAGAAAAAAAATTATCTAAACCTAGCCAAGCAATTTCTCAAGGCAACAGCTAGTAGCTTATGACAGGCTGCAGGTCAGTAGATAACAGGTTGGCCATTTTTGCGCTTCCAAGAACTGCCATGCAACGAGGCGCGACTAGGGTCAGTGGAACCAAGGGCAGTGGCCCAGCATGTCACCAGCACACCCCTCATGCACCACCTCCTCTGCATCTGTCCTCATGCCATAATCCCGGTGGATCAAATGCAGCGAATCAAGATTGTTGAACTGACCTGGAACCCACTTTGCAAACAGATAAGACCTTAGTATTTAGTCATGCCTATGACTGTATGCATAGGCCAATTCACTGGGGCACACAGCAGGAACTCAGTCACATTGCAGACACTCACTTCTTTAAAGCCCTTCGCACTGGGCTAACATACAAGGTGGACTGGGGCAGCTTCCTAACCGTTTTTAATAACACTGCACATCAATTTTAACAAGGGTGTTCATTGTTTCCGCTTCTGCTCATGTGGCTGGAGTGACACAAAGGTTCGAGGCGTCAGGTCACAGCTCCATTCTAAAACATGGGAACAGGGGCAGCCACTGGTACGACGGATTTCTGCCCTGATCTATGTGAATTATACTGCTCTTCTTACAAAAAAGTCTGGATAAACTACAGAAGATACCTGGCACATGTAGAGTGGTTATGAGCAATCTCTTCTTCTGTTTTAACCACTTGAAATGTGCAGTGATGATGCGGGGGCGTGAAGCAACCCCATTTGACTGAGCGGCTTCTCCAGGGTAGCAATATATATGCCTGACAAGTACAACAAAATATGTCAATATGTATCTCATCACAGTCTCAAGCTATCTCATTCACCAGCCAGCTTGAGTAGCAAGAACTACTTTATAAAAAGACTCTGTGGGATTTTATTAGATATGAAGCAGTGAGGGTTTAATGGAAGGTGGTCGCAGTTACTTGTTCATTACACGGTGGCCGCAGCTTGCAAAGGACAGGGTTAATAGACGATATGCGAAACTGCTTGGCGGTCTGGCAACACCGCGCCCACAGTTTCCGGTTTCCATCTTGGTTCGGTCGAGCTCGTCGAGCTGGTGCATCGTTTTTTTATGCGTACTTTCTTGATACAAGTATAGCTGTCATGAATCTTGCTAGTAGAATTTCAAAAGGTGAGCTTCAGCTGCTGCGTTGCTTGCACTGCTCATCTTGTACCAAATGTAGGTGCTTTCAGTGCCGCGTCCTCAGATTCGCTTGAAGTCTGGCGCTGATGATAGCAAGAACCAGCACTCGAAAGTGGGTTGGAAAGTCGAACCCTGTGCCGTTGTCGTTTTAGTGCATACATTAAAGCACCAATTCAAGCATCGTGCATTATCATGGTTATTTTATTCCCAGGTGGACGCGAATTCATCTGGTAGGGTAGCGAGTGATTATTTTGCGCTGAGTGCGCAGATGTGTTGACAAACTTCTGTGATGGCGCAAACGAACGCCAGGAACTTCGTGCATTGCAGTAAAATCACACAAGACCCTCGACCAGCTGCTTAATGCCATTCCTTTACTTCAATGTGCAATGCACATCTGTGGTTTTCAACGTCACCGTTTCAAAGGTCGGTGCCGGATGATTTTCGCCACAACTCGTTGAAACCGCGCCTTGTTTAAGATGCAGATGAAGCGAGTATTGCGATGTTATCAATCAATATTAACAAGAGGAAAGTAGGCACATACAATTCAAAATATTTAAGCAAAGACAGTTTCCTTTTTGTTTTTCCAGATTTCGTACTTGCAATATTGAATCAAGCTATATCCTCATTTTGCAACAAGATGTTGTGAGAAAAGCGAGGAAAAAAGTTGGGTAAAGAAGAAATCACGACCTCTCAACCTGGTTAAATAACAGCACTGACGGTAGCACGGATCTTTATTCCCTGCTGCCATGAAGCGTGCGCTTGATTATATGGTTTGGTTTATGGGTTTAACATCCTAAAGAAACTGAGGCTATGAGGGACACCGTAGTGAAGGACTCCGGAAATTTCGACCGCCTGGAGTTCTTTAACATGCACTGATATCGCACAGTACACGGGCCTCTAGAATTTCGCCTCCATCGAAATTTGACCGCCCCAGCTGGGATCGAACCTGCGTCTTTTGGGTCAGCAGCTGAGTGCCATAAGCACTAAGCCACCGCGGCAGCTTGATTAGAGAAAGATGCTACAGATGCAGGTGCATGCACGGACTTGATACGCTGGCCAAGCTGTGTGTGCAGGGGTGAAATTCGCATGTTCGGTTGCTTCCGACACTTAATTCGCTTACTCCCAAACCTGGAAAAATGGCTTTGTTGCAAAGCAAGCTGTTGGAGCTTGACACAACGATAATAAAATTAGACGGCCTGAAGCATTTTCAGAACACTGTCACACAGACTTACTAGTTTGGAAAGGCGTCCCTCTTTCACAATAAAGCTACAATATCCAATTTTTTTTCACAGACTTTTATCGCCACAGATATTGAATGTAGGAATCCTAAAAAAATAAAGCATTTGCACCTCAATTTTTGTACGTAGGGTGCACTGCTTCACAAGAAAAAATAAATGCGCACAAGATATATGCGGGCACGATCGCACAACATTATAAGAAAACAGTGCGTGGAATCATGCAACCACCGCATGATCCAGAGAGCTTGCTAGCCCTTCTAAAACTAACTGAACATGGAAAAACTTAACTGAACATGCAGCAAACTAAGCAGTAATCAGCGTGTGGTTCTTCAAGTACACTTAGTTCACCACGGCACGAGCTATCGAGGTTTGTAGACAGAGCGCACTGAGTGCCCATGGCCACGATCTGCTTGCACATTAATGAATGCGCTTCTTCGCGACTGGAATACACGCCTGAGGAACACAGGCATAGGCCAGCTAAAAAATTTGCCTTCTCTATTACGTTGTTCAAGCATGCGTCTATATATATTCTCGTCCGACCACCCATGCACTATCGGAGCGTTAATAATGCACGAAATCGGCTTCTAATTTTAATCAGAGACAACAAAGGCTGTGGTCCCTATCTTAATTTAAACACAAATCACCTACAAAGCTCTCTGAAAAATCAGTGCAGAAAGCGAAACCTGTGCACTGATCGGCGTGCTGACACATGATACCGCGATCGCATGGCATTTGGTGAACGTTGGGACAGAGTAAAAAAATAGAAAAGCGAAAAGCTGACACACACCTGGTTCTGGCACGCACCGTAGCGTCTTTGCATAGTGGACAGCGTAGCGCACGAGTGCACTGGCATTTCACTTTTCTAACGAACAAAGGCATTTTAACCCAATGATGGGCCATGGTTTCATTTTCTGTACCGAACCAACATGGAGGACTTAGTTCTTGGAGCACCGAGAGATGGCGCTGCGCATTTCGCATATCGTCTATTGGGGAGACATGGGAGAGGCCTTTGCCCTGCAGTGGGCGTAGTCAGGCTGATGATGATGATGGTCACAGTTACGGGATTCGCATACAGGAATGCAGTGTTGTGCTTTTCCTCAGGAACAACAGAATTTTTGGACAGGCACTAATGAGATGCAGGCCCAACGACACTGGGTGTACACAAGTACACATCCAACCAGGGTATCCATAGGAACCCAGGTTGGTACACCCTTGTGGTGAGTAAAATGGCAGCGAAGGCCCTATATCAGAGACAATGATGAGTTAGCGAAAGTAGGGTAAAAAGCTGGGCAAGTTGGATGGAATTCGTCTCAGAAGAAACGTGACACATGACAACACAAGAAGGAGGATGAAATGAAACGAGAACTTGTGTTGTGTCGTCCTCTTATGTTCTCATGTTTACTGCTTCTAAGATAAGTTACCAGAAGGCACGGCAGATCCAGATCCATGCCATTTTTGCGAGCATGCCAACATGACATAACATGATGGGTGGGATGCATACGCAACCACAGAGCTGCTCCATCTTCCCAGTACCAGCATGAATGCCTTGCAATACACTGCTCCTAACAACCTGAGAACTGCCACAATACGGAGACAAGTACAACAGAGAGGGACAGCAGAATGGATGGAAACAACCAAAAGGAAGTCTCTGCTGACAGTGCATGTGGTACAGAAACTAAGAATTATTACAGAGGAGCTCTTCAATAGTTGTAAGGACAGCCACGACGCACGCACTGATGCACTGCTCACATGATGATGGACTACACCAACAGGCTCCCAATGCAGTGTGCCTTTTGTGGTGAAACAAAGGAAACAGTGGCACATATTATCACAGAGTGCCAAAGTATCCAGCCTCTAGCCAAGACAGCCTCATTGCCAACAGCATTCAGATTTGTAGGAGGCGGCAGAAAGGATTAGGTGCTTGAGCTGTAGAGGTGATTAAGTGCCACCATGAGTACTGGTGGTGTTAAGTAGCACGACACCAGTCTTGACATCGGTTTTTAAGGTGTATGAAAGGCTTGTAGCCTTGGAAAACATTGTTGCAAAGGAGGAACATGCTACTGTTGTTAGTTGTCAGGACCGTTTAGTTTTTTTTACTACATGTAGCTTTTGGCGTTGTTGGAATCCACTCCAAAAAGCACGGACTTCCCGCCACCTGATGCCATCGTGAGAGCCCACGCACATTATTTCAAGACGACCCTCAACCCCTACCCCTCATCCTCCTTGTCTTGATGACAATAGAGTTTTGCCACCACCACCAAGGTGCATCTCCACCACCATTAGCATAAAACTTTACCTGTCCATTGACACACACTGTGCTAGCTGAATAAAAAAATTTTAGGCTTGTTTTGGTCATCTCATGTATAGGCCATAAGCTGGACTCGCCGCTTCAGCTACTGAATGTGTGCATGAGTTGCACTGAGTGTTTGCCAACAACATTACTTCACAAGAAGCCCTGCCTTCAGCCATGTAACCCAGTTTCTATTTCAATTCCCCGTTTTCTCCTATTTTAAACACTTTCCTCAGTCTTTTCAAGAATGGTTTATTGCAATGGAGAAACCTCAGAAATATAATGAAATCAACCCAAATGTTAAACAACTTCCCATAGTGGCCCTCTGAAGGCTGTGCTACAGTCACACAAGATATTTTGCATTCAGGATGCCACGCCTACCAACAACTATCACACATCAACACTAATCCAGATGTGATTTTGCAGTTATCAGTGCCTATCCATTTCAGATGAGAATGCAAAGCTTGCAGTCACCTTAGAAACAGGTTTTGAAGAAAAGAATATACTCATAGGTAGTACGCTTTTAGACTTCTGCAGGACCTTTATGTTGTGTACCTGGACAGTTTGACCAACACTGAGAAGGATATACAAGTGTTTCATGAAATGCGGCCATCATAAGCGGACAGTTACATATGAAAGCTGCGGCTGACATTGCATGCTCTGCCTCACAAGCTGTAAACTACAAAGACTGCATGCATAAAAGCAACATGCCAGCTCATGGTAGTCCAAAGCACTGCTAGCCTTAGAAAAGCACCATCTATAGTTCACATACCCATCAATGCCCTTCCTCTATCAGTCCCCTTAGGACAAATGTTAGGTTTAGGTACATTGAGTCGCACAGTAGGAGTGCAAACTAGAAATAACACTGGTTCTACCTGCTCACATTTTTCAACTATGCACAGCAAGCCTCCTTTTAAATGTGCCTGCCTGCAAGGACTTATTGTTTTTAGATCAGCTCCATTATCTTGCGACTTTTGTCCATATTTTGTCCTAATGATGACACTGTCTGGAGTGATTCTATGTTTTTGCAGCCACACATACACTTTGTTCATCTGCACTGACCCCCTTTTTTGTTACCAGCAGAAGTGTTCTCAGTGGTGAACTGTTCTTGGTGGTGATATTGTTTAAACCTTGGACCACAAGGCTTAAACAACGTCATCATCCTGAAACAGAGCCACAGATATGAATCAAAAGAGAAGGATTGAAGCCTCTATTATCAAAGAGCAGCAAGTACCATTTGCAGATATAGACAATAATGATCTTGCAAAAGCCTACACTTGCTGTCATTGTTCAGCATGCACAAAGGACTTTGCTGAGGATCATGGACCAAGATTTCAACCACATATAGCCTCAAAGCAGAGGTGTTAGTAAAAAATCATTAAGGCAGCACATTCTTATGCTTCGAAACAACTGCAAAAGAGCTGGCCAACAGGGTTGTTTGGAGTGTGAAATGATGAGAAAATTGAGCAAAGAAAGAAATGCATCTGCCTAGTTCACCACAAGCAAAATGAAGTGCCATGACAGGCAAGTACTATTAGAACAGTACACAACTGTGTACCTGATGCTGCCTCTCAGATGCTGTTCAGCTGTCCCAACTATGCACATACTTTTGGTGAAAGGGAGTTGATGTGATAGGGAATCAACGGTAAGCTTAATGTCATTTGTTTAGAGAAGGCTGCAGCTGTTGATGCAATTCCATTGTCCCTCACCACTTCTCAACTTTATTGCAACCAAAGTGCCTAGATACACCCCCCCCCCCCCTTTCCCCCCAAAGAAAGAAAGCTAATTGGGCAACAATAAACAAACCGTAGCACCAACTAAACATGTAAAAGTCATTTGATCTGCATGTCTTAACAATAAGACATGCACTTCCAAACCTCTCCCATTTGCAAAAGTAGTACACCACCCTTCCCATACTGCAAGGTAACATTTCAATAAACACATTCAGACTCTACTACATACCACTACAGCCAATGAATGGCATGCTTCTGAAAGAAGGAGTGCAATTTACTGATGACAACTGCACTGCATGACGCTTCCTGGAATATGAAGCACAAACCATTCTCCTTGCAGCAGTGCATGCTAAGAAGACAATTTTTCCAAGCCCAGAACAAAGTGTATAAATGTTGCCCACTGCACTCTTGAGCACACTGTCCACATTCGCCAGGAAAGCATGAAAAGGGCTGTAATGGATTCTATTCTAACTAGCATGAAACAATCTTTTCTGCCCCTTTGCCTTTTTCTACCATCACCATCACGAACAACAACAGCTGCATTAAACCTCCTGCAGGACAAATATCTCTCCCAGTAATCTGCCTTTTTTTTTTTTTTTTCGCTTCAGCTACAGATAGCCCTACTCCTTCACAAACAGATCGCTCCATGCAACTCTCCCCAGTCACTAAAGAAAATAATGCCAAGAAATTAAATATCCAGTTCTATCAATTTTCTGATCAACCAATACCAGAGGACACTCAGGACAAATTGAATTTGGCCTGTATAAATAGATTACTGTGTTCTCATGCTAAAGGCACTACTTTCACTGGGAACGGAAGTTTATAAGCAAAAAAATGTATAAAAAAATGAAACACAGGTGTCGCCACAAACACCTGCTTTCACAAACAAACTGTAGTGCATCAAGACAATTTTAGCATTCATCCCTGAGGCTACATTACGCTGCTATTCACTTCCAAACGGCGATCATGGGGTCGTTTTTGGCACTGATGTCACGAATTTGAATCAAGTAGCAGAAAAATTTGTATTCAAATTTGGTCGGTAATAAATGCACCTTTTGCTGCAGGACAAAGCTTAGCATACCTAGAAAGAGCCACGGAATTAATTTTTACTGAGAACAAAAGTTTGACGGAGCTGTCCTCAGTGTCCCTTTAATCAACCTTGTTTCTCATGAACACTTACTTTACCATAGTAGGGCCAAAGTACAAGGCCAATAGCAAGTATGAAGGTTAACTTAGCATATGTCCCTAGTAAATTTTACAAGCAACCCTGCAATGTTTCCAATTCATGCTCTCCTGCAGCCACCATCATGCAAACAAGAGGAGCATGCATAGGACACTTGCACTGTCAGAGACATGAAATGGCACATTCAACTAACAAGAAGTCACAGAAACTAAACAGACAATAAAATCAGTTTAAATAACTAGTTCCAATGCCATTTGGCATGACTCCTAAAAGACCTAATATTGAATCTGAGCATGTTCAGGCCAGTTCGCTTAGACTGTTTTTTGCACTGCCAACATTCACATTCTGATAAATTTTCTAACATATACTTGGCATGACAGCATTTGATGATATGCCTCCTGGACATGCAAAGAAATGGACCCCACTAGCATTAAAATTTTTGAAGCGAAAGCTTCACTACACGAGGAGAAGCCAGTTTCACGGTGGCCCCAAGTTTCACCTTCAAATGCCCTTGAGCTTCGAAAGCAAAGGAAAGGCGCATAACTGGCCCCCTGGGACAGTGGACACCTTAGTCGCGCTTTAAGGTACGAAACTGATGGAGCAGGAGCTTCGAAAGCAAAGGAGAGGTGCATAACTGCCCCCTTGGAACAGTGGACACCTCAGTCATGACTTAAGCTACGTAGCGGTAGTGATAGATGTGCGCTGCATGCATTGGCATCGACAACGTTGTGGCAGAAACGCGGCACTGGGCCATAGGCCGTCGGTGTTCATTGTGTTCATTAGCGTTGGCGCTGATAACGTTTTAGAACTCCGATGATTTTGAAGAAAGGAAGTGCGCATCAAGGCGGAAAGCTGGGCTAGTTGGTATGTCATTGTCCTGTCTCCTTTTCTTTGTCCTAGTTTTATGCGCTAGTCTTTTAATTAACAAGTGCGCATAACTGGCTCCCTGGGTCAGTGGTTGCCTGAATCACGCTTTGAGGTACGTGGGGTGGAGAGAGAGAGATGTGGGCTGCATGCGTTAGCGCTGACAACATTGTGGCAGACATGCGGCACTGCAGCAATAGGCCGCAGCGTTCGTTGGGTGACCAAACTCTCGCGATCAACCGTTAACTGCCACCTACCAAGGTGGCAGGGTGGGCATGCTGCCTATCCAGTGTCCGGAACGCACTCAACATTACAGATGCCAAGCCATGTATAGTTGCCCGATACGCCATAGCTTTCACTCTCTAACCAGGTCCAGCAGTAGTTGAACCACAGCTAATTTTTTCATGAGGGATTCACACAGAACTCGAACTCAACAATTTGACCAGCACACATGTGTGTACAGAAACAGCAGTCGCAAATGCAGCAAATAGCCCGCCACCAACGAAGACAATAAATGCCATTGATGGAGCACAGGTGCATGTGCCACTTACAGCTATCATGAAGACGTGCAAGAACACAAGAACCAGGCTCTGTCTTCCCGAGACTAACCCCAATAACAACACAAGAGGGATGGTCCCAAGGCTGCTAACAAATCGCAAGAGATTATTAAATATTATAATTGCAGTTGTACTATAACTTCCTTCTGTACAGTGACCGTTTTATGCACCCTAGTAATCACGTAATATATGCACACAAACACTTCAAACAATTTAGCAAATGCGTACCATCAAGAAACAAAATGCGTTCCTCAATTATATATTATACTTTCTGGTCTATAAGCCGCACCATAGTAACAGTCACATCCCTTCACAAACTGTGCTTTTCTCTGAAAATTTTGTCGAACTCATACCTTTGCAAAAGACGCACCCCTTATATGGTTGATGGTTGGCACAATAAAACCAAGCTGATAAACCTGCATATGTGTAAATGCCATCACCAAATACATCAAGCAGAATACATCTGCCAGTTGGCTGTTTCAACATAGTAGTCACCCAAAAAATAACAGCTGCTGTCCCTTCCCATTGCTGATCAGTAGTTGTAACAATATAAAAAGACAAGCTTACTGTGAAACGAGCAAAAAGCCCTCCATACGGACGATAGAAAAGTGCGATGGGAACTGCACAGTTATGGTGAGCAGTCTACACTCGTACTATGCAGAGGGCACTTGTTTGCACAGCACACTGTGCGCAGTTTTCAGTTAAAGCAATTCAAAATCAACACTGAACGTTCACAGCTCCGCCTACATATATCAGCACTGTCTAACTCGTGCCATAGAGGACAATTAAATTGGATGAGATAATAAAATTCTTACACTTCAGGAGTGCTATCGTTTGCTGCTGCTTGGTGGCCCATTTGAACAGTGGGCAGAATGCACTTTGTAGATTTTTGCCCCTCGTGCATTCAATGAAGGTTTCTTGCTGGATGTGCTGTGGAGTAGATAGATAAGCCTTTCATGCTTTTCAAATTTGACACGATAATGATGAAACATGAGGCGAGAAAGCTGCGATAGCAGTTGAATCGATGGTTACTTTCATACTTGAACTCTAAACCAAGGCTTCACACATGCAACACAAATTTTCTTGAGGGTGAAGGTGAGCGGAGGTGGGTGGAACTTCTGGAGGGTGGCAGTATGTAGGTGGGAAAGACCCAGCTCAGAGGGTGGCACGAGGAGGTGGCTGGAGGGCAGCTGGCTTTCCCACTGCGCCTTTGAATTAGATACGGCTGTCACTTTTTCGCTCCGCTGCTGCATGGGCTTCTAGTAGGTGGAAGCCTTGTGGAGGGTGGAGGTAGGTGGTGGGTGGCAGCTTCATTTGCTGAAGCTTCACAGAGACAAAATTTCCTGTCTTCACACAGATAACGCCAGCAATTGTGCCAAGTGCCACACTTACTGCTGTCGCAGTGTGCACATACGATGTACCACTGCATGAGTTGCACAGACAGCAATTTAAGAAGACCGACTTATGCACCAGAAGATATGGTGACTTCCATTTATAAAAGAGTGGCTATAGTGACATTATTTTTTTTTTCTTGTATGCAGAAGATGAGGGGCTCGATCCCCAGTACTGCCGGGTACCCACCGGTGGTACAATGCGTACAAGCTTTCCCCTAGCCTGGTGCTCGGCTTCTCTGGGGCCAAACTGCCCTTGTGCCATTAAAATTCATCATCAACACCAAGTAACATTATTTTAACATTGATCATTATGTGCACGAATTGGTTTATGGTTTATGGGGGTTTAACATCCCAAAGCGACTCAGGCTATGAGGGATGCTGTAGTCAAGGGCTCCGGAAATTTCAACCACCTTATATTAACTCTAAGTCACAGCTTTAAAAAGATCAAAAGAACATAAGCAGATTATGGCCACACTGCATGACAACTTATGTGTTGTTGGAAGCATAAGAACAAAATCATACGAGCACATGGTCTTTGGTACTGGCACTGTCATGTGAACATGCCATGGAATGATGACGAGGAACCTTTCCTGCATGCATAATTAAGCCAACCTAAGTTTGTCTGTATCCTACTCGGATCTCTTTGACCATTTCCCAGAGGAACAATTCACTGCAGCACATGATCCTGCCAGCTGCTACTGGCAGGTCATGTGGTAATTACAGAAGACGCCCTGTCACTATGAACGCTAACTAACCATGCATATGTCGTGTTAACAATTAACCAGATAAGCACAAATGTTAGGACACTGCACAGTTGCTCAGTGATCGCAATGCTCGACTGCTGAGCCCCTACCCACCTGCCACATCTCGATCCAGGCAAGATGCAAAATGCCCCTGTACTCAGACATAGTGCACATTAAGACACTCTAGGTTGCGAGAATAAACTACAGGCCTCTTCCACAGCATGCATTACAGCCTGCAACTCATTGCATTGCACTGTCAGATAAAGCAGTAGCTGCATGTCGTAATGCTTCCTCACAACAATTATGGCTGCTTCAAATATGTCTCCCAGCATAATTAAACACGTAGAACTGCACTAGCAGTCTGTTTTTAAGAAGTTAAGGTGGGGGTCCCATGCTTTCACGAACAATGGCCACTTTTCACTGTTTGCATGATTGCTATTGTCCTTCTGCGTATGACAGAAAAACAAAGTTGAAACTTGGTTCAGCGCAAAAGACGAACACAAAGAAAGGTTTGGTTTGATTTATTGGGTTTAACGTCTCAAAGCGACTGAGGCTATGAGAGACGCCGTAGTGAAGGGCTCCGAAAATTTCTACTACCTGGGGTTCTTTAACGTGCACTGACATCGCACAGCACACGGGCCTCTAGAATTTCGCCTTCATCGAAATTCAGCCGCCGCGGCCGGGATCGAACCCGCGTCTTTCGGGTCAGCAGCTGAGCGCCGTAACCACTGAGCCACCGCGGCGGGGCCCACAAAGAAAGGAAACGACACGACACCGTGTGTGTCGTTTCCTTTCTTTGTGTTCGTCTTTTGCGCTGAACCAAGTTTCAACTATGTCCCACCAACTAGACCAGCACAAAGTTTTGTTACAGAAAAACAAGTTATATGTCTTTAGACAAGACAATTGTATCTACATTTCAATGATATGTGTTGTTAATAGCAGTAATTGTTGGAACGACTGGAGTGAGCAAAAAATGTGGTGCATAAAACAATACTTTCTTTCAACCTGCCTGCTTGCGTCATTTTTTTTTAAAACCTCCTGCACCAGAAAGATGGTTTGGTATATCGGGTTTAACGTCCCAAAGCGACTCAGGCTATGAGGAACATCGTAGTGGAGGGCTCCGGATAATATTCACCACCTGGGGTTCTTAATGTGCACCGACATCACACAATACACGGGCCTTAAGCATTTTGGCTCCATTGAAATGCGATCGCCCCAGCCAGTATCGAACTCGTGTCTTTTGGGTCTGCATGTACCTCTTGGAATCTTTTGGATTCTTGGATTTCTTCTCACCTCATTCAGCTCGCTTTATAATTTCCAGTTTCATGGAAAAGCAGAGGTTCTGCCGTTTCGCGGCTGCCATTGCGTGCACAGAGAGACAACAAAACCCATGCGAAATTGCTGATGACAGCCCGACGCACCGTACCTACGAACTGCGTGACAACACTAGCACAACTGGCGCAATGCACTAAAAACACATATTCTGGTTGGCTGGGTACGCGCTCGCCGCCCACGTCATGAATCCACAGCATTCATGATATTGTTCACAGCGCAACAAGAACGGGGAAAAACGAAAGACGGAAGAGTAACACAAACAAGCGCTGTCTTTCGTCTTTTCCCGTTCTTGTTGCGCTGTGAACAATATCATGCATACGTACCAACTCGCCCAAATTTCTGGCTTGCTGAACGTTATATCCACAGCATCTTTGGTCTGCGCGCTCTATGTAGCACCATAGCGCCAATAGCACCGGCAGGTCTTTGCGAGCAAGCTAAGCTCCGGAGATGTGTCAAGGGAAAGCCAGCTTCTTGAGTCGCCTGATGTTGCCCTAAGTTCGATCTATCGGATGTGACAGCTAATTTTTCCACGATACAGCTGTATGTTCTCCTATAAATTTACATTGTAGCTTTATGGGGCTCAAAAATTATTTGATATAAAGATAATTCAACCTAACCGAGTTCAGTATAATCTGGTTCGACTGTACTGCAACACATCACGTACAGGTGCTGTCAAAAGTAAATGGAAGACAAAATTACAGAAAAAAATTTATTTCATCACCCCCATTTCATGCGTCCTGGAATATTTATAAGCAGCCTAATTGCAATTTTGTGAATTACAAAGTGCACCAATAAATCTCTGGGCACTACACTTTGGATTCAAAGAAATTAAATTTTAAAGCGAAAACATGATATGGCTCATTGGCAACAGCATCGGCGTCGACCAGCAGCAGTGGTCCTAAAAATCCCACATAACGTCACCGTAAATTTCTTCCGATGGTGCAGGGAATTGAACCCAGGACTTTCAGATTGCAATGCAAGAATGCAACCTATAGGCCACAAAATTGTACTGCTTCTTGGTGAATAAAGGTGAATCTAGCATATGCATTGCCTTATGACTGTATGCTAATGAGTAGGTGTGCCATTAGAAAGAAAAAGGAAATAAAACTTTAAAAATCACAAGATGGTTACCACTGGTTAACGTGAGAATCAGTGACAGCTGTTAAGGTATTTTTACTTTTTGACGTGTTGTGGTAAAGAATAAGGGAGCGACCTCATATCTGCATTGTTCTAGGGTGGTCCTTTTAGTTTCCCACACAGTCACTTTTCTTCTAGGTCTGCTCTCCAGACTGCCACTCTAGAAGCGAAGCGCCGCCGATGATCCTCTGCTGAGGCGACATATTTTGCAGCAGCTGCCGCAGCTGGACCGTGCTACATTCCTCCACTCTCACCATACCCTTCGTCCCACTTCCACGGTAACCACGTTCTGGATGGTTACCGTGGTATGCCTGCCTACACAATCGCCATACCCTCCTCCTCTCATCGTACCCTCCTCCTCCTTCTAGGGTAACTACCTCCGGTTGGTTCCCATGGCAACCAAGTACCGGTAGCACCTTGTCACGCTCTCGCCACTCCCTCCTCCTTCCATGGTAACCAGGTTACGGACTTTTACTGCTGTAACCAGCCTCTGGTTATACCTTACAACGCTCTCGCCATCCATGGCCTCCATCCATGGTAACCCTCCTGGTCATTTCAGGGTAACTACCCCCTGAGTGGTTTTCACGGCAACCGCAGGCTGATTGCCCCTTCTTACGCTCTCGCCATACCTTCCCCTTCCCAGGCTGACCACCCAGGCTGGAAAATCCTCCGCTCTCCCAATACCCTCTTTTCACTGTAACCACCCGCTGGTCATGCATTCCTCTGCTCATGTCATATCTTCCTCCTTGTACGGTAATGGCTCTAACTTAATGAGCACGTTTGTGCTGGACAAAACGCTGAATCGTATGACACTATTCAAAACATTCTGCGGCAATTTTTGCGCAGCCCCCGATTATTTTCAACACGCGATGCCGACTACTACTACTACGCCGACGGCTTTTCAACTGAACGAGCTGTATACGCTGTTGCGTGAAACAATGCTTTTCATTCAAAGTATGTAAGCTGTCTCGAGTGCTCTCCGTAATTTTTGTTCTTGTGTTTCAGCTATTATCACATTACATATTATGTCTCCTATTTTCGACAGTCGCCTTCCATTTACTTTTGACAGCGGGTGTACAAATAAAATATCTTTTTTTTTTTAAATTTGTTTTACATACAAGTGTCTTGCAGTCAAGCCACAGTGGCCGTCATGCTGGTGTATGTGGAGCACAATGGAAAAGAGGTACACATGCCAAATCACCTTACTGCCACTTGCTCTGACCTGCATCATTGAAGCTCGGCTTTAAGCACCATCATCACACTCATCACTTCACATGAACGCCACCTGTAGCTAAAACTAAGAAGTGTTCCAGGAGCTAACTTATGATATGCATCCTCAGTTCATCTGCATAGTATAACAGTGACAATAATGACTCTTGTAAGCAGTGTGTGACCTGTCAAACTAGCATTTTTAACAAAAATTATAGTATATTCACATGCCCAAGCAACATTGTGGAGTGTGAGGCTCACTGTACTCGAGGGCTCAAGATTAGTTTTGATGACGACGGTGGTGATTGATTTCAAAGAACGAGATCTATATGCACGAAAAAGAGGGTGACATGATGAGGAGTGGCATCGTTGCTCTCTCACTGACCGGAAACTTCATGCAAATGATGATGACATACACAACATGCACCAGAGGAGATATGCTTTCGTTTAGTGCCTGCACACACCGGCTTAGTAAGCACTCTCGTAATCTGTCACCTGGGTCAGTTTGTAAGTGAGCAAACTATGCAAGTGAGCGTATGCACCGCAACTGATTCTGGATTGACTGCTTAAGTTTAGCAGCACTGGAGATCAAGCACTCATTATCAGCTCATTACGTATGTCACCTTGCAGCATGCCCGCCCGTAGCCTGCTCTAAATGTTGTTAGCCGTTCGGTATCAACAAGCAGGTCATTCACTTTTTAAAATTTTGTGGGTCTGCCTTACGGCCATGGGAAAAGGAATATTTTCTTTACAGTGGCAGTGCAGTGGAAGTGGCGATGGCCAAGCCGACACACTTGCTCAGGTGAAGACAGATCACAAGGGAGGAATAATGTGACGAACCAGAAATGGTCAGCGAGGGTCTGATTGACTAATTGCAGGGGGACTGCCAGGCTACGAGCAAAATTTTTTGGCACGAGGAGAAGACAAAGGCCCATCCTTCCAATCATTTCGCACCAGAGAGGTTGAGTATCAGGCCAAGGAAAAGCATGCACCTGCTGGAACTTGGGATCAAACTCCACACCTCCTGCATATGAGGCAGATGGTCAAACAGCCACCAATGCGATACCAGATTTTAGACTTCCTGGTTCTCCACATATTCTGAATTCTCAGACTAAATTTAAATGCACCCACCGCATCCAGGACATAACCTGCAAAGTTGTGCACAGCACATCTGGAGCACAAGATGGCTTGCTGCTATGCTGTGGTAAAGCTCACGTGCCCAGGGAGATGGTCAAAGACGTTCAAAAACAACACGCACTCCCTGACCTCAACAACACATGGGCGAGGACACTGCTCTGCAGCATAGCACTTCTGGTAGAACAGCCACTTAGGGGCTTAGGCCCAACTCAAACGGCGCCGTGAGGGGTGGCTCCATCGTGGCGCTCACGTCGGAAGCAGCCGGCGAGACGTCCTCAAAGCCCTGGCCGAACGGTGATGCGCCCAGCGGCTCCTCGGCGGGCGATGCCGAGCCGTCATCGTGCCGCAGATCGGCTGGGCGCGTCCCGCGGCGACGCGACCCGGCCGGCAAGTCAGTGCGCATGGCCAGCATAGCGGCCTGCATCTTGACCAGCATGCTGTCAGGCACAGAAAAGCCTACGATCTCGTCGAGCATCAGACCCGGACTGCCACGATACTCATCCGTTTCGGCCAGCTCGCGGATGTCCTCGACGAGCAGCATGTAAGCCTTGCCGCCCGTGGCCGGCATCTGATTGTGCTCGTACAGCCACTGCTTGTCCTCCTGGTCACCGGAGTACTTGAACACCTCCGGGTGCTTGATGTAAAGACGGCCGCGCGTGGCACCTAGGCCCAGCGCTTTGTTCGCTTTCGCACCCATGATGAACTGCGAGCCCGGCTGCAGCCGGGCTGGGTCCCACTTGGGGCCCTCACGCTTCACTGCATCAGCCTTCAACTTGCATGGTGTCGACCGACCGGACAGGACTCCTCCCTGGTGAAGCGGCGGTCGGCCCTTCTTTTTCTTCACCAGCTGCAAGCTCGCCTCCGAGTCGGAGTCCGAGTTGTCGCGTCGCCTACGGCCCGCCGCCGACTGCTTGCTCAGGAACCTACCCAGTTTCAAATCTGATGGGCTGTTTCGACCGGAGTCAATGTTGCAATCTGAAGTCGGGCTGTTTCCGCGAGTGTAGCTACCATGGTACATCTTCTTGGCTTCTTCGAGGATTTGTCGACACACGGCCTGGATGTGCTGCTCCGATATCGAGTGCTCGCCGTTGTTGATGCGTACGTTCTCCAAGCCTGGTTTAAAGAACTTCTCCAAATATCGTTGTAGTATTTCGTCTATTTCGCGGTTGATACTCTTTTGCAAGTTCTGGCGTAGCACATCTAGAGATTTCGCAGAACTCGTAATACACCCCAACTTCGCGCGACTAATGGCCACAGACTGTGATCGGCACGATGGACGATATGCCATGGTGGATGGCAAGCAGGAAAGATTATACGGACGCATGTTAAATGTGTTCAACCACGGTACCATGGTCGCGTTGTCGCTTGAAAACACTTCACAAGAGCCACGGAACAGCATAGCTGACTTGCGGTCACTTCCGTCCCCAGTTATCCTGCTACGATCAGAGTCAGATGTGTCGTCACCTTTGTCAGATGGAGAATATATTCGTATCTCCGGTATAGTAGAAGCCATAGCAAGAGCAGCATAAAAGAGAAAAAAACGGAGTCAGGCAGACTATGCCCGCTCCCAGCGACTGGCTGACTAGCCATATGACGACCGTGATTGGCTTGACCACCGCCTCGCTTGACCTGACTTGTAAAATGCAAAGAGCAAAACTATTTGCTACTATTGCAAGTTTACAAGATCAGCATAATTTTTATTTATTGTCACTAAATACTTTAGTTCTTTTGGGCATTTTAAACTTAATTTTCGTAACGAAAAATATAGTAAGATTAAACGTCAAACGATTAACGTAGCCGTAGTCGCGTAAACGACATATCTTGGTTATTCTCAATTTTGTTTTTGAGGCTTTTGAATGCAGGCTTATTATTAATAAAGTTATGAAAAAAGGAACGCAATAGATTTGCGCCAGTCTGTACCAGCTTTACCTCAAGAAACCAGAGATATGCTCGCTGCTCTCGTGCCTCGCGGCGCGAGCTTCGTGGTGTCTCGTTTCGCTGTTCCTCGCGCAAGCTATTCGATTTCTTCTCGTGATCAGAGGCCTGGCGTTCTTCTCGGCATCTGCGGGCAATTGTGGTAATTAGTCAGTTGTGATGCGTCTGTAACGCCTTCAATTCGTTAGTTTCTACAAGTGTTGTGCTCTGTACTACCTTCTAGCACGCCCAGACACATCGCAATGTCCGGCGAGAACCCGTCTGAGCGCTTGCCTACGAATGTTAGACCTGTGAACTACAAGATAGAGCTGAAGCCGGACCTAAAGAAGCTCGCATTCGATGGCCGAACGGTGGTGACGTTGCAAGTAAGTAAATGGCTATTTGGACTAAGTTCAGGAGCATTTTTTCAATCAAATGCACCATTGCCTCTTTGTTTTGCGCGGCTAGAAATATGTCTCCTCCTTTTCTCGCACTCGGTATTTCAAATAGTTTTTATTCAGAGCTTGATTAGCCTTTAATTTCGTATCGGTGTGACGGTATCGTGTGCTGGAGAGCCAAAAGACTGTACCGTAAATCAGCGCCATTGCTCTGCGCACATTGCTAGAGTAACAAAACACTGATAGTTATTTCGTGGATTTTGGTCTGATTGTACTAATTCTAGTTATTTCGTGGATTTTGGTCTGATTGTACTAATTCTAGGCCATGCCGGTCCACGCTACTACCTCCAACAACATGTTGGCAGCATTCTTATTCTGCATGCTGGTTGCGCTAAAGCAAGTTGTAGCGTTTGGCGGGAAGTTTGAAAACCGGTAAATCTTCACAAACGTAGTCAGTTTGTGACTGCAGCATTTGAGAACGTCTCTTCGATTTGGCTGCACTTGCTGCACTAGTTCCGTGAAGTTCCGCGGCGGTGCCGCCAGCGTGCAGTGTCGGTCCTGGCCATAGAGTTTCTTACTATTACCTAGAGGGAAAGCTGGCAAGCCGTCTATGGGAGTTTGCATGGAGACCCCACGTGACCACCTCAGCCACCATGGGCGCTCAAAGCATCATGGGGCGGTGAGCTACTTGTTGCGGAACTGTAACTTTTGGCCAAAAAATAATAAAAAAATAAAGCTGTTTGATAGCTACAAACGTCCTAACATTCAATATCTTGTCTAATGATTGCAACAAACGAGCAGAAAAGCATTTAAGTGCAAAGTTTGCCTAAAATAAGAGATGACTAGCTTTCCTATTGGCCAAGTGATGAACACTAAAAAAACTAATATTTCGTAATTAACAGGCGCACTTTTAAAAGTAAATATGTTTTCAAAAAAAAAATGTTGTTGTTTAGATACTTTAAGAGGTTTTTTAATGGCATTTCGGAAGAGTAAAACCTTTTATTGGCGTCGTGTGTCGTCGCGTCTTCACTACTATGGCTTTTGCACACTGCGTTCGCGCGAAAGTCGTCTGCGCACACACGAACTACGTTTTCGGAATGAAACGCCTTAGTACTGCCACTCTGTGTTCCCGAAAAACTACGACTGTGCCGCAACAAGTAGCTCACCGCCCATGATGCTTTGAGCGTCCATGTTGGCTGAAGTGCAGCGCCGCCAGCTTTCCCTCTAGGTAGTAGTAAGAAACTCTATGGTCCTGGCAGTTCAACTGCATCTTGGCACTGGCTGCTTCCAAAACGAATGGTCGAGTGCAAGCCTGGTCGTCTGCTAGCCGGGCGTCGCCACCCAGTTACAGCCAACTGCGTGCCGCCGACATCAACGGCCGCAAAAATCCGGAACCACGTGAAGAATTTTCAAGCAGTATATCGCAGTGAAGCGTTGAAATGAACCAGCCTCAGGAAATCTTCGTTTCACTGAAAAAGAAAAAAAAGTCAAATTGGATGTATACACACAGATCTATGAATATGCGCTGAAACGCTACCTGTGGGGCTCGACCTGACCACGAACAGCTACTGACCTTCTCCTTTTAAAAAAGAAGTCTCAGCATTTCATTGCTGTCATATCTTCTTTGCTTTTCCGATTTACACTTGTACACTTCGGTGCCGCCATATTGCTGCACTACAGCTGCACTTCCACTTCGGACACTGCAAGCCAGCCAAGAACTCGAGCTGCACTAGGCTGGCACTTTTGCAAAACGAAGATGAAAGTGCAGCGGATGCTTAACAGAGTACACTGTCTGGCCAGTTGGTCATACATAATCTGAACGAAAAAACGTAGCATTGAAACAGGACACAGAAAGATGAGGACAGGACAGGGCTACATTTTTTTTTTTTTTTTTTTTTTGCACTGAACTCCACTTGGTACTGAGGCATTCCCCAAGAATGTAACTGGAACTTTTCCTACCTGCTTCTTGGGCGTCTTCGGGTGGTTTTGAAGTTGTTTCTCCCACAACCACTCCGTCGCCGCGGTTGCATGACCTTGGAAATCTCTGAGCATCTTGAAGCCAGACAAGCCAGCTCCTCACGAGTTCAAACACAGCAGTCGCAGCCAGTCCTGAAGAAGGCCTACTTGTCTCCAGCACTCCGCTTTTATGATTTTCGCAATCCGCATCCAGTGGCCTGTGGCCTGTGGAAGCACCGACGACTCCAAACATCCCGGCTAGTTCAGGAGGGCAGCAACATTTCCGTAGGCAGTAATTGAAGAATCGGGCTCGGCATGTTGTAACGGTAATAAGGCTTGCTCAGAGTGCACGTTGCTCATGAAGGGGACGAGAACAAATAAAAGTGCCCAATGTAGAAGAAATGAAGTTTAACAGAGTTCACTGTGGGGCCAGTTGGTCATACATAATCTGAACGAACAAACATAGCGTTGAAACAGGAAACAAAGATGAGGACATCTTTCATCTTTCTGTGTCCTATTTCAATGCTACGTTTGTTCGTTCAGATCAGCGGATGCTACACTGGCAAAACGAATGCAGAAGTGCTGCACTCCTTGAACTGGTGCAGAAAGTGCTACCAAATTGAAGAGACTTAGAGTAAGCTTGTTCAGGGTTGACCACTAGTGCTGTATAACTATATCGGCACCTGTTACATTGGAAATTGATTGCAGGTCCTTGAGCCAAGTGATGTCATGGTGCTGAATTCACTTGACCTTGATGTCAAGTCTGCAGAATATACTCCTGAGCATGGAAAAGGTATGTATAATTTACTTTGTTCATCATTTCTGAGGCGCTTTGATTGCACTTCATGCACGGTTACAAAATAAGTGGTGCACATAAGCACCTGTGACATAAAGCATTTTGAGGGGCATACTACTATGAAGTACAGTTCCAGCCATAATATTACAGAGCACACCTTGGTGATCAAACTCCTCTCACACCTTACGTAACGAAAATTAGGAAGTACTTTGCATATATATGTTGGCACATGCCACTGGTGTGCTCACTTGTGAACCCAAGAAACCCTGATATCGTCTCTATGGGATGTGTGAGAAAATTTCAAATGCCAAAGCGTGTTTCACAATATTTTGGCCACACCTGTGCATTATATACATAGTTTGCATCGACGTCACAGCGGCCGCCATCTTGTTGGCAAAGGTAAGGTCCTTTGAATTGTCATTGTGTGCTTATAGTGCAACTTTTAGTATTTTGAGCTATGTTGTTATCATATATTAACATTTTAACGTACTTTATTAGTCTGATTTATGTTCAGTGTAAAGGAGAAAAGTCTGGGATAAGAGACCTCGGGTACCCGGGTCACCGGGTCACCATCATCAGGTGCAAAACTAGGTTTCAGATGCAAAACCAGGTTAATTCAACTTTTTCATGTGGCTGCACTGTGCATGTGCGCCTATCTTCCTGTGCTGTGCTGCACTGGTTGAAAGCAAACCACTGTCTGACTGCCGAAGGGCAGCACATTCATGGTTCATGTTGGCGACAGGTGCAAGTGGCAGCTGCAGGTGCACACCTGCCATTTTGCATGTGTAATTGGCACCTTGTGCAGATGGGTAGCATCTGTAGTGGGCACAGGGGCATCCACATCCATTCGTTTTCTACCCTTTTTCTGTGTAGCAGTCAGATTTTCACGCGGTTCTCAGAAGGTGCCACATCTTGTCAAAAAGGCTGATTACCACAACCTACTTGTGATGAAACAGAAAACTAATCAGTAACTTTTGTGTTTATCTCCTAAAACCATAATCATGGATATTTAACAAAGTGGAATGGCTAACAGCATCAAACACTGTTTTAAAATTTTAATGTTACCTTTTGTCACCTACACTTACAACTCTGCCATGGAAGCCACCACGGATCTTTTGTACGGCCGTGAACCTTTTTATATCATAGGCACAATTCTTCTGTACCAGCTTGATGCCTCCAAATTCGCAACTGTGTACCAAGCTGCTACTTATGCCAAAGGATACCACCGGCTTGCCAATTTCCTTCGCATCTTGCGATCAGCACCGCCAGAAGCAGCCGTGCTACATCTGCATCTCTTCCACCTTATATTCCCGATTCCTTGGTATGACTGTGGGTCCTGCCCTACAGCCCCAGCCTAGGCAAAAACTAGGCTTTGCATGTATCAACTTCTGATCAAGTGGCAAGCTTCTGCAGCATCCTTGAGCAAACATCTTCAGTTAATTACGTGATCAAGCCCCTTACGCCGTCTCCTAATCACCATTGCCACAGCCATGAAAGTATCCTCACTGACTGGCTGAAATCCTACTATGACCCAGCTATCATTTCTTGGCACCTAATTGCTCAGATGTAGTTTTAACAAAGACAGTTGGCACTGGAAGCAGTAGCGTCCAGTATCGAGGAGGATGATGGGTACTAGCTTGACGCTTCATTGCTTGCAATTGCACTGGAGGACTCTGGCCACCAGTAGTCTAAGCGTTCCTACAAAAATGATCTTTATTCGGATTGTCGGTGTTACCATCACAGAGGAGAAAATACTGTGAATGCTATGAATCACTTTTGTGAAATTACGTTGCCAGGTTAACAATGCTACTCTTAATTCTTAAGCATTTTCAAGCAGTGATGTTCCTTGCTATAACCTGGAATTCTCTTATTTAGTCACAAAAATTCCTATGTGTGGCCATTTTTACGTGCAGCAATTTGGAAAAATCCAGCTGTTTGGAAGGAGTGAGAAAATTTCATTTCATAAAATCTCCTGAAAACCTTTGAAGATTTTCCTTTTTGCCATATTTTGCTCCTAAAATTTCCTGAATGGAATATCACTGTGAGTGTACAGCATATTTTTTGGGAAATATGAGTTCATGAGATTCTTGGAAATTGGTAAGTAAAGGGTATGTCAAGCAGCCCTTGACGTAATCTAGGAATTATCTTGGAGGTGAGTCACATAGTGTCCAGCTTTATTTGGAAGCAACATGCTATGGTAGTGCATGTTTCATTTTTTGCTGACGCACTGCAGTGGGTCAGTGGCTTTGTTGTTCAGCTGATTATCACAAGGTTGCGGGATCATCAACACGTGCCCTCTAGTTAGTGTTGTGGGCACGTGTTCTTCTGTTTCTTCTGCTGTTGTCTTTCGCCACAGTTCTCCAGCAGGTGCAGTTTTAGTGTGCAAGGAATCTTAGACTGGCCTTTCTTTGTTGTTGTACCATACCATTGTTGTATTTCACATACTCAAAACTGTAAAAATGTCTGCCATTTGGGGTCTGTGTATTGCTGAGAACCTTGCTTCTAATTGTCAGCCTTGTCACATTTTTGTGTGTGTGGCCTTGTATGCCTCAACTGAAACAGTGGTTAAGCTGTTCTGTTTGAAATACCTCACCTTGCAGGTGGGGAAGAATACAAAACGCCTGGTATTTTGGAAAAACCAGCATCTTTTCTTGAGTTTATGACTGTTACATTGCATTGTGGTTTATGTTGAGAAAGGTATCCGGAGGCACATTATAAGGTCTTTTGCTCATAACCGGGCTTGCCGATGATGTGAGCTGGTGATTTTGGTTAATTTTGCAGAAGTGAAGGCAAGCAGCATTGCCACATCCAAGGACGAGGAGCGGATTACTATAAAGTTTGACACCACCCTTGCCCCAGGCACAGGGCAACTCAAGCTTACCTATTCAGGTGAAATGAATGGCAAATTGAGAGGCTTCTACTGGGTTAAATTCAAAGGCCAGAATGGTGAAGACACATTTGGAGGTGTTACCCATTTTGAGGTGAGCTCTTTAGCTGCTATACTTTTAGCACCACGACATCCGTGAAGTAAATTTGATTGAAGCAAGAATTCTTTGTACCTTGTTACATGGCATCGTTTCGTTTAGTTGCAGCAGATTGAAGCCCTCTTGTTTGCTTGTAAGGATAAATAAAATATACTAGTGTATTGCAGCTTGGAAAGTTGGGGCTGCTGCATCAGGAGTAATTGTTGCTTTGTATGTGAATACCTGTCCAACATTCTGCTACCACCATTTAAGTTTTTACCTGTAGCCTGATTACTCAGAGTAGGTAATGAAAATTAGTCATCATTAATTGCTTAATTAGTGACTAGGGCATCATTAATATTCCATGCAAATTTTACTACGCTTTACTAATGACCTAAAAGACACCTTGGCCCTTGAAAGCCCCCATGTCTTTTGTCTTCTAAAAATATATGTTCATTCTATTCTTTTCTCTGGGCCTAATCTTATGCTACTACTTTCTTATGAACCATAGCTGCCACCTTGGGCTGTGCCCTGAGTACAGCTTAATTATTATAATGCAGTATCTGTCTTGCCTTTGACATGCTGGTGGAAAGTCTGTGAAGTAGTTCTTGCTGATGGTTTAGGCTAATGAAAGGCAGTCGTCATTAAACGTTATCAGAACCGTAGGGTCTAATGAAAGCAACAACTCCATTGTAGTCTTGCTCAGTGAGCAGTTTTTTTTGTTTTTTTTTTTATGGTTAGCTGACAGCACGGCACTTGAAGATGCAGCCATTTTGTTTGCTGCTGGAAGTTCTCCTGTGATCATAAGTTTTCTCTTTTCTTTCTCCCAGCCCACCGATGCTCGTCGTGCATTCCCGTGTTGGGATGAACCAGCTCTGAAGGCTTCTTTTGACCTGACTCTCATTGTTCCAAAGGGTTACACTGCACTTTCCAACACCGTAATACTTTGTTTTATTACTTAAGGCTGGATTTGCATGTGTTGACGTATGTAGTAAGGTAACAGGGCAAAGTTCACGATTGCATGCACTCTGGGGCAGTTTCTGTGTATGAGCTAGTGCCTGGTTTGCGCTGCACATGCATTTGCCTCAATAATGCTGTAGTCTGATAAATCTAAAAAAATGCAGCAGCAAATGCCCCTCCAGCAAATGGTGTTGACAAATTGCCATGATGTCAGAGTTAATTCGATTAATCCATGGTTAATCCCCTGGTTCCTTCCAGCCCCCGGTGATGTCACATTAGGAGGTGCAAGGGGATTAACGATGACATTGTGGCAGTTGGTCGACGTCATTGGATGGAGCACCTCCTTTGAGAGGCATTTGCCGCTGTGTTCTTGAGTTGTATCTGACTACTGGGGCTATTGCAGTATGGGGCTGTACCAGTGTGTATGTGCTCTTGCATTCTTCCTAAGAGTCTGTTGCTCTTTACAGTAGTGATTGTGTTTAGTGTATGAGGGCTCGGTAATGGTTTAGCGGGCATGCATGGTTTGAGAAATGATGTTCACCAATGAGCACCAAGAAGTGGTATTCATGTGTAGCTGGGGCATCTCTTCAAAGCAGGTATTGTGGTAGCAGATTGCACTATAATTTGCTATCATGCTATGTAAGCACGGTAGTGGAGTGCACTATAAATTACTATCATGCTATGTAAGCACGGTAGCAGATTGCACTATAATTTACTATCATGCTATGTAAGCACATCGATTTTGCCACATACTTAAATGTTGTTCAGCATGGTTAGAGAATGGAATTAACCTCTCCGTAGCAAATATGACGTTAAAGAGGCATAGCCGATGGTCGAAATCTCCTACTTTCTCGTGTGAACCGGTTTTGCATGTGTTAAGCATTCCCTTGCCGCCTTTGTTCTCTTAATTAGAGATGCCTCAGTGTGTGTTGCAACTGCAGCACTACACTCTCAGAAGCCGCATGTTTAGCCTGCCAGACCAGCCTCTCGTGCACCGATGATGTGGGCGGGGAGAGGTCAGTTGAGGAGTTGGGTGTGGTAGACGCCCTGAAAATAATTTTTTTTTATATAAAGGGCTGAATATTACATAGCCATTGCTCATGAGTTCATTTTTGTTCACCCTGTGTATTTTCCTCTGGTCTTCATGTTGGGTAGCATTATGTGATGTGTAGAACTACAATTTTGGGTATGAGAGACAAATATTTTCTATATTACTGGGGCCATGTGATGTTATGTGGACTGTAGCATGACAAAAAATAACAAATTGAAAATGTATTACAAAGTGGTTGTAAGTTTGTTAACATTGTCCTACCTTGTAGGCCAGACAAAACTTGTATAAACTAATTAGTCATGCAGTTGGGGCTTGGTGAGGTAGCAAGCTGGTGTAATTGAGGTTCCTCTGGGCTGCTAAAGGTCCTCCTTACCTGTACCTTTCATTTCCTTGTTGTAGACATGGCATGTGGTATAGCCTTGCTGCTTCTTTCTTCTGATGACAGTGCATTAGAATATTTTAGGAACACAGCATTCTTTGGTACCTTGTGGGCTCTTATACGGTTTGTACACTTTGCTATCAGTCATGTAGATTTTACCCGCTTGTGCCCAGAAGTGTTTGGAGCAATGATCTGACTGCATAAGGTCGTCATGAGCTAACAGAATGTGAGGAGCTTGCTGTGCTCGTGTGTGACTTTTGTTCAAGAACTGTTGATTCATTTTAGGATCCATGTGTTTGTTAGTAAAATTTTACCATAGGCTGGTGATGCAAGCTGGTGAAAACTTACTGCTTATGAAAATTCAGGTTGCAAAATTTACCAATTGCAGTGGCTTGGTTTCATCAGTTATAAAGTGTTCTGAATTGGGAGTGTTAGTATGAGATGGGGCTTGTAGTCTGAATAAATGCCCACAAAAGTTTGTGGTACATGAAAAATACAACAAAACTTAATTGCTGGGCAGTTTAATGCTACAGCCATAAACTAAAGGTTGCACTCTGCAACCACCACCTGACCGACCTGCACAATGCACCCTTCAATGCCTGGTTGTGCCTCTAGGCCATAAGCAAATTTTAGTTTTTGATGATATCAGTGTTCCAAAAACCTTTGTGGGCACCTGTACAAGCAAGCGTCACCTGTGACTATGGTTTCCAAGTCTGTGCGCCAGCCACCAGAGAGGGAGCATATGCAGTGTTGGATTGACTGCTGAAGTTTGTTAATCAGTTAGTGCAAACTTGAGAGCTGCAGGAGAGCTGCTTTTTCCTATCATTCTTGGTGTCAAAACCAACGTGTGGCAGCACTGATCTCATCACAATACAACACTGTGTGCACTCATGTGCCAGGCATGGTTGCCTGGAAACATTTGTTACTTAGGATGCATGAAATGACCATGGTTCACTGATGCTAGGAATAATTGTTGCTTTTATTTTCCCCTTCCATTGTGGAACCAGAATCTCATCAGTGATGCTGAGTGTCCTGGAGACCCAGCACTGCGTGTGATCACCTTTGCCACAACACCTAAGATGTCCACTTACCTGGTGGCATTTGTGCTGGGCGAGTATGATTATATTGAAGGAACATCGGATGATGGTGTTGTGGTCAGGATTTATACACCCAAAGGCAAACAGGAACAGGGAAAGTATGCCCTACGGGTAAGTACCTGGCTTTTACACTTGGGGGAAGCTCTTCCTGCTGAGGGGTTCTACTGGGTCTTGTTTAAATCCTGTGAGCCTTCAACTGTATCTTGTATGCTACACAGTTGCGGAAGCACTTAAAGGGCCACTGCCCAGGGTCCGGACATTTTTGAAAAACAAGCCCACTGCATAGATGAGGCATCGAAGATAACCTCTGCAAAATACTAGAGCCATGCGTGCCCCGAAAAGCTGCAAAAATTCAAATCAAAGCCCGCTCGTTCTTTCCTTCAACAAAAACGGGCCCGGCCCACTACTCTGAACCCCGTTGACATCATGGGGGGCTACTTTCGCTAAAGGCACTTCATTGGTGCATCGTTCTGACTGACGGGAGAAGGTTGGGCGCAGCCTTGGCGTCGCGTCGTCTGCACAACGCTTTCCGCAGCGCCTTCTGTTCTGGCTCATGCCTACAAACCCGCATGAAGGAACAAAAAAAAAAAATCTGTGGAGGGAACGTGCGGCGACAGCCTTGAACCCTAGCCATAAAAAGTAAAAAAATAGTAAAACTGAGGGAGTTGGTTCGCTCCGCCGCTCGTGAAGCGGTGGGGAGGCCTAAAAAAAATGAAAAGGTGGCTCGTTAACTGGGAATGACAAACAGATGTATGAAAGGATGCGCTCGCTAACAAGTCTAGGTGGTTGAGCCGATCGCGCCTCTTGATCGTTCAGTGTGCGCGGCAGCGCCCCCCCCCCCCCTCCCCTCGAACAGACCCAGCAGCAAAAACCAAGAAAAGAATTCTATTGAAGGCGGGGCCATGACGTACCCTGTGACGCACTCCACAGACACCACGCCTCCGGCTTACGTCGGAGAAGGAAGGGGTGATTTTGCCTTGTCGAGCCTACTCGACGAGGGGCGGGAGAGAAGAATTTCGAGGAGGGAATGGAAGGAGAGGAGGCTCGCTCAAAGAGAGGTAGAGTGTCTGCTGCCCGCGGGTGGGCAGGGGCCCTTTAAAGCACAGTGCTAACATTGCTGCAGTATGGCCAATCTTGGGTCAAATTTTGTATGTTTACCTCTTCTTGGCATTATTAACGGTTGACAGTTGTTTGTGGTTGAGTTAAGTGAATGTGACCTTTGAAAGTTTAGTGTTGTGGATGCCTATAGTGCATTTCTTTGTGATTGCTTTTGGCATAACGTTACTTTCTTGTGACAATGTTGTAGCGTTAGTATGTGCACGTTTTTAGAAAATTGTGCCGTGTGGAAAAGTAGCCATTTTTAGTGTGGCAGGCTACATCTGCACTGAGCAGCTACTTTGGTTTTTTGCAGTTGGTCCTAACCTGATAAGTTTTACTTGTTTAATTACTCTGCAAGCCAAAGCAGGTAGTATTTTATTGTGAACAGCATCATGAAAGTTGTGGCTTATTTCATTAGGAATAGATGCCTATTTGCATATTTTGTGCAGGTGTAATTTTGAAGTTATTGTTACTACAAGGTCTTACTACAGATTCATTACACTTGGATCACTTCCTGAATATAAAGGTTGGATAAAAAGTTTAGCCTCTACTTGGTTGGAAGTCATGATGGGTCTGTGAAACTTTTTTTCCTGAAGGGCATGTTTTCGTGATAATGTTTGCCTAGTTTCATATCACGAAGGATCTGTGCTTTAAAATTCAACCACGCCCACCTTGTCTTTTGACATTTGCACCATCATTCCGTAAGTTGTTGCACTCTAAATAAAACACCTCCTAGTGACACTGTCATTAATCTTTGTGGGTGAGCCATGAGGGAACGAAGTGGTTTTTTTTTTTTCAAAGAACGCCTTAGCTTGAGCACCAGTTGGGAAAGTGCTTTGGAGTTGTTAGCCTCTCCCCGATCAACTGCATTGCAGGTAGGAGTAAAACATTTCATCCCACTCTTGTTCATGCCTGCACCACTTGGCATGGTGATGCAGGCTTGCTCTAGCACTGTCTTTGAACAGGATCACCTCGACACTAACTTAAATGGTGAAGATCTTGAGGGGTCATGTCTGTATCTTTACATGATTTGTATTACATTTCAGGTAGCTACTCGTGCTTTGCCTTTTTACAAGGACTACTTTGGAATTGCCTACCCATTGCCAAAAATGGACTTGATTGCTGTGCCTGACTTGGCTGCTGGTAATGTACTGTTTTCTAACTTTTTATACAAGAAAGATATGTTTGCTCTGTTGGCATGGGCGTCCGGAAGGGGGGGGCAAGGGGGGGCGGCTGCACCCCCCTGGAAAATCACTCACTCGAACCGTGAGTGATGGCCGCACGTCAGGGGCGGTGGTGCGCTCAGTCAAAAGGGTAAAAGCAGCCCCGCATGGTCACATCTGCGAAATGCCGCGTCCGAGCGTGCGTCGTTCCACCGTTTTCAAACCACGCCATCGTTAGCTCTACTGAAGGGCGACCTGTTCCAGACATACAGCGGCACCGGCGAGCATGTGTTTCGAGCCGCCTTGAGATGGGTGTCTGTTTCTTTGATCTCTAGAGAGATAGCGACACGGAGGCAGACAGTGCACGGGGCATCTTGTTTTCGCCTATCGTTACGCCGGTCACCGATGTGTCCACCCCCGCTTTGTCGGGCTGCTCAGGGGCAAGCGGGCGATGAGTTGGCGCCGCCGCCGCTCGCTGTCTCCTCCGATCCACGGGTAGCGCAGTTCGGTAGAAGCGCCGCTTTCAGAATCTCCGGCAAAGGGGATTAGCTGCTTTTGTTCACGGCGACGCAGTCTCCCGAGGCGCCCCCACACCAGCGTTCTTTGCGTCTTCTGCGAAAACCAGCGCCTTTGGTCAACGCAGCCCGATGGCGCCTGCCTGGCTCGCCTGTCACCTCTGGCTGGGCCTCAAATCACAACAGCGCCCATGTACTGTGCGTGTCAGTGCATGGTAAAGAGACCCAGGTGGTCGACATTACCCGGAACTCTGTACTACTCCATCCCTCATAGCCTGAGTCGTTTTGGGGCTCTGAACCCCATAAAAACACAAAAACAAATTTTCCGACTGGAGTGGCGAGTGTCCCTTCCCCTCGGAAGTTGCGCGGCGTTCCTTTCACCCCCAAAGTGCGCATTCGGGGATACTGCGGCAAGTAAGCCCTTGCACGTGTGCGCGCCTCTGTGTTTGTGCTTGGGTGTTTTTAGTGGCCGGTTGTCAGCGAAGCTGAGAACAACCAAGACAGCGGACGAGAAAACGACGAGCGGAGAGCAGTGCGTGTGCGGTTGCTCGACTGTGCGGATGCGCAAGCAAGATGGAGCTAGGTGTATGAAGCTGCGAGCGTGCATTTATCTTGTAAATAAGTTTTCGTTGTATACCGTATTTACCCAATTCCAACGCGCACCTTTTTTCGGGGAAAATACGTCTCAAAATCGCATGCGCGTTGGATTCGAGTGCAAACCGAAACTGCCCCATAGCTGCCCATCGTCATCGCCATTATACGATGTGGGAGCTCACTAACTGCTGGAAACATGGGAGCACGTTTGCTCGTCGTTTTCTGCGTCGCAGGAGCCGTTTTCAACCGGTGTGGCGCTTGTCATTGGTCGCGTGCGCAGCGACCACGGACCGTGTTCACGGCGACGGTATCCCGTGCACTGCCGCGGGCGGACGCCTCATCACTGCCGTTGCACGATCCAAGATACGCGGATCGAAGAATATGTTGATGAAACAACGGTTATCCGAAACGCGTCATTTCGGCGGTAAAGTTCCAAAAACGATGAGACTCCTTTCTGTTTTGCGGCCGACTCTCAGAGATTACATCGTCCGCAGGCAGGGCACGCCGCGCCGCTGACGAGGTCGTGCATCATGCCGATCTCACAGATAACAGCGCTCCCGCGCCCGTTTTTACAGTCGAAGATCTTTATCTTTCGCTCAGACGCACTGACGAAGTCATCGATGCTCCGCAAGAAGCATCGCCGTTGCCGCAGTTACGCCTAGCAGCAGACGAACCTCCCGTAACCGGAGCTCTCCGCTTGCGCTTGGGGCGTCTTCCTTTATACTGATGCTTTGTCAGGAAATTGCGTGAGCGAAAATCTCGTTTCTCAGTCACATCCATAGCGGAGATAGGAGAAAAACCCGGGCAGAAGCGTTGGTTCACGTCTCGGTGGCGGCAGAACGAAGAAAGAGCGTCTGCGCCCGACCGTGCGGTGGAATGCTCGTAGCCAATGGAACGGCTCCGATCGTACCACGTGATTTGAAGGGCCAGTCGCGACGCTCGACTCGGGCGGGAAACGATCTTTTTTTTCGTATTTTTATCAAGAATGCGCCGCTGCCGAAGTGGCTTCTCGTAGACGATGGGTAGGCCTACTTCCCCGCGAATATTCAAGAGCGGGCGACGCCGTGGAGCGAAATGCCCGGTCAAATTCGCACTTTCGCGAGCCACCGCGAGTGCTTTAATTGTATTTTTTACTAACTTCCCATTGATTATCGGCTTTGATTTTTTTACACATAAAAGAAGAGGCTTGGGGGAATACAAAACGCAAGAAAATACAAAATCGACTTTATCGAAAAAAAATCGCGGTTTTTTCACCCGTATCTCCCCTTAAAATATAAAAACGGTTGCAAATTATTTTCATTCGTAGAAGTCACATGCACGTTAGAAGCGGGGCTTGTAGTTTTTTTTTTATTTTTACCAATATCGGGCGCGCGTTAGAATCGGGGCTTGAAAATTTTTTTTTTTTTTTGGTGCCGTAAATTGGGTGCGCGTTGGAATCGGGGGCGCGTTGGAATTGGGTAAATACGGTATATAGTCATCTTTTGTTTTCAACGTACGCGTTCAACAGTTTTTCCAATCAATGTGTATGATGAGTGTGCACCGAGAGCGTGTAATGAAGCACAGAAGTGAATTTATCACACGTGTAATTACGCAATTCGCCCAGAAAAATCCGAGGCGCCTACAGTTGCTGTTCAAGGAAGACTGACTGAGTGACTTTAGTTGCGTGTTTGTGAACATATTGTGCTGTGTGCTGGTCATCAATCCGGGTGAGTCGAGAACCCGTATGCAGCAAGACTGAGCACTCTTCTCCACGAAGTGATATAGCATCTTTTTGCATTTTTATTAATTTTAGTTGTTTCTTCGTTGATAAACTCCAATGTACCTCTCCTAGCCGCGCTTTAATTTGCTGTTTGTAATTTTTCTTTCATGTGTGTATTTTGTTTAATTTTTATTTATATATAAATAAATAAATTTACTCCGCAAATAGCGCCTTTCTGCTACGAACATACCCCCCCCCCCCCCCCCCCCCCCCCGGGGCACCAACGGGGCCCCCCCCTGCAAAAAATTCTGCGGACGCCCTTGTCTGTTGGGCATGTATTCGAGCTTCAGTAGTCCACTATAGAAAGGGCAGCTGCTTATACTTAGGTCTCTTTCATATTTTGCTGCCAGTTTGATCAAGCAATGAGTGGTTTTCTTTACCTTTTATTTCTTTTGTAAAAAGGTGTTCAATTTTTAAAACAGACAAACTAAAAATGTCATTTATTTCTTCCTCTACAAGCAGTTGCTTTGATAAGAAGCCACTTTAGCGTGGTTGGAAGCGTGTATAGCAGGCTTATTCATGATAGAAGCGTCTCTCATAGCCTCAGTCGCTTTGGGACGTTAAACCTCAATAAACCAAACCATGATAGAAGCAGAAGTATCTGTAGCATTGAAGTTCCTAAGGGCCGAGAGGTTTAAGAAAAAAAAAAAATTTAATGATTGCAGACAGTGCTTTCATGTGAGAACTAAAATGCCTTTTACTTAACAATATTTTGAGTACTAACACTTTTGGTGTGTTTACTGGTTGGGCTTTTATTGTTGGTGTAGCAAATCAAGATTTTATCTTGTAGGCCATGTGTTGTATCGCAACTCATATTGGCAGCATTTAAGTAAATTAGTGCATCACCAGAAATGTCTTAGCTTTCTGGCTTTGCACTTAGAAGTACAGTTTTGCTTTTTGCTAAATTTTAGGATTGTACTGTTAGTGTTTGCTAATAATTATTAAACTCAGGTTAAGCTCTGATCGAGGTTACGATGATCTGATCTGTTTACGCTGCAGATGGAAGTTTTTTGCCTGTCAAAAAGAAGCCTATCAGAAATAGCTCTTCATGTTAGGAGAGCAAAGGAAGGTGGTAAAGGTGCTGATATAGATAACTAAGTGCTAGCAAGCCACTGTCCATTTTCAGCGAACAAAACGACTGTATTAGTGAAAAGAGTAGTAATGCTAGGTGTACTTCTGGAAGTAGTATATGAAGCAGTGAACAGTCTGCATACGAACGTGTGAGTAGTACCTGCTCATGCTCTTGGGGCACTTTTCTTATGATACTGTGGAAGTTAAGCACTTGACATGTGGTGTCCATTTCTAGAAAGGGACCTGGAATAATGCATATATTGTGGGGCGTCCACATTTCAGAGAACAACTAGTGTAATCGTGATTTTGCTCTTTTATGAAGTTTCTGTTGTGAAAAGGACTTGCTCATGTGTTTTTCAGCGGCCATGGAAAACTGGGGCCTGGTAACCCACCGCGAGTCTGCCCTCCTTGTGGATGAACAGAACACATCTGCTGAAAGAAAGCAGAATATTGCTTTGGTGGTAACTCATGAAATTGCTCACCAGTGGTTTGGCAACTTGGTTACTATGGTGGGTCTTTGTTTCATTCTTTCTGCATTGTACACGTGTCCAGTTAACCTATTTGCTTGCTTTTGTGTTGAATTTTTATTCAACTCTCTGTAGTTGTGTGTGAAAATGACACTGTCATACACAGTGCATCTCAAAATATGGAGATATCTATCCAGAGTTAAAATTTTTTAGCATTCATGTCTTGACTTCTGCCTGGGCGAAGTCATGCAATGGGGTTATTTTTCTTGTTGCCATCAGTTATGTGGTGCTTAGGAATATTGTTTTTCCATCATCTTTTACACCTGCTTGTGACACACTTGCTTTATTTTCAAGTATTTATGATTTTTTTGTCGACAAATTTGTATTCTGTGGGCATGAGTCTTGAGAGCTGTGCAATAGTTGAAGTAATGAGCTATCGATGGCAAAAGTTTACAGGATGTGGATGTGCAGAAAAAAATGTATTATTCCATTTCGCATTATCCAAGTGTCTGAAACATCTAAGGGTGCGAGGGGACATCAATGATGCGTTCGTTGGCAAGAATACCAGGCAACCAGGTCATGAGGCAGGGCTACAATAATTTATTTTCCGTGAACACGCATAGCACTTCACTGCTGTGTTAATGAAATATGCTGTTAACTGTATTACTCAGAATGTGCTCATGCTTTTCGCTGTTAGTGTTAGAAGTGTCCTGGTTTATACACTGTAAACTACTTATTTTTTGCAAGCTCAGTATTTCAAGTATTCGGCTGAAGTTTTAAGAATGTTTCGTCATGCCAACGTGGCAGGCCCGTTAGTGCTCCTCTCTTCTTTCCGACACTGGAAAGGCAGGCGTGTGACTCGTGCTGCATGGTGCCCCCCAATTTAGCAAGATGAGAAGTGGATAAAAAGAAAACACAGATTTTCAAGCACCCAGCCACCAAAAGCAAACAAAGCTGTTTCTAGAAATGATGACGCATTCACTTCAAGAAAACAACTCGTCACGCGCAGTTGCCACCACACTTCCCACTTCTAGCTGCAAATAGAAAACGTGATGATTATCAAATAAATGTTTTTGCCCAATTGTATGCTGATATTTTGCCAAAATTATTTGCAGGATTTTTTTTTTTTTTCATAAGCAGCTTGTGATTTGCAAAAAAAAAAAAGAAAAAATCACCATGAAAACACTCGTATATTATGAAACAGCATATAGTAGGAGGTGTAATTTGGGGATAACAAAAATTGGAAAAAAAAAATTCATCAGCATATAATGTGAGCAAGGAAAGCTCACTGAAAACATTTATTTACACTGCATTTCGCACTGTAGTGGTCATTGTTGTCGTTGGGTGTATTGTCTTCAGAAATTTCCTTGTCAGAGGCACCTTTCTATAGAAACTAGTCTTTGGTACTGTCAAGTGTGTTTAGTATCCTGCATTTCTTGAAAGCATCTCCAACAGGCTCCTCGGTAGGGATGTGCGAATAGTACTTTTTCTAAACTGAATCGAGTATGAATACTGTAGCTTTGCTATTGAATCGAATGCAAATAGTTTAGCTAAAAGCTGAGTCGAATGTGAATCGAATATTTTTACAAATATTAGCTACTTGTGCAAATATTCAGTGAGCAATCGTGGGAAACAGTGAAGCGCTGCTTTTGCGGATATGGCTGTCTGTTAAAAGACTGATCCCCATTTGGGGGTCGCTACACGAAGTCAGTGTATTAACTTTATCATTGTCATGTTGTGCATATAGGAAGAGTAATTTTGCTGTTGATAACGAAAATTAATAAACTAGCGCCACATCTCAGTGCATGAGACGAATGATAGGTACCTATGAGGCATGGCTTTTGAGGTCAGTCTTTATGGCCTGTTTTGCTGCAATCTCTGAGACCATGAATGAGGAATATGAACTCTCCCACTGGAATGAGCCGTACCGTGGCACTGAACCCTCTATCCCGCGCATACCGATCACGGCAGCATGATATGCGGCGTGAATGGTTCCTGTTCATGGAATAGTCTTGAAAGAAAAATGCGGTAGGCCTCTTTCGAATTACATGCCAATTATTCTAAGTATTCGTAAACTTGGGGACATATTCGATTAATTTCGATAGTCTTAAACGTATGCTATTTGGTTCGTTCGAATACGGCAAGCCCCTACTCCTCGGGAGTACTGATCCAAGCATCCACAATCCAACTGCACTGTACCGTCTTTGCCGCGCCGGTGGCCGGAGTGGTCTTGCAGCCAAGCAATGGCACTGCTATCTTCGGCGCTGGCCGCTGCTCCCCGGCTGCGAGTGTAAACTGGCTGACATAAGTTTGCGCCCTCGCTTAGTATGACGGCACTCCAAAGGGCCAAAATTGCTTGCTGCACATCTTATCATTCAAGGAAGGAGGGCGAGAGCCTGGGTTCGCGTCACCCAGTTTACACTCACAGCCGGGGAGCAGCACTGCCGCTTGGCTGCTCGTTTACTTTTGGCAAAGACTGTACTTCAGTAATGTATGTTGCCGGGAGAGTTGGTTTTGCATTTTTCAAAAAGACATGGCGCTACAAGTACACGCACCAAAAGTAGTACACAAGTACATGCGCCTGTCCGTCTTCTCGTCTTTTTGTGCGTGTACTTGTAGCGCCATGTCTTTTTCAAAGAACTGCAGTGCGTGGTTGGAGAGGGCTGTGACAGCCATCTGGCAGCATTAATATCATGTTCTCCCTAACTCATCTAGGCCGTATTAGCACTTGACACGGTGCCAGTGCTTTCGGCAGCTACTATTACTTTCCTTTTAAAAACAGCCGAGTACTGTTTTTGCAATCCCAACATCGTGCGAGGTACGATCATCCTGCTTCCGACAGCAGGGCTGTCGCGAGGTTAGCATCGTGAAATTTTGTTACCCTGAAATTCATGCCTCAGTTATCCATATTGCTGCGTGCTCCGTGCAGCCATCATAGAGCCTGCAATCCTGCTTACAAAATGGCACTATGAAATGCAGTGTAAAATGTTGCAATAGTGTGTGTAAAGCGAACAGACTTTTAATTTTCTTCTTTTTTTTTTTCTTCTTAAGGAATGGTGGACACATTTGTGGCTGAATGAAGGCTTTGCTTCATTTATTGAGTTCCTCTGCGTGGACTATCTGTTCCCGAGGTACCACATTTGGACACAGTTTGTCACTGACTGCTATGCGCAGGCCATGGAACTGGATGCTCTGCAGAACAGCCATCCTATTGAGGTGATATATTGAAGCCCTTGGCTTTTTCATTTAATTATATTGAAGTCTGACTCGAGCTTGTCTTTTACAGGTTCCTGTACATCATCCCAGTGAGATAGATGAAATCTTTGATGATATTTCCTATCACAAAGGTGCATCAATTATCAGGATGCTTCACAGTTACATTGGTGATGATGTAAGTCGTCCATTTCATCATCAGTTGCGATGCTAAATTGTGCCTTATAGATATTTTTTTCTTGTTTGACTGTGGCATCTTCTCTTTATATGCGGCAGGATTTAGGAGATGCAAGGCACGTTAAGTTAATCTTGTTTGGCTTGAGTGCCTTCTAGAGTTTTGCTGCTGTAGTAAAAGGAGCAGGCCACTACCAATGCATGCCAGCCTTTGGATACAGAAAATTGTCAAAGCTTAGTGCATCTCCTAGTCTGTGCAGTAGACTCCCTGTAAGATAAACTTTTTAGAAACTATAAAAATCTGTACAGATAGACGTTGCGTGAAATGGCCTTGAAGTAGTAATTGCCTAGAGAGCATTATTGCATTATTGCATCTCACGCCATCGTAATTGGAAGTCAGCATTGGGATAATTTTCTTGCACTGTCTCCTTTTCTCTTTCACAGTGATTGCAATTTGATGTCATTTTTCCTTTTTTGCTTTCCCTCCAGCTCTGAGCGCACCATAGATTCCTAGCTGGCTAGCCGTGCGATACAGGCTTTAAAATTGCATGATCACTTTTCTTCTTTCTCTCTCTGTTATCTCACTCCTTGTGCAGCGCAGCAGTTTCTGCAGTGCCGCACACGCAGCATTGATAGCATTGATATTTTGCTGTGTAAAATCTCTGCGATGCGATAATGCATGTTTTGGTGCCGCATCAGTTGAAAATCCGGCTCCTATCTTAACCGTTTAGCCCCACGTTGACGAGGATGTGCACTACGCGTCTACGCGTTTCTTATTCAGCTGAAGGGAACACGCAGCACCGAGATCTGGTCGTGCCATATCTCTGCACTGTGCACAGGCAGGGGCGAAGGCGCTCCACATTCCCTGCATGCGCAAAGAAGCACCCCTGCGAGAAAATTTTCCCGCAAGAAAGCTTCCCTGCACCTTCTCATGAAGATGCAGGGATGCTCTCTTGTGGAGGTTCATTTTTTCATGGGGAAGCATCCTTGTGTCGAGGGGGCCTCACAGGCGCTCCGCGAAAAGCGCTGTGCAGAATCCGTGGTTAGCAGCCGCTGCAAGAGTTCATCTTCATGAGAAACAGTTCGTCTCAAGCAGATATTTTTTACATTGAGTATAGGGCGCGAGCTCCATCACTGGAGTGAATGTTGCTAATATTGATCATACGCCGCAAGGGGGATCATGTGAGTCCTCTTGCTATGGGAGCAGAGGGTGCTGGAAAGAATTTCTGTGTTTTAAAAAACACAGGTCACATTATTCAGTAAATTTTTTTGTGCTAGCGAGTTCCTGCGTTGCACATTGTGATCGCGTGTTGTCGGGGTAACAGTAGCACATTAGTATTTATGCTTCTCTGACGGAGGTTTATTAGTGCCTCGATGTCCAATGTAAAGGATGATCCACTCTTAGGGTGAACACTCGAGTTTATGGCTGCGCTCTTTGAAGCGCCCATGCATTCGATACGGCCGTGCATCAAAGGAAAGTGTCCTATGGGCAGAAAGGCCTGGAGGTGGTGTTTTGCATCGTCTACTAGTCAAGCTCGATTCATGCTCCGGTTTTGATCCGGAAAATGGGATGCTTCGAGAATCGTAGTTATTCACGCCAAGAATGAGCAAAAAAAAGTGAGTTCACACTGACGTGTGTGCAGCAACCATGTCAGTGAGCAAGATTGCACTTATGGAGTTGTCGCTAAACTGCCTACTAAGTAGAAGCTGACACCAAAAAAAGCTAGCTGGCTCAAACACACCTCCACAGTTTAAGTATATAAAGGTTTCCATGTGTTGTCTGAGGCCTGGTATCATCCCCACTACCTTACTCGCCACTAGTACCAGTACTAGTACTAGGAAGCAGTCGAACAGCGCCACTTACATCGGCACAATATGAAACTGACTGGCCCGCATTTGATTTGTACTATATTGGTATGACTTGGAGTCCTGCACAGCTCCTTGCCTTGAGCGCAGAAATTCTCTTTTCAGTGGGATTTAGTGACAGTGCACCTCATAGCTGGTTTGGTGTTTTTCACAACGGTGGCAGTGCACTGAATGATGGGTGCGTAATGTTGGTCGCTGCACTGTTTTAGCGACGGATAAAACTCTGCTCACTGTGTTAACGCTGCATTCACTCTGTGAGATGCTTTGTCGTTGGATAAGTCGATTTAATTGCTCAGATGTCCTGTAAACAGGAGCACAAAGCCATAAATGCGAAAACTAAACGGCCCGAGATGCATTGCAGAGCAGGAGAGCAGCAGACACGATCCCCCTTCCATTGTCATGCGGGTGCTGCCTGGAGATGTCCTCTTGCCCAATAGAGGGAACTGACCAAATGGTTTCACAGTTTAAGTCCAATGTACTTTCGTTGGGGGCATAGTCATCTCCATCATAACTGGTCTACTTGTGTAGTTACTTGAATTAGGGGCCTGCTCACCTTTAAGCATTTTTGTTCTGTGCTTCTTTATTCAGAATGTACGAAATGTTTTCTATTTTATCTAGAAATTCAGGGAAGGCATGCACTTGTACTTGAAAAAGTTCAAATATGGCAACACCACTACTGAGGACCTGTGGCATGCCTTGGCAACAGTGTGTCAAGTCCCTGTGGAGGCCATTATGAACACGTGGGTGAAACAGAAGGGCTACCCTGTGATATCAGTGAGTAAAAAGCAAGAACAGAGATGTGCCTTTGTTCTGGTGGTTTTATAGGGCAATGCCACCAGGTTACCAAATTCATTTGCAGGTGACAAGTCGCCAGGATGGCAAGAACCGGGTGTTGATGTTTTCTCAGGAGAAATTCAATGCTGATGGGAAAGCTACAAGTATGTGTCTCAGCCTATAGGCTGTACCACATGCCGCCTCTGTGCGCAGACTGAAAGAAACTTTGCTTTTTTCAGAGGATGGCTTTCTCTGGATGGTCCCTATCAGTATTATAACCTCAAAAGAACCCACAACAATTGCAAAGCAGTTCCTCCTTGACTCTGCGTCATCAGTGGTGGTGCTGGAGGATGTCTCCTCTGCCGAATGGGTTAAGGTAAAGAAAACATGAGCATCCTGCACGTACTATCACAGTATTGCAGTGGCACGAAGTAGAGCCATTTATAGAATGGTTATGAGCTTGAAAAAAAGGGAGGGATGGGTTCACGTTTTGATAATTCTGCTTAATGCCCCAACTCAATTGCAGCAGATTGTATTTGAGAGGGCTAGACTTCTGGATCATATATGTATTCATTCGAAAATGCGCATACTTTGGGCCCTCTTGCATTACTGATTGCAATTACTGTATGTGACATTACCTGATGTAACATTAGCCAAGTGTATGGTGAAACCTGCTAGCAAAACCTGAATGTTGCACCTCGCTTGAAAAGGGGCTGCTGATGCAGCATAATACCTCTGTCACACGGCTGACTTGGAACTCCCTTGAGCTTCCTTGACCTATAGGAATGCAAGGGAGTTTTGCCTCAAAGAAGTTGTCACTGTGTCACACGGCCTGTAACAAGCTTTTCAGTGGATCTGCCAGGTGCCCATTGAGCGGTGTTCATTCAGTACAAACCCATAAAAGAATAATGTTCAGAATGAATGAAAATTTTTATACTTTTTTTTTCTCTCAAAGTGCAGTTGTCACATGAAAAAAACATTTTTGCAAAAACAATGAATATGTTGTCAGCAAAGTGCTTTTGTCTGCTCTGCTGGACACCATGCGTGGCATTGTGTGCCTGTGCAATGAATTGCGACTCTGCTAATTTTGCGCTCACTAGTGGAGGTTGTGCGGGTTGCTCGAATGTGTGTCGTCCATCGTATAGCAGGGACTCTGGTATAGTGCTACATGGCATGGAGAAATGCTACATGGCTACACATGCAAGTTGCAAGCATGCTTGATCAAAACAAACAAAATGGCACAGTCAAGGCAGGCCATCAAGTGCCCTGGATGAGAGCTTAGTGCAGTCGCTAGAATTAAACAAAACTAACAAAGCTGGAATACTTGTACTGGAAGATGAGATTTAAACTTCCTTCCCTTAAGGACTGCCATGTCACACGACGCTCATCTCTTTCAATAGACTACAATGGTTGAAGGGAGTTGAAAGGAGTTCAGCATGCCTGTGTGACAGGGGTATAACTGTGAAGCTCTCCATGATTTGCCTCACAGGTTCAGTATTACTATGGCACCTGATGTATGTGTATGTAGTTTTGCTAATTAATATTTTTGATTTAATGGGCATGGAACTGTAATCTTTTTTTGATTTGAGTCCTGGTTTAGCTGTAGTGCAGAAAAAGAAAGTGCTTCAAACTGGCTACATGCAGCGTGACTTGTATGACAGCTATGGGGTGAATGTTGACTTATATTGGCAGTCAACTTTTTTTGGGCCAGCAGGGACTTCGAGTTAGGGAGGTGGCTTATATGCGGTAATATACAGTATTTTTTGAGATCACATTTTTAACTATGAGGTCTTTTCAATACTACAAGGCTATTTGCTACTGTACATGAGGTGCCGAGAACAAAACAGCCTCTGAAAAGTTGCATGCTATGCCATAGTACACTTGGCTTCTGTCATTTGAACCTAATTTGGACCTGCAAATGAAGTCATTTTATCCAAAATTGACATTAAAGAGTGCATACGAAATTTACAGCAGGTAAATCCTTAGGCAGTAAAAGCTCTTAATTCGACCTTCGTTAATTCAGAAATTTGGAAATTCGGCACTGATGGCAACCCATCCCTTTTGGTTAGGACAATCATGAGTTTGAAGCGACTGGCGGGAAGATTGAATCCAATTTTTTCCGCAACAAATGCATCTCTTGCTGCTAGAACAGTGTCAGCATACCTAGAAAGAGCCAGGGAATCAGTTTTTACTAAGAATAATGATTGGGTGTAATTTTTCTCAACACCAAAGGATTATTGTCAGATGCCAGAAATTGAGCTAGGCCTTGGGAATGCAAACAACCTTTCATTGAGAACAAAGGTGAGGTATTGTATCTGTAAAGTCTAGCCTTTAGACTGTCTTCTTCTGAGCAAGTCTTTTGAAGTTGGAGCAAAAAGAGAAATGCCATGCATAGGAGGAACAGCAGAAACAACTGTTGAAAGAGGAACACTTGTTTGTACAGATTTAAGAAGTGCCATCTACATTGTGTATGAGGTGGCCTTATTCTAACATGTACTAGAATGTGTAATAATATGTAGTGTTTGTCTTAAGACAATATGAAAGTAATGTCCTGATGGGAAATGGATTAATTGGAGCGGTATGTGATGTGTATGCCACTGCTAGTACTTTTTTCATTGCTCTCTTGCCTTTGGGAAACACTAATCAATGTTCTAGCTAGTATTGCCCTGATCATTAAGGTGCCAGTAAAACAATTCTGTTCAGTTGAAGCCTCAGTGGTTATGACATCAGCTCCTTGATGATCATGCAAAATGTCTGAATGTGGCACTTTCAACTAGGTAACATAATGTACCCTCCATTTTCTGGGCAGCGATGGAAAGGCTGCAAAAAAAAGTTAGGGTAATATGCACTACTATGGCTGAGTGGACATTGATGTACCCTGCTATACCTTTCCTTCTGCTTTTGTTGGCAGTGATAGAAAACGTGCAAAAATAGAAAGTTGCCCTGGAAAGCAGTTCAATTAACGACACTTTATGATGGATGGATCCTATGGCAATTTCTTGTAGTTTCGTTCACATGAATCACCCTTCATATATTCTCCTTTTAAAAGAAAAAATTGCTCTTGTGAAATCACCAGAGGCCAGTAATTACTTATAGGTGTACTGCAGTGTTGTCAGTAAACAAATCTTTAGCTTTCATGAAAATAAAATGGATGGCCGAATTTTTAAGCCTTATTACAGGTTTATGGAACATGCCGACTGTGTGTGAATGCAGAAAAAGGGACTGCTGTCATTCAGTGCTGTCTTAACTGTCTATGGATGTAATTCTGAACCTGCTTAGGTCAACGCTGGAACTGTTGGCTGCTACAGGACCTTGTACAGCTCTGAAATGCTCTGCCAGCTGATCCCAGCTGTGGAAAACAAGATCTTGCCACCTTTGGACAGGCTGGGCCTGCAAAGTGACTTGTTTGCTCTTGTAAGCTGTTCTTTTTTTTTTTTTTTTCAAGTGGTTTCTCTACCACCTTGTGTTTTTATAGTGTAAGCATCTTGAATTCGAGTGTTATATAGCACACTGGCACCAAAGGAAATAAGGCAATGCCTTAGTGCACAGCATGGGAATGTGCCACGAATCGTGTTTTCTTCAGGGTAACTCTGTTGCTGTAGCTTAATTAGAGCACATTTTTTTCCTTTGTGGTGCAGAGTACGATGTTTGTCAGAAGAAATGGGTGTGGTGTGCTATGGACACAAAAAGGCGATGTTATAAACTAGCTGCTGGGTTCGGGGTCCGATGCTCATGTCTGGCTTGTGTGACCATGGGGTCTTATTTGGTTGCAAGCACTGTCTGAAAGTTGACAACTATGATAAAGTGTCACTCACTTTGCCGCACAGGGCATGCAAGGTTTTCTATGTACAGCCGGCCAAATCTTTAGCTGGCGTGCGTTACGGCCACTTTTTCTGCGCTCCTGCTCTTTACGATGAAGCAAACTTTCGGAAAGCTCCTTATTAAGAACGGGCTTAGTGAGCCTGTGCTTAGAGTTGATATTTTCGCAAGTTTGCTCCGTCATAAGGGGCAGGAGCACGGAAAACGCGGCCATCGCGCACGCCAGCTAAAGATTTGGCCGGCTGTACTATGTGACCCCGGTGTGCCCGCTGGATTTTGTTGCAGTGGTCAGTTCTAGCAGTTTGAGTAAATAACGATGGATTTTTTCGTATACTACACGGGCATCTTCACCCAAAGAGCACCAGACACATGGTCCCTGGTCAACTCACTTCCTGAGTAAATTGTTACATGTTGCAGTAAAGTGATATACCTGTGTGGATGACTTTGTTTGGTTAGCTACCAGCAAGTTAGAAAATCTTTCATTTGCATGCAGCCCTGTGTCTTGCCTGTTAACTTATCTTTGCTTGGTTTCAGGACTGCTTGATTCCATGCATGTGGCTCTTAAGGCACTATGGGTGGTAGTGATAAACTGCGCAAAATAATTATCCCCTCAGTCAAAATCGGAGTTTAAAGTCAGGAGGGCTCTCTAGGGGTCTTAGTCCCCCCCCCCCATTAGTATTGGCAAGGGATCTGAGACCCCCTGCGCATGTACTGCACAGATTTTTTCAGGAGACATAAAAAAAAGAATTTCATATGAGAGGAACTTTTGCAGCATCCAGGATTTGTACATTGTTTTGCTGAAAAGACGTCTGCCTGAAGAGTGTCTTCCAGTCCGAGAAGCTGACTTGAGTGCAGAAACTGTTAACAGGTGGATCTAGAGGACACCTTTCAAAAGCTTATGTCGAGGTTTCTTTTTTTGGTTAGTGTTGCTGTGCTACCAACATGTCACCTTCAAAATTCAGTCCTTGTCGAGGTGACAGTTTTGCAAATGTAAGCGGATATTTGCATGAAAATTATTTTAATACTACTTAAGACCTCTTAGGCAAAGTGAAGTTCTTTTGTGCTCATTGACCACTTATTGTCATTTCAAGTTGGGACCCGACCCTTCTAAGCCGCTGCTCTAGTGGTAGCAAGCAGCAATCTCGCTAAGAGGGTCATTATCACTACTCTGTGGATCTAGAAATACGAAAATAATGCAACATATTTTTTAAGCGTGTGGTCGGGCCTCTTCTAAAGCATCATTTCTGGGAGATCTGAAGGTGGCATTTTTTTTTTGTAAATAATTTTCAAAATTTGGGAACACATGTGTCATGCTTGCAATCGACTGTACTTTCAAACATGAAAGAGTCCTACCAGGCCCTTTTTCAAATTGATTGTGGGTATTGCCAAAAGAACATATAATCATATCTCAAAGTTTAAAGTTCCTGGTTTTCAAATTTAGGGAGCTATACCCCTCCACATTTTTGAACATTTGTCAAAATGTGTCACGTTTACCTTTTTTTTTTTTTACATGGCACCCATCCTGGAAGACAGTCATACCCATTGCCTCATTATACTGTACATGGAGTGTCGACAGGAAAATATGAGGACAGCTGGGTGCAAGCCATTTCTTTTTATAGTGGTCCAAAGGTTATGTTTCGTGAATAGCGGAAAACCGGCCCGTCCACGAAGTTGGCTTTGATTTTTTTTTTTCCGAAAAAGGGAATAAGCTCGGATGTGTTCTTCCCGGTACACTTCCATTATTATTTCTTTTTTTGTTGAAGTTGTGGTTCGGACATACATTTTCAATCTCTCTTGGATAGCACCTGCACTTCTGCTGTCCGTGCCTTAGCAGCATGCAGTAGCAGCTTGTGTGGTAGAGATCCAGTTGGGCAGACAATGCATGCCACATCAGCTGGACCAGCAAGGCACACCTTATGGCTAGTATGCAAACTCTTCAGATTTATGCCATTAGCTGATCACCAGCCATGTATACTAGTTTCACTTTCAACGCTGCCCTGTCCTGTCCCCACCGCGTTTCTCCTCCACTTTAGGCACTCTGCCCAGCTGCCAGGCGCAGTATGCCCCCATTGACCTCTTAGCCCGTCAGTGCACTCTCTGCTGCTGTAATCTACAGCTTCATTGCTGCTTTTTTATTGCTTTTTTTCTGGTCTCCACATTCTTTCATGGGGAGAGGCAAGGGATGTTCGCTCTGAGTGATACATCCACGATTGTTTATTTTATCTGAAATGCAGTGCCATTTCCCTAATAGTACATATTTTGATGGTAGCATCACCTTCATGTGCCATTAAGAATGTGCTCGACGATACATAAAAAAAACTTGAAGAGTGTGTAAGTTTTCACTGGCAAGAAACGCATTCGTTTTAGGTTATACTGCTTTGTGTAAAGGTATTTTAAAAAGTACTAAAGGCAAATTATTCATTTTGCAATTTTTACACAGTCAGTCAAGATGAGAATGGTTTTTTTCCGCTTCATATCTCGTGTCAGGTACAAAGTGGCCACAAGTCTACTGTAGACATACTTCGCCTCATGGAAGCATACGTGGAAGAGGACAACTATACTGTGTGGAACTCGATCAACTCGTGTCTCGGCAAACTGAATCAGCTGCTCTCGCACACTGATCTGCAACCTCTTCTGCATGTCTATGGACGCCGGCTCCTGGCTAGGATTTTTTCCAAGTTGGGTTGGGACCCTAAGCCTAATGAAAGTAAGCACTTTTCCTGCATATGTACAAGCCATTTGGAGTCAGCGTGAAACCTTTTTTTTCTTCATACTACCATTAACATTATGAGGCAGTGGTGGCATGGAGCGGTGGCACATTCATTTTTCATGAATTGGGCTGTGTAGTCTCATGAGCAGCGTTGCAGCCAAGGCGAATTCCAAATGTATGCTTATGCTGCTTTTTGTGCCAAGTCGCCAGGGCAAGTTTGAAGTGAGCATAGTACTAAGCCATCAAGCAGGTGCAAATGAATTGAACTTGAGCTGCATCTTTCAAAGCCAGTTTTTAGTACTTGAAATATTTGAACAGCACATTGTAAATGGGAAGAGTTGCCACTAAACACATGAAATATCTTTTAAGGTCACTTGGCTACACTGCTGCGAAGCACCGTGATTGACCGCCTGGCTCGTTTCAAGGATCCAGAAGTTCTGGCTGAAGCCAGGCGAAGGTTCGACGCCCACGTGTCTGGGACTGCAATTGTTCCTGCTGACATTCGAGGAGCAGTAAGTTGCCATTTTTAAAAGCATTTTTTTGTATTTCTGCACTATTCGCTTCCTTGGTTTATGGCATTCGGCATAAAAGTTACTTGAAGAAAAGAGCGCAGCATCGTCTTCTCTCTTGCCCCTGTTGCTGCGCTGTTTTCTTCAGGTATATACCAACTCGCTCAACTCACCGTTTTACTGAGGCATAAAAGTACAGCATTTGAATGTACCATTATGTTGATTTTGGGAGTTCACCTCATCATTATCAAGCGTTTAATTAGGCACTACCATATCTACTCACATATAGGTTGACCTGTTTTTCTCCCAGATCCTGCTATCCAAATTTGGGACCCAATACATGAATTACAAACGGGGTGAGGCTCGAACCCAGCTACAAATGCAGAAAAGGGAGGGCCAACACCCATGTAGTCTATGGAGTCAGACGTTCGCTAATTCTGACGCTATGGGTCTCGCTCTGGTTAATTTGAACGAGCTCCCGAAGGAAGGCTGCATCCTGGTGTGACGAGCGCGTCAAGAGATCGTCAAAATAGCCTTGCTCAAAACATTAATTTCATTAGTCGCTCATTCACCTCCAACGTGTGTGCAAAGGTAGGCGTACCAACAAACAGGCAGCCCCGTATCCGAGAACGCTACACTGCTTAGTTTGTTTCGCATTCTGTACTCCATTTCATATATAGCTGGCAATGCTGCGGACGCTGTGGAAGTAGTGCGTGTCATTTGATAATCTGGACCCGCTGCGGGGGCTCAGCGGTTAGGGTGCTCGGTTACCGAGCTGGAGTTTCTCGGGTTTGAACCCGGCCGCAGCAGCCACGTTTCAGTGGCAGCGAAACACAAAAGGCACCTGTGTGCTTTGCGATGTCATTGCATGTTAAAGGTCCCCAGGAGGTCGAAATTATTCCGGAGCCCTCCACTACGGCACTTCTTTCTCTCTTCTTTCACTCCCACCGTCCTGCTTTCGCTTACAGCATGGTTTAGGCGTCCACTGAAATATGAGACAATTACTGCGCCATTTCTTTTTCTCAGGAATCAATTTTCAATTCGATAATTTGATTTTTTGGATAGTTTGAACATTTTTCCCTATCACTTGAAGCTCAAATTAATGAGCCTTCACTGTAGAACGAAGTGAAGGCATTTGTTTCTTGCAACTTCTTTTGTGCATTCCTCAGAACACACTCTTCATGGTCAGCACAGTGTGCAGTCTCCGTGGAACGACCTATGCAACGTTCAAACTTTTTTTCCCTTTTTTCGGTTCTCGATGTTAAAGGGTTGATCGCTATGGTGTATTTACTAATATGCAAGTAAATAAGATAATCTTCAATGGTGCATTTTGAACTTGATATTTGCAAGTGTGGAATATTGAGAAAGGAAACCCCGTTTTTTTCTTTTCAAGGTTTACCAAGCAACAGCTTCAGTTGCTGACAGGAAGCTGTACGATGAGTTCCTGAAGGTAAGTTTAAAGCGGCCCTGCGACATTAATCAAGCATGAAATCTTTATTCTTTGTATATGAAGTATGATACAGTGTGATGCCTGAACGCCCAAAGAGGTTGCTGAAGTCATTATATTTATTATTTTAATTTTGTGCAAAACTGCTCGTTTCAAGCCAATGGTGTTGAAACGCGGCGGCAATTTTTGGCAGCTGAAATGAAGTGGCATCCAGATTTACCAACCAATTTTGACCAACACTGTTCACACTTGGAGTTATTGATCGATTCGCTCTCGCCCTACCATAAGCTTGCCGTCCGGGGTTCGAACCCAGGACGAATTTTCTTTAACTGCGAAGTTTCTGAGAAAGCTGTATAGCTTTCCTTTGTAGCCGTAGGGCTGTGCATTGGTGGATGCCAATGAGTAATTGTATTTACTCGCATAATGATCGTAATTTTAAAAAAAAATTGACGCAAATTTAGAGATGCGATCATTATGCGGAGTAAATTTTGTACAAAAAAAAATTTGTGAGCACCGAAAACGCAAACAAGTTGCTGGTCAGACTACCCTTGTCACATGGGTGCACTACCCACAGTTACGCGTTATGCTGCTAAACGCGGTTATCGAGAACCGAGCTTGGCGACCTCGGTTTCAGTCGTTAACCAAGGAGGTAGAGTGCGAAAAGCGCACGAGCGGGCCTGCTTCAAGAACACTTCAAGAACATAGTTTCTTTGCACTAAATCATGTTCCAAGAGCAATGCATCAGAATAGGCAGTGTGTATAGTGCTGCACGACGGCACTTTTATGCAGCCTTCGATCTCGTCCGAAGGTGCAGCAACAGGGTGCTGCAGCAATGTCCCGCAACGCTCAAGCTACGCATTTTACCGCCGTTACGCAAAAAAATGTCCGGTCCCTGCCGCAGCGTTAAATTAGGTGACATGTTCGCAGTGCTCGCAGCACCGGATTCCGCGCGCTTACCGCAATGGTGCCATCCGCAAGCACGGCGGATGACGGCGCTCTGGTGTGCTACTCCCTAGTCGTTGCTACGCCTGCCTTGTTTTGTATCGAAGCCACAGCAGACGGCGCTTTTGAATTGACCAATGTTATACTAAATGGTCTACTTATGGTGCTGCCTTACTGAAAACCACATATGTTTCATATTAAAAGAAATATATGCGATAGATTTCAGCGATGCCATAGCAGCAAAGCTGGCGTGCAAGCAGATCGGGTCAGTCACGCTGCAACGACAGTAGCTGCTATGCGACTGCGAACATAAAACTAGCTTGTATCGCAGTTATTCCTACCACCAACTCGGTACAGGTTAGCGATCCTCAAGGAGAATTCATTTTTGACATTTCCGTACCCCAGGGCTTATTATTTACGAGAACAAGAAAGTTTAGCACGGTTTTCTGACGCTGGCGCCATGAGGTACGCTGTAGAGATGTTGCCCAGGCGCGGACTGCTTGCGGGAGACGAGGCGATGTATTCGGCTGTGGAGGCAGTGCTGCAGCCGGATAGCACCGCCGGACAACACGCTCGACACTGCACCAACTGCGCTGCAAGATATTAGCATATGTCGCTTCGCTCCGGATCACCGCGTCACTTCGTTCGTTGCACCACAACCCAGAATGGTGGCGAGCCTTGTGGCAATGGTGAACCGTGATTCGAGATAACCACAGTTAAGTTTGGTATCTGCGGTTAAGCATAACCACATTTAGACTGCCCGTGTGACTGCAGGTCAACCAACGGGCGGCTGCCGCTGTAATTCCGCGAGAGCAAGATGGTCATCGTCACGTGCCATCTGTCAGACAGATGGCAAGTACAAATCGTCGGCTAGACTTGGCGCATGCCAAATTGCAGCGGCAAGTTCGTGGTGTGATCATAACACGGGGAATAAAAAATATTGATTTTTGCCAACAAAATTCAAGGGTGCGATTATTACGCGAGTGTGATCATTATGCGAGTTAATACGGTACTCCCTTATTACAAATCTACTCCACCTTGGGGGATTCCCCTAAACATTTGACCAACACTGTTCCCACTTCGAGTTATTGATCAATTCGCTCTCGCCCTACCATAAGCTTGCCGTCCCAGTTAGTTCAGTTGGTAGAGTAACTGCTCCGGTGAAGCGGTGGTCCCAGGTTCGTTCCCCAGACCAGGACGAATTTTTCTTTAACTACGAAGTTTCTGAGAAAGCCGTATATCTTTCCTTTGTAGCCGCATGGCTGCGCTCAGGTGGATGTCAATGAATAATTACTCTCTTATTACAAATCTACTCCTCCTTGGGGGATTCCCCTAAACGTTTGACCATGGCTGCGCTTGGGTGGATACCAATGAGTAATTACTCCCTTGTTGCCTTACTAATTGTTTGGACATCCAGTTTGAATGTAGTTCCTTTTATACTCTGGGAAATGGACCCAAAGTGTGACATCTTCAAGTGCTGTCAGCTTTTCAGATCTAACAGAAGCTGACAAGAAGCAGTGAAAGGGAACGAAATTTAATAAGAATAATGGCAATAGTAACGGTAATAATAACCATAAACCCTCAGTAATGAGGCCACTGGTTTTTTAGTTTGAAGAGATGTACTGCAGTTTTGTTATATTGTACACATTGCATGATATTGCATAGTTTTTCCAAAGTCTCTGATCTCACTCTTACACAATTCAACAAGAGACAAACCCCACCAGAACATATCATGCAGGAATATCTCACACTAAAAAGAAAAATAGCTGCACAGAGTTTTACACGGATGGTTGGAAGTGCAGTAGGGGAGGGATACTGCGAAAAAATAATATGACTTCCTCAGTGTGCATCAATATTTACAGCCGAATGTTATGCTGTCTTGGTAGCTGTAGAGAAAATAATAAATAAGAGCATCGAGTTCAGTATTATCTACATTGATTCCCTCAGTGTACTTTCAGTACTACTCGCTGGAAATAGTCATACCGTTTCTTGGTGATATAATGCATAATATAACAAGGGTCACAGTGCCACAGTGGCTCAGTGGTTATGGTGCTCAGCTGCTGAGCTGAAAGACATGGATTCGTTCCCGGCCACAGCGGTCACAGTTAGATCGAGGCGAAAATGAGACTATATACCGAAGCTGAAGGTCAAGCAGACTGACAGAAAAGCTTAGGAAGGTTGAGAGACCGAACCAGACAGAATATCTAGGAACTACGAACATGCTGAAAGGATAGGAACTACAAACATGCTGAAAGGAGCATAGGAAAGGGGGAGCCGACACAGTGGTGCTGATGCAGAGGGTCTCCAGTCACATGGTCACGTTATCTGTGTCTTTACTTTCTCTCCATACACATTCGTTTTTGTTCATGCATCTTTGTTTTTAATGTTCGGTCATTGGACCAAGCAAGGGCCAACTCCACCATGTGTCCGTCGTGGTTATCTTCAAACTTTAGGTCGGCGCATGCTCGATATTTTATGGTTTATATGAAATTTGCTGCTGTTTGCTTTTTGTTTGTTTGGTTCGAAGTTTCCAAGTGGATAATTGTTTTCTGATGCACAAATATGCTGTGCCATTATAAAAACCTTAAATTAAAACAAACATCTAGCAGCAAAAGCATTGTGTGGCTGTCGACAACCTTCCTTGTTAGTGTGCTGTGCAGGGCATGGAACATTGGGAAAGCTATTTTAACATTCACACTCATGCAGGAAAAATTGGCAGATTCAGTGCGCAACATTGCAGGATTGCCCTCACTTTGTGGGCCTGATATTGCATAAACTGTAGTGCAATGGAGAGAACATCATTGTTTTGCATCCAATCATTGAGGCATTTCCTCTTTCTTTCGGACTTATGGTTTGTACCCAATATACTAGAATGACTCACCAGTGTAGTACAGTTCACTTGCACTAGTTTGTTATTCAGCATGGCCCCATTCCAAAGCCTTAACATGGCAGTGCTGATACTAGGCACCAGTTTTCGTCAACTGTCCGGCACTTTCTAGTGTCTATAAAGCCTGTGCATGCACAGATCCCTCCTAGAAAGAGGTCTATTAATGGATTGCTCTAGGAAAAGACGTGCAGGGTAGGACTACTTGGGTAAAAGGCGGCAGTTGACGGGCATGAGGGTGACCTATCCTTAGCCTGGGTTTGATGTTCAATAGCCGCTCATAAATTTTAGCCAGGTTCTGTGCTGTTCTGTTCTCATTGTCACATAGCTTGCCACAACAAAATGTTTGAGACGTTCGCAACAAACTGCATCTGAAATGTATGCGCAACAGTTCATAATTTCAGGCTAGACTACATACAAAATCAGGAGCTTATTGGATAGATCCAAATTGCCAAGAATTTTACCAGTGAGTGTTTTTCAGAGTTTTTCCAATCTGAAAATGTGGAATGTTACCTAGCCCAGGCCCATCTTGGTAACAAGCCACCAGGAAAACGTGGCAGTTTTTGGTGACGTACTGTACTGTTGGTGATGCTGTTTGTTTGTGACCTTATAGTCATTTTTGGTATCATGAAGAAAAAGTCGAGAACCAAGAGGCAATTTGCCACAAGTACACAATACTCACTTTGGTTAGCACTGCCTGGGACAAACTGTCTTTCTTTGCAGGATTATCACAAATGCTAATTATTCCTTCAGGTTGGGCATTAGAGAACAGGTGGCAAAGATTGTGTGGTCCCGTTAGCATGTGCCAACCTGCAAAGAGTATTATCATCAGTAATCAAAGGGACTGGCATTAGAAACAAATTTTGTTTCTTGTAGAGTTCTAATTAACGGTGCCGTACTGCGTAAGAGCAGACAAAGGCTATATAGAAATTGTGTTAGTGTCCTCTGCTGAGGGGAACATTAATTTTTACCATTAACACTTACACTCCTGATAGTAAAGTGACGAACTAAATGTTTGCAGCTCTACAGGAACAGTGACCTTCAGGAGGAAAAGAACCGACTCTCAGCTGCTCTTGCTGGGGTAACCAACCCAGAACTCATTCAGGCCACTTTGGAGTTTTCTCTCTCGGTAGGTATGAACCCCATCTGTCTCTCAGTTGAAAAATTACAGCACATTCTGATGCGAATTTCTGATCTCACTGTACAGGATGAAGTGAAGTCTCAAGATGCTGTCTTCGTCATTATCTACTGTGCCCTCACGGCTGTTGGCCGGGACCTGACTTGGAGCTTTTTCAAGAACAACAAGGATGCTGTTAGGAAGCGCTACTGCTCGGGCTTCCTCATTGCACGGCTTGTCAAGGTATGTCTGAAGATCTAGATGCTAGCATTGTAATTTGCTTGATAAACAGGCCTTGAAAGTTGCTTCATGTTGCTAAAGCTTACATTGGCAAGCTTGTGTGTCTCAAACATGCTGACAGTTGTTAATCAGCTTGAATTTGGTTGGCTGTAGTTGCTTTCTGTCAGCTGTGCTTGTTTTGGAGTGGTGGGCATGTTGGTATGCACATTGTTTACGTGAAAAAAAGAAGCGAATGTTTTGAATGTTGTATCACATCGCAAATTTAGCCGGTTATTTCCGTCTACATAGGTATGAAAGCATTTAAATGTTTATGCTTGTCATGCCTCGCAATAGCTGCAGTCCCTCTAAGTGCAGAAGCACATTCCATTACTCCATTCATATCTCTACATAGTATACTAAGCAGGGTGGTAAGCAACTCCAGCTGACACACAATAGGTATACAGCTGTCCAGTTTCTAAGTGATATTACAGAAGCATAAATGGCTCGATGGTTAGCTTCGCGTGAGAATACATGCTGCGGCGCAGAGCACAGTCTGGTCTGAGTGTCGTCTCATAAGCTCTTGTCATTGAGTGAGGTGCTGTAGCGCAAACTCTTTGCTTGCAATGTTCTCTTTTATCAGCGCGAGGTTGAATGAGACGTTCCTTTTGGCCCACATCTTTTTCCTTTCTGTGATCATGCGTGCATGCAAGCAGTGATCACTAAAAAGGGAAGAAAGGAACGTGATGGTTGCAACTGTCTTGGTTGAGGTCCAGTATGTGCCGTACCTGCTTTGCTTGGATGTACAGTCGCGGGTAAAAAAGATTAGCACACATGACGGAACACCGGAGCGCCGGAATGACAACGCGTGGCGCTGCGGGTGGCGAAGAGGCTGATAACGAGAGTGCCGGGTCGTTCCCATTCTACAGTATTAGGGGGGTTCAGCGGACTGCCACGGACCAGCAAAATTACTGGCTAAAAGCAGCGCTATCATCTATTGTTCCCGCGAGTTCCTTTTGACAATCCATCGCAGAAATAAAGAAACAGTTATAAAAAGAAGCCATCTTTGCTCATGATAACCGAGCCAAAATAAATGCCGCAAGCACAGTCACATAGGGTCAGCACTTCAACGCTTGGGCGGTGCACGCTTGATAAAGCTTACTTCATGCCGTCCCCCCCTACGCTGCAAACATGGAAACGGCCCGTTAGGCAGGTCTGCGTACCGCAGCACCGCGTGGTGAGATATACGAATTCTAATCGCCAGTGATCTGTGCTAATATTTTTTGCTCGCGACTGTACAGGCGCGGACAAAAGTAAACGGAGCACGCAACTGTCTTCGAATATTTTTTACGCGTCACCTAACTGAAATTTCCCGCAGTGGTACGCGCATGCTGGTAGATGACGCTGGTGGGCTTTCTTGTGGACAGACAACGCTTCTTCATTGCCGATGGAGAAAGCGTGATTGCACTTCGAACGCAATAGCGTGCTCCGTTTACTTATGGCCGCGCCTGTACAGGGCCCCTTGCTTCTTTCTGTTCTTTTTTTTTTTTTTTGCAAGAACTAACAGGTAAAAATTGGGCTGTTATCTTTTTTTTATCTTAAAGGGATACTAAAGAAAAATCTTAAAATTGAACAAAAACGCTGAAAATAGATTCTCGGAATGTGATTACACTGAAATCTAGTTGTCACTTCGCATATTTTTCAGCGGATGGTTTTATTTTTGATGTTTCATGAGCGCGCCATGAGGTGAAGACCGTGACGTCATGACACCCTCGTCCGACAAGCAACCGGTCGCGTCATGCGCGATGTCGCACTGCAGTTTGGGTAGACCAAGCGATAAAGCTCCCAACCTCCGACGCGACGCTGCCGACGCAAAACTGGCAAAACCCACGAGTAGCGATGGCAATCGTGCTCCTGCGGGAACAGTGGGCGCGCGGGTGTTATGACGTCTAGTCGCAACTTCCGCAGCAGCCGCCAGGTGCAACGATACGGCAATAAATCACGAAAAAACGTGCTATCTGCCTTTTTTCGCTCAAATGCTTGTCACATTTATCAATTTTAGCAGTCAAGCTCTTGTTTACATGTAAAAGAGCAGCTCCAAAAGTTTGGTTCAGTATCCCTTTAAGTGGGATTGCAGATCTTGAAGCTTTTTTTTTTTAATTTTTTTATGGTAGGATTCTTACTAAAATCGCTGTTTTTTTTTATGTCTAGTCCAAATATGCAAATAAGAGTTTCAATAGCAGAATTAGAATTTTTGTTATAAGCAGTTTTGTGATTTTAATTGAATTCTGCGTTACAGGCCATTAGCCAAAAAGTGGTTAGAAATTATTTGAAGTATTTACAGGTCTGAATCACCCAAGGTGCACTTTTTGTACTGATGCTGTTTTTACACTTGCCTCAGTTCAAATACATTGGGAAAAAGTCAGTGAAAAGAATGTACAAAATTGGTTGGCTGGTGATTAGGAAATGAAATAATTAAATTTAATCGATAATGTAAAAGCCAGCATTGCCGCACAGCTCTGAGCTCTGCTCTTCCCAGAGAAATTGACACCAAGGTCATTTCAGTTGCTTAAGGCAAACCTGAGAAAAAGCGGCTGTATTTGTAAAACCACGAATGCAGATAAAGCTTGAAGCCTGTGTGCACTTACTGAGTCGCGTAAAAACGTCTGTAGCTTTGGCGGGGCTCCTGGCAGCACTGGGGGGGGGTCCACCTTGTTGTGCGCACCATCCGTGGTGGTATTGGAGAGCCCTCGGAAACGGTCCGTCATTCAGCAATGGTTCGCTGTAAGGCAGGAAAATAGGTGGGCACTAGAGGCCACTGGAGCCTAACTGGACACTACAAAACCTCTCTTGATAGAAGGCCACTACTTGTAGAGGCACACCGAGAACAATTCTTTCCAATTATTGTTCTCAGTAAAAATTTAATCTTTGGCCTTTTCCCGAGCCTGTTGACATTTGCGCGGCAGCAAAAGATGCATTTCTGGCTGAGAAAATTGATTAAAAATTTTCCTGCCACTCAGTTCAGACTTACGATGTCTGTGCCAAAGTGAATGGTGATGTAGCATAGCCTTTGGGATCTACACCCAGACTTTGGTATCGACACATGCATTTTACTTAAGAAATCGTTCAGTGGTGGCAATGCCTGTATTCAATTTGTTGTTTGGTTTCTAGCTTATAAAAGCTCCGTTTTCGGTGAGAGTGGTCACTTTAGGATTAGAACTCAGTACCCTATCGATAAAGGCCAACTTCAATTTTTCCTCAGTGTCCCCTTAAGACAGATTTCAGAAAACCTATTCTGGAAAGCTTTTCAAATGAGCAGTCTTATATGGCAAAGTCACTCTTAATGTAGTCAAGTACAACCTGTGGACATGTGTACTTTATGTTGTGCCCCCATTTTGTCCCAAATTTTGACTGGCAGATCGATTGTAGGTATGCATTCATACTTGTGTCATGTTGTAATTCTTAGTAATTCTGTCTCATCATGAATGTTCCGTTAAGCAGTAGTTATCAGCACGACTTTATCGGCTAACAACACTTTGATCTGAGCAGACTTATCCTGGATAGCTTGTAAAATTGTGTGCGCAGCACTTGTAAGGGCATTTGCCATGTTAGTAGTGGTATTGTGATTATTTAAAGGCACCGCTTTCAATATGATAGCCAGCATACATCACGAAGTTGGTAGATGAAACAATGTCTGTTTGATGTGGTGCAAGTTTGGGATGCCTTGCCGAAAACTTTCTGCTATATGCTCTGGATTCATCGTTTTCTGCTTTGGTGTTATATGTGCACACTACTGGAATCAATGTCTTTTTTTTTTTTTGCGTATGGTTAGAGAAGGTGATATTACATATAGCATGCTAGAGTGGGCAGTTATGCTTGTTGCAGCAATTTTAAGAGAAAGGCACCTGTGAAGGAAAGGTTAGAATGCTATTGCATTCACTGAACAGTGTGTTCAGATATGGGAAAAACCACTTGTTACTTGAGAAATTTTTGTTTTCACTTATGGATCATGGTATTATCTATTGCAGTGCATTACTGAAAACTTTGCTACTGAAGAAAAGGCTATGGAAATTGAGGTAAGTTCAGAAAAGTGCATCCTTGCATGTAATTTACGAATAGTGGTTTTTTGGTTTGAAGCAGATGGTAATTTTCTGCGAGTAATTTTGATGCGAATGTTTCGAATGGGTACTTCTGGCACACAAATAAGATGGAACGGCACAATAGGAATTTTCAAAACACACAAGGCCTTCACATTAAAAATATAGAGAGAATGCATTGAAACTTTCTCACACTCATTGAAGCTGTGTTGACTTTCTGTAAAAGGGGCCATCGGAACTTGGGGGAGCCGACCTACTTGCGGTGCCGATGCATCTGTGGGGTGTGAGACCTATGTGTGGGGCCTCCGACTGCTGCCCTTCATTGCGATTGCATCGTTGTGCAGCCGTTGCTTTTCAGCGGTGATTCCATGGACACCTGCTAGGCGTACGCACTGGACGCCCAGTGCCATCTCGCGTCAGGTGTTGGAAAGGGGACAAGAGCTCCAGAAACGTTATTTACTCAAGACTAGTGCTTCAAGATTTCGAATATCAAACATTCGGATCAAATCAAATACTTTACTATTAGGCTGAATATTTGAAATTATTGAATATTCGCACATGCCTACACATGCCTAAATCAACTATACTCTATTGGTGTCATGATCCAAATACTTTGACTATCTGGAATGTTTTTTTTGGTTTTGGGATAAAGTTTTTGTGACTAACTCTATCGAATGCTTTGCCAAAATGCTTAATACTGCCAGGCCTGGAGCACCATGGTGCGTAATACGGTTTCTGATGTCCTGTTCTGTATCAAATTTATTTAAACTAGGATATAGCGAAATTGTGTGAAGTTCGCAGTTTTTCATTACATGCAGTTTCCCCATGAAGACTATGAAAGGACAATGCAGAATGGAAATTAAAATGAAAAATAAATGGAGATGAAATCGCCTAGCAAACGTTCATAAAAACCCCCCGCTACTCGAAGTTGTAAACACATGGGAACATTTTGCGATTGTGTTGATGTCGCACTGCAATGGTAGTTGCTCCCTGTCTCTGCCACGGCTCGTGCAGTGCCAGGGGGGGATGCAGGAATTGGAAGAGTTACGGCGATGGAAAAACCCACCTCTTTCTGCGTGTCACCTTTTGCGGTCTGTCGAGCCACCGTTGCCCAAGGAAATAGTCTCGCATCATGGGCGTTCTCCGCCAACCCCGCTCCCACTGTGCCTCTGCTGTTGGGGCTGGAATCGCACTGCGCAGCTGAGTGGCAGTAATGAGTGCACACTGGTGGTCCCGTGCCTTTCCTGCACCCTGTTGTTTTGCACTGCTTTTGAACATGAACTGTTAGTGCCACTCTACAGAAGTGCAAGCCGTGGAAACTTCTCCATTTTCCGGAGAGCAAATGGAGTGTTGGCGCTTTGTTGTCAACTGCATTCACTTCTGATCATAGATATTCTGCTTTTGGTGGTTTGTGTTTTATGGTCCATAAGTTTCAGGCGGTTTTACCCAATTTCAGGTAATGGAGTAATAGCACTAGCAGCACCACTAACAGCACTTTGCAAGAGTACAGTTTATTTTCTGTGAAAACTGTTTCATTCAAAATTTAATGTGATACCTGAAAACAAAGTCATATAAAAGTGCTTTAAAGGCTTATAAGTTTAAACAATAAATTGTGTGTTGCAACAAAAAATTTTATTTGCTAAAAACAATATTTTAGGAAAACTTTTCTGAATTATGCAAAATATTTATTGTATTGGCCACTGTCTGCAAAAAATCAGTTGTATCTTGAATGGTATTTTTGCTACTTGAATGGTATTTTTGCTACAAAACAATAACTGGAAATCCAGTATTTGTGCTTCGGAACGTGGCCACCTGTGTTTCACTTCACTTCACTTCACTTTATTTATCTTAAGGACACCCTTGGGGGTATTACGCTAGGGTTGGGTTGATATATTCATCAACAAGTAAAAGTCATTCTCTTGAAATATAAGTGCTTGCAGCCTCTGGAAATACAGATGGGGACGTGATGGCAGCGATATCAGTGGGTAGGGCATTCCAGTCCACAAAGTTTAAAAAAAAAAGGAACGTGAAAAGGTTGCAGTAAGGGACACAGGGCAGGCAATCTGAAACGGATGAGCAGTGCGATGAGATATGTGGTTCGGATGATTAGTGTAGGGTGGTTGATTTAGAAAGCTGTCAAAAAACTGTGTAGCAAACAGAGGCTGGCAATGCTGCGGCGGGCTGCGAGGCCTTCAAGACCAGAATTCGTTTTCAGAGCTGAAATGCTGGTGCTATATGAACATGCAGAGTGAACAAAACGAATGGCATGGTATTGAACTGATTCGAGTGCATTTGTTAGGTATACATGGTGTGGGTTCCAGTGGGACTGGCGTACTCTAGTTTGGGTCTGCTGAAGGTTTATAAGCGAGAAGCTTCACGTGTTGCAGTGCATGACGGAAGATGACGTTTCATGAATCCTAGAGATCTGCTAGCAGATGATATGATTGTGGTGATGTGTGTTCAGCAAGAAACATCGCTGCAGAGGGTGACACCAAGATAACTGAACTATTAAACACTTTCTATAAATGAGTTAGCAACTGCATAGGAAAAAATAAGGGGGTTGTGTTGACGATGAAAGGAGACGAGTTTATAGTTGTTAGCATTTAGCGTCATTAACCAGAGGTCACACCATTTATGAATGCTGTCAAGGTCGTTTTGAAGGGCCATTTGATCGGAAATGTTAACAGTGCGATAGATTATGCAGTTATCGGCGAAGATATGAATGTTGCATGACACATGTGAAGCTAGGTCATTTATATATACTCTTTCCGTACCGTGCCCATTGAGCATCGTTAGCCTGCTAACGATCATTTCATGCCCCTATTTCAGAACCTTCTGCGTTGCTAATGACCACGCTACAGATACAGCTTGTAGGCAAGGAACCAAAGTTTTGTTTTCATTGTAGCTTTCTTTTGTCCCGCGAGGGGGCACTTTCTAACGTGCTGCAAAGAAATGAAGATGCAGACCTGCGCTCATTGCTCACCATGTTGCCCGCAGATGACTTCTTCGCTGCTTGACTTCGGTGCCTTCGTCGCTCCTTACAGGCACGATACGCGTCTGGCTTGTAGCCAGAGAACTGAAGTTTTGTTTCCGATATAGCTTTTTTTTGCCCCTGCAAAACGGCATTTTTTGAACGCGCTCCGAAGATGCGGTACCATCAAAGTCGCTTGGCAGCCTCCACATGCGCGCCATGCACTCTAAAACATAGCAAATCTGAGGACTCTGTTTCGTCTGCAAGTGATTTGATCGATGACCTGTGCAACAACGAGCCTGAAGATGTTGCAAGGCACTGAAGGTGATTGTTTTCACATCGGTGATGATGGAAACCAGCCTGAAACACAGGCGGCCCCGCTCCGATGCACAACTATAGGGTTTCCAGTTATTGTTTGTAGCAAGAATACTATTCAAGACAGAATTGATTTTTTTTTGCAGACGGTGGCCAATAGAGTAACAAACATTTTGCATATTTCAAAAACTTTTTTACATTTTTCTTTTGAAATACAAGCGTGTTCAATTTTTTACTAAAATCTCGTTTTTAGCAAATAAAATTTTTTGTTGCAACATGCAATTTGTTGTTGAAACTTATCTGAATAGAAAGCACCTTTATTCAGCTCTGTTTTTGGGTATTACAATAAATATTGAAAAAAAAAAAAAAATGTTCTGAAACTTCAGGAAATGGTCATTTCCCCCATGGTATGGAAAGAGTTAAAAACAAGCGTGAGCTGAGCACAGGCCCAGCACAGGCTGGTTTCCATCGTCACCAATGCCAAAACTGAATCATCTTCAGCATCTTGAGACTCGTTGCTGCACGGCTCGTCGATTACATCACTCACAGATGAAACGGAGTCCTGAGACTGCGATGTTTTAGAGTGCGCGGCACGCATGCAGAGGCTGCCAAGCAACTTTAATGGTAGTACAGTGTCTTTGGAGCACGTTCAAAAAATGCCGCTTTGCAAGGGAAGAAAAACTACATTGGAAACGAAACTTCAGTTCTCTGAGTTCAAGCCAAGACGTGCATTGTGTCTGTAAGCAACACGGAAGGCTCCGAAGTCTAGCAGCGAAGTCGTCTTTAGGGGGCAATATGGCAAACAATGAGCGCAGTTCTGTATCTTCGCATCTTTGCAGCACGCTAGAAAATGCCCCCTCGCAGGACAAGAGAAAGCTACATTGAAAACGAAATTTCAGTTCCTTGGCTACAAGCTATATCTGCACCATGGTCGTAAGCAACACGTAAGGTTCCGAAATCGGACTGCGAAACGATCGCTAGCGGGCTAACGGTGCTCAATGGGCGTGGTAGGGGAAGAGTTAAAGCCCATATACCATACTGTGCTTTGTTAGGTGGTCAATGCATGGGTCTGTATTTTTCCTTCTGTCAAGGTTAAATTACATCTTCATGGGAACTGTTTTGAGGTAGATGTGAACAAGGGGAAGGAACTGTTCGTGTTGGCACTGTTATGATCATAGCTTTTTGGTGACCAAAATGTTGTACCTCCAAATAGTATCTTGTGTGGTTGCCTGGTTTATAATCCGGCATTTTTTTTCTCCCTAAAACAAATCAACAAAACATTGATAACACCACACCATGCCGTCACAATTTATCATACCAATAATATTGGAGCAACGGAGTAGTGGCCATTGTGCTGTTAAGCGTTCTCGCTTGCAGTCTGTTGAATTTTTTTTATTGACCATTGTATTGAAAATCTGTATTCGTTACTGTGTACAGTGCAACTGCTGCAAGTTTCTGACTATTCCTAACCTTCTGCAGTTGTTCTTCAGCCAGAACTACTTTCCTGGTGTGGAACGGGTGGTCCAGCAGTCCTTGGAAAACATCAGGCTGAATGCAGCCTGGCTTGCAAGGGACACTGAAGATGTTAGGCAGTATCTACTGAGGGCCGCTTCATCGTCGTAAAGCTTCTAAATTTTGTGTTTGATATTAGGCTAAATTTTTTTTTTTTCAACCTAAAAATTGTGTGAGTTGGAAAGTGTGCCCATTTGAATCGCATTTGAAGCGTGACAGTTTTGCAGTGACTTATTTTGTGGTTACTTCTACTTTTAGTATGAATGGTGTGAGAATGAGATGTGCTAGAGGAGTTAAGCACAATAATGATGGATAAAAGTCGTGTGCATGTAACATTTTTCTGATCATTGAATGATCATATGCAGATCTCACCTGTGTAATGATACTTTTTCATTAAAAAATTCTGCAAATATTGTCTCATCTTGCAAAACCTGGCACTCACCGTGATGTCACCATGTGTGCCATAAACTATTGTTAACAGCATCCTGCTTTTGTAAACAACAGTTTGTATGTTAGTGCCCAGGATAATTTTGCATCAGGCACTGAAGGTAAAAGTAAAATTGCCACAATATATGCAGTGGTGGGAATGCTGTGCCAATTGTGCCGACCTGCACCATTTCATTTGCTACATGCTGCCACAAATTGATGATTTTTGATGAAATTGCGTCAATGGTGCACCAAAATACCATTCCAGCAACCAAGAACTGCGGCTAATTCGAGGTGGCACAGGTAACGGCTGAAAATGCACAGGCTTGAGTCTGGTTTCTTCTCTCAATGTATGACGAGAAGGATGAACTACCGGTCCAAATCTGCCCCTTTTCACTTGTAAACCCTTTACTGCCTACTGTTAGTACATGGCATACGTGCATTTTGCATATCTGCCTCAACAGCGCTGCCAACATTATCCGAAACAAACACGGCAAGTGCATATGCAAAAAAAAAGTGCTTTTGAAGAGCCTTAGGGTGTCCACGCTCACTTTAGCCAAGGGTTAAAAAATACAATATTTTAGGTAGGCCAGGGAAACCACTTACATCTACCAACCGGCTTGCGCATCATAGGCAATTTTTGTTTTGCAATTAGCAATTAGGATAATTTTTCTAAACGCATAAATATTAACTTTATGCAGCAAATGTGAATAGCAAAGTTGGAGAGTGCCTTCAGAAACCCCCATTCCATTGATTTGCGATAAAGAAAGCCTCACGTGTATCTTTTTTCCGAGCTCCAAAGAAAGCCCGCGAAATACAAAAAAAATCACATGACTAGCGCATTCGCACGCCACGATTGTGCTGCTCTCAACCGTGGCTTGAGTGAACGAAATCAGCTGCTGGTATGGCGCAACGACCCCATTGCTCTGGCCGGCCGATATGTCGACAGTGGTTGAGACACCCGCGCGAGCCAGGCAAAAGAAAAGTTGTTTTGCCTCTCAGTGGTGAATAAAACTCGTCGAATTTGTGTTTGTCACCTTTGGCCATCATGTCATAGCTCACAATGCCCGGCGCGTTCGCTGCAGCTTGCACCGTCACGCTTGCAGACTGGCTCGCGCGGGCGCTGCAACCACCGTTGGCCTGGCGATTCCTAGTAGGCTACCCTACACATGGGGAGAGGAACAAAGGGGAAAAAAATTAGGCATGGTTTAGCTCTGGCTAAGCCTGGTCAGTTGCGTTAGCTGTGACGCTTTTAGAGTTGTGCAGCGCGTTTCTTCTGCTGTTTCTCGAGCGCGTTGTCTCTTTCTAGCTTGGTCAGGTTGCCATTGCTTCTCTTTAGCGCTCTCCATAACGACAAGATTTCACTGAGGCGAAACGCGCATATACCTCCACGAAGCGCCACGTCCTCACCCTCTACCTCGGCGGAGAGCATGCATCTGGCGGGAGCAAACGCCTATCCGCGCGGCACCGGCGACGGCAGCACCACCTGGTGGATCTAGGCTGAAACGGTTGCTAAGCGACGGCTATTCAAGGCCATTCGTGCCTACCGGCCACCGACTACGCGACGAGGCGAAAACCTGGCGTAGTGCTGATAACGCAACAAAAAAAAAAGGAAAAAAGAGCAGCAATGAAATGAGTTTTTGAAGTTACCATCGACCACAATGTCAAGGAGTCCACTGTCCCAGGGGGCCAGTTATGCGTCTCTCCTTTGACACCAGTTAGGTAAAACATCCTATATAGTTGCATTTCTGCCTTATTAATGCAAAAGCATAAGATGGCTATGTTGACGCCGGAAGTGTCTGCAAAATGTGACGCCGGAAGTTGGTCCCCTGTGACATCATCGGTCATATGACGTCATGAGACATTAGAATAAAAATAAGAAAATAGGGGTCTAGGTGAGAATCGAACCTGGGCCGCTGGCGTGCAAAATGACGTGACAGGATGACGCAAAATTTAGAAAGTGATGACATCACACCCCAGCTGAGTCACAATCGGTTCCTTGTGCAGACAGAAAAGTGGAGGAATGATGGAAACAGACGCACGGTGCAAAACCGCGTCTGCCGAAGCAACTGCACTGGTTTGTTTGAGCAACAGATATCTCAGGTACAGACGAAGTCCCAGTGATGTCATCACTGGTTCACCTCAATGTGGTGGCAGAATTCTCGAAAACATTCACCAAAATTTTAAGCAACCGTTCGTTGTACAGCATTCTGGGTGGTGTCCTAGCATTTCTATTTGCATATAGCTTACATGTTTTAGTCAAGTTGCTGGGTTTTAGTCAAGTTGTAGTTTCAAGGGTTCGGACCAATGACATATGCACCTTCAGTTGCATGCTTTATGGCGTGGTTTAGGCGTCCACTGAGATGATGAGATTTGAGAGCTACTGTGTCCTTTCCTTCCCTCAAAGACCTTTCCTTTCCTCAAAACACATGCTTTCTCATTCCTCCATGTAAGCATACCTAGGTGCACTCTGAATTTTTTCTCATTGTCTGACTCCTGCTACAAAACACGGTGAAGCTGCTCAAAATTGAATTTTCGCCTGCTACAAAGCCTGCTCCTAAATCTTCGCGATTCTCGCCACTGCATATGTCTTGTAATGAATCGTACGAGGCATTGTTTGGAAATACGTGATTTCTCTCATGATATTTGAACCGTGCCTTCTCCTTGTTCCCCCTGCTCCCTTTTGTTATTAAAAAAAAACAGCATTTGGTGTATATAACATTCATCAGTGTGCAAGTGTGTATTGTAGGCCGTAAGAATCCCGAAATCCGTAAGCGAAATTTTTTGGCATAGAGTGATGAAACTTGGCACGCTTATTGCGAAGAGCACTCAAGGATTAAATGCATATTTTCGCTTGTATACCTTCAGTAGTTTTGACATTTTAAATTTTTATGTGGTTAATTGCTATACCAGACTTTCAGAAAGGCTGGCTAGACAAAAAACATGTTAGGAGCCTAGAGTCAATGGTTCATGCAGTGACATTCCCCAAATATTTCTGTCAACCTGATTCTTTTTTTTTTTTACACAGAACATTATATCCATGCTTGCATAATGCATTCATTATCATCATGTCAATGTAGTTGCAGAGTAAAAAAAAAAGACTAATTCAAAAATGTAGGAACGTCACTGCATAATGACCTCATTAAAGGGACTCCGAATAAAGCTGCGGCATGCCTAGGATGTTAAAGGACGCTGCATCACAAATATCCTCCAGTAAGATTATTCTTAATGCGTTTTGTGGAAGCTGAGTTATCTGCAGTCAAAGTTTGAATTCTGCAGTCAAAGTTTGAATTTACGCGTCTTCACGCCTTTCTCTTTCTTCTCATCACTTTTTGCACGCTGAAATGTCGGCGCTCCTCCATTGGCTGTCGACACACGCGGGAGGAGGGGGTGAGGGGGCAGAGCGTCCAACTGTGACCAATGGGAGCTGCGTGACGTCAGAAAGAGACATCACGGCAAACCAATGACAGCCCTTCGCTGCTGATGTACGAGCACCACATTCGGGTGAAAGCTCAGCACCACAGGTCGACGCAAGGCATGGAAGTGCGAATTTTTTTAAATATAATGTAAATGATTGGTTCGCGTTTGAGGTCCTGTGCGCGGCATGAACACTCGGTGGCCTGTACTCTACAGAATGCAAGCATGTTATAGGCAACCTCGAACTCCCTTTTCGGGACCCTTTAAGTAATGCAGTGCAACAAACCTCATGAAAATACACCAAGCCATTGCCATGCTACGCTTTCTGCAATCTGAGCATCAGGTCAAAAAACACTAGTTGAGTGAGTAGTTTATTGCAGCGGCTTTGTAGAGACCGCCGCATTTATAATGTTTGTGCACTTATTTTTTATCTTAGGCACGTGATTCTAAATTAGAGAAAGCTCTGGTTAAACAAATGTTCCAGTGATACCAAACTTGTTGCAAGTGGCAATTGAAAAGCGCAGGTATATTGCTTTTGAAAATCTGCCACTTTCATGGAGATCATGGAGATTTCAGCCAGCTTCTTGGCCACCCACTGGCACAAAAACATTTTTTTAGGGGCAATGTGTGGTCATTTCCAGCAGAAACTTTCCAGAGTGTGATTGAAAAGGCCTTGTATATTCCAAATGTGCTGTTTTCTAAATTTCAAATTTTTATGGCATTTTTGCAATTTGAACCCTGCTTCACCTTCACTTGACCAGTGCTATTTATGCTTTGGTGTCCTCGCTTGTCGATAAAGCCTTTAGCTTGTACCTGATCCCTTGCACTGTTTTGAGGTAGATTTGTACTATAATGCCTTTCATTTGTATTCAGAGGCTTAGGGGATTGAGAGAAACTTGAGGTTTCTGGAACAGTTCTGCTAACCTGCAGTTCTTCATGCAGTGCTACCGTATTTACATGTATATAACACGACCATGGATATAACATGAGGGACGAGTTTGAGACCGCTCAAAAATAAAAAAAAATATCATGATTATAGCCTCTTCAAGCCATCTATAACACGAAGGCTTCGAAAACACTTCCACTGCTTAGTGCTGCCCAATCCTGTGCCTTTTCACCCTTCTTTCCTTTCCCTACACCCACAAATCTTTCGTTGCCTTCTTTTTCTCAACAGTCTACGCCGGTCTTTTTCCAAGTTCGTAGCCATCATCTCCTTTACCCGTGCGCTTAGAGTAACCCAAACGCTGTTGTGAAGTTTGCTTCTCCTAGCTGCTCGTGAATCTGGTGGTGAAGCTCACTCTATCTTGAGCAGTGCGAAAAAAATTCGCCTTGTATTTGTACCCTGGTTCCGAATATACCGTGAGATGCATTCTGAAACCAACGAAGGAAGGAAAAAAAAAACCCTGTTCTTGTAAATGCGGTACTTTTTCTGTGTGGAACGTGTGGTCCAGCAGTCCTTCCACCGGTGACTGAGTGAAGTCATACCAGTGAGCTCTATTTCACATCAAGAACTTGATTATCTATGCTGTTCTACGTCTTTTCCTCCATTTTTTTGTTGCTTTATATGCTCTTTTCTTTTCTGCTTGTGTTTGTAAAAACTGCTGAACCTTTTGTATCCATAAATATTCAAAGGTTATGTATAGCGTTGTGCACCTTGTGGTCAGGTTGCATGCAGTCATTTTTTAATCTAGTGGGGTCTGAACTTTTGCTAGTTGCTTGATACGCATCTGTATTTCCTTAGCATGAGTTGGTAAAGAGAGATTCTGTGCCAGTTATTGTACTAAGGAATAAAGTTGACCGTACATGCGTGAACATGTGTTCCAGGTCACATTACAGTTACCTTTAATTTGTTTGATATGTTCAGATCTATATACTTTGCATGAAGCTCATATGCAAGTATGTTCCCTTGCACACTTTTAAATCTGTTATCTGGTTGAGGGCCTGTCGGGTGTATAGCGCTCCCCGGTGCTCCACATTGTTATGAATGGGGCATTTTTACAGGTTTCACCAGAAGCTGCAGCTTGTTGAAGTTAAAGGTGCAAACTACGTTGCCACTTCTGATTTTTTGCTCTTCCACCCTCCGGCTTTGGATCTAATTGATGATCTTTACATGTTGCATCTTAGTGCAGCCTTACTGGTGTATGAAGTTCTAAAGCTTTGAAATCTATAGCTCCATGGATAGCTCTTTCTTACATCACTAAAGCTCAGGAGTCAGTATCTTATGGTGCAGTTTGTTTGCAAATTCAGTGCAATCCACCTCGTCCACGACAGAGTGCTTGAATCCGGCAGAGAGCATTCATCCTAAACCTGCATTTGGAGCCCTGCTGCTCCATTTGGAGCAAGCCGAGGGCGCTCGCACACCGCTGACAAAGTACGCACTCTTTTCTTGCTCTTCCAAGCATGCAGCCGCCGCAGTGGCTCAGTGGTCATGGTGCTCGGCTGCTGACCCAAAAGACGCGGGTTCGATCCCGGCCGCGGCGGCTAGAATTTCTTTGGAGGAGAAATTCTAGAGGCCCGTGTACTGTGCGATGTCAGTGCACGTTAAAGAACCCCAGGTGGTCGAAATTTCCGGAGCCCTTCACTACGGCGTCTCTCATAACCTTAGTCGCTTTGGGACGTTAAACCCCATAAACCAAACTAAACCAATCTTCCAAGCATGCATAGTCTCGGGCAGAATGGAAGGAAGCGACTTGCAAGAAGGAAGTCAACTGCTTCCATACTTCACTGCATAGCAACCTTAGCTCGGCAACTGCTTTGAATTTGTCATTGGGAGATGCGACCGGCAATCCCAATCTGCCATTGCAATAACCTTGCTCCGAAATGAGCAGAAAAAGTTGATTTGGAAGTGCTCTGAACCTTCAATTGGACTTCACCTTTAGTGATCCCGTCCCTGTGAAAGAAGCTAATATCTGCGTGTAGAAAGGCACACACAGGATATGGCGGCAAGTGCAGGTCTTGTTTTCATAGAAAAGTAAAATTCTCTAGTGGCCTTGCACCAGCTTTCTTGTAATTCACCGAACTTCGTGTGACTTGTACAAGTGCAGACATTTAGTGACTTCAGCTAGCGAACCTAATTACAGCAGATGCTGTGCTCATAAGGGGTATATGAGCTCATTACCATGTGAGGCAACCTACGATAATGTCTGTTTGTTATTGACAAGTAATAAGCAGTTAACATAGCAATAAATGAATCAAATAGTCTGATAGGCTATTGCAGTAGCATTTGCGGGACCAACACCGTGACAGAAGTGTCCATTTGGAGCACACAAACACTAGTGTCCTTTCCTCTACATCCGCTGTACATTTGCCATATTCAAACAACCACCCTTCAGCGGACTAAGTTGATGAGCGAGGCTGTTGAAATATTGCTGCATATTCGTTATGCACTGTGCAAAGAACTTGAGGTTTCCCTGTGACAATCTGTAATTGAAGACTGCAATAATTTTGTTCTTGTTTCGAATTATACTAATTCAAACCCTTATTGGACTAATACTACAACCACAGGAACATATTGGGCGATTACATATACAGGAAGACCTCATTAATTCAGACTACAAGATAGTGGAAGAATGATCCGAATTATCCGAGTGTAGAATTATCGAAATGACCCCCAAAACTGCGAAAAACTGCACATTTATTTGATGAAATCTGCAGTGGTCAAATAAGATGCTCTAATTCATGCATGCTACCAGGAGTATCTGAAGCGGAACTGCTTCATAATGGTACGGGTATCCCCGGCTTTCAGTATTCGACGACGCGGTACCGCTGTAGCTTGGCAGGTGACGTCGAACGGTAGGAGGCTTCACTGCGCAAACGAGGGTCTGAACAGCTCGTGACTAAAGCCCCTACTCGTGACTGGCCAAAGGTTTGGCACGCTGGAAGAACGGAAATAACACGCGGACGAAAACGAGGGAAGCGCGCATTGGCGTCGGAGCGGCCTCTAAAAACAAACTCGGGTAAACGTAAACGGCGTTCAGGTTATGGGGTTTAATAGGGGAGATAAATACGTTCTCCCCGCTTAACCGCGATGGTGGTGGTGAAAACTTTATTTACAACTGGGGAATTTGGGACACACAGGTCAGTGGGCCCCCGCATGGCCCCACTGCACTCAAACGTTCATGTCCCAGAGGCTCATGACGCTGGCAGCCCGGCCGGTGGCGATGGCTTGCTTGGCCGGGTCCTCAGAACGCAGTAGGGTCTCCCATGCCTCCCATGTGGTAAGGTGCTCCAGGCCCCGCGGGGGAGGATCCGCCGGGCGGAGGAAAAGGATATGGTCGCATTGGCGTCGGAGCGGAGTGGCTTTGAGGTGGTGGCAGAGGGTACAGGAGGGTTTGTGTGGACTTGGTGATAGTGCGAGCATATATAAGGGGAGGGTAAGGTGCGTGTTTGAAGCCGCCTCCAAAGTGTCTGATGATAATGGTCAAGGGAGGGATGGGGTGGAGGGTAGAGCCGACGCTCGGCTTTGCAGGCCTGCGTCATTTCACTGAATGAGTGCATGCGCTCCCGCAAGAATCCCAGGTCGGAGGCCGCCGGTGCCTGGTTGAGAGAACCTCGGGCTAAAGCGTTGGCGGCCTCGTTTCCGGGATTCCCGGAGTGGGCAGGCACCCATATCAACTCCATATGGCGGGGTGGGTGTGTGGCGAGGGAGTTCAGTATGCAAAATGCAGGGACGTGAACTCTCCCGCGAGCAAAATTTAGTATGGCAGTTTTAGAGTCGGATAGAATATATCGGGCCTCCGTGCATGCCATGGCAATGGCGGCCTCTTCAGCCTCCTCTGAAGTGGCAGTAGGGGTTATGTGAAGGGTGGCAATCGGTTGGAGGGAGGGGTTCGTGATGGCTACAACCGCGTCCTCGCCCGTGCATCCGGCATCCACCCAAACGGCATACGGTTCCGTGCCATAGTGTTTGTGGAGTGCCCGTGCGCGAGCTCTGCGGCGGGGTTTGTGGTAGGTGGGATGCATGTTTTTGGAGAGAGGTTTAATAAATAATTCGCGGTGAATGTGGCGGGGGACCTGGAGCTGTGTGGGATCCGTGGCTGGTAGGTGGATACCGAGGGTGTGTAGGATGTGTCTGCCGGTGGTTTCAGGTAGGGGAGCGTGAAGAGAAAGCGGCTGAGGACGAAGGCATGAATGAGACGACATAGGTCATGCACCTTCATGCCCCGGTGGTGTGCAGAAACGCGGCGGATTAGGTGGGATATCGACACCGTCGTCTGCTTGAGTTTCCGTACGGTGAGTGTGTTTTTCCCGTTGTTCTGGATGTGGAGGCCTAGTACCCTGAGAGTGTTTACCTCCGGGATGTGCCGGTTTTCCAGTGTCACCATGATGGGGGCTGTGGGGCAGTTTCGGGTTGTGGGTCGGATCATAAAGAGCTCCGACTTCTCCGGAGAGCAGGAGAGTCCGATACTCCGCGCATGTGTTTGGGTGAGGTTAGCTGCCGATTGTAGAGTATTTTCTATGTCTCCATCACTGCCATGGGTGGTCCATAGCGTGATGTCATCGGCATAAAGTGTATGACGAAGGTTAGGGATGGTTTGTAGATTGCGGGCAAGGGGAATGAGAGTGACATTGAAGAGAAAAGGTGAGAGGACGGATCCCTGGTGGGTGCCAACCGCACTGGCTCAGTTCAAAACCGCGCGGACCCCACCCCGTGGTCGTGTACGCTACCGAGCGCACACCGACCACGGCGGGCCTTGCTCTACGGGAACAAAGGAACGACACACTGGCTGACACAAACAAGGCATTTATTGCTATAACAACAATGACGCCAGCTAGCAACAAAATACACTGAGGAATCGAGGATGTCCGACTCACCAGCACGGTTACGAGCGCCCACGCTAGGGCAAACGGGAAGCTCCGAGGCCGGACGGGACGCGCTGACGGGAACATATGTTTTCACACGAGGTGGCCCGCCGGCGAAGAGCGGAGCCTTGCGCGTGAACGTCCACGCGCTTCCCCGATGCCGAGAAGAAGAGAGTCGTTCTCCCCCGCGCGCGCGCAGCAAAACGCCATCCGTGGCGCTAGTGTCGCTGCGACGCGAGCGCAATCCCCTGTTAGTCAAACAACACAACTGAGAAGAGTGCGTTGCGGGGGAGCTAACCACAGTTGGGGTGCATTGCGGAAAAGCGAACCACGGGGGGGGGGGCGAGTGCATGACTCGTATGCGAGAAGTTAGGGGTTGGTGGATGGAAAGAGTAGAAAAGGGGTACGGATGGGACCCAATCTCCCGGGAAGATTTAAAAAGAAAAACGAAAAGAAGGTGGTAAACGCTCCGACGGCTTAGCAGTTGGCTTTGGTGAACCGAGCGGCGAGACTAGAATGAGAAACCGGAGTTCGGAATGCGTGGATGTCGGAGGATGGGGATCCGCGCCGGAAGGGGATCTCTTTGGAACAAGGGGATCTTGATGGATGCCACCAATACGGTGGTGTGGGCAGATAGTTCTGGGCACTCAAGCAGAAGGTGCTCCAACGTCTCGTCCGGTCCGAAGGGTGCACGCAGCAGGGCCCAGACGTCCAAATTGCCGATCCTGAGTCGCTGCAATATGGAGGCGTCCACGCGTTCCAGGCGCCGGAATGGGAGTGGGCGGGGCTGTCGGCCGGCTGATGCAACCGAAGTTCCTGCTGCACCGCTTGTTTTGCAGTTTCGCGACTCTTCTGCTGCGCGTTTATACAAGGGCGAGGAGGAAGACTGCGACCGACGGCCCGTGCGCGGCGTGTTGCTCGCGGTTGCTCCGATCGCTGAAGATCAGTTTCGTCGCTGTAACGTCGCGGGTGTGGCTGACGCCATCTATGAGAGCTTCTTGTAAGAGCCACTTTTTTAACCAACCCCGATTTTTCGATAACGCCGACGCCGGCTTTTCAGGGGGGAGTCGACCGAACATGCGGTGCGGACGTATTTGGTGGGGTGCGGTGCCCTAAACGGAGTGTCTAGCGTTCCGTCCAGACGGAACATTTGCTGCTGCAGCAGTTCCGTCCAGACGGAATATTTACTGCAGCTAGAGTTCCGTCCATATAATAGAAATTTTTAGTTTCACGTACGTAGAAGCTTCACGTAAGTAGAGCGCTTACGGGTCACCAGTGCGCATGCGAAGAACGTGAAGTGTCTGCGTGGGTCGCACGGACGTAAGTACGTGAGATTCGAATCTTTGCGTGGCGGTCTTCACGTTGCTTGCGTCCGTGGCGTTGGCAAGATGGCGGCGCCCTGCCGGCCCGCTTCGCAACGATAACAGCTTCGTCGCTAATCCCTCGACGTGGTATCGTGCTGTAAACTGCTGTATTTGCCTTCAGTTGGTCCATTCTTGCTCTCGCATGAAGTTTTAGGTCAGAACTAGCTTTTGTTTTCCACATAGAAATCCGTTTCAGCAGCTCCTAAGCCTGACGGAGAAGCGTCTGTGGTCGTCATAGCAACGAGTGTGCCGACGGTCTCGCGAGAGCGCGCGAAGCTCAAAACCTCGCGGGATATCGCGAGACCCTCGGCACAGTCAGCGGGAAAAGCAAAACGGTGCACGTTTTGACTCCATACGCACACGTACCCCGGAGAAAGGACGTACAACTACATCCGATCCTTCCTCATTAACAGAACAGCAGTGATAACGGTCGGAACAATAGAGTCTGCCCCAATCACACTAGGAAGTAAAGGAACGCCACAGGGCTCCGTCCTGTCCCCTTTCCTTTTTAACCTCTCCCTCATCAAAATTCCCCCCAAACTGGCACAAATACCAGACCTACATCACACGTTCTATGCAGATGACATCACACTTTGGGTAACCAAAGGATGCGAAGGCTACATAGAAGACACACTCCAAGCAGCAGTGGACATCATTGAGGCATGCGCATGGGAATCCGGCCTCACTTGTTCTGAGCAAAAATCTGAACTCTTCGTGATCCGTCGTAAACAAAGAGGTAGGCGTACCACGACATCCCCCCCCGCAAATAAACGTCTATGTTAATGGACGATCTGTCAAAGAGGTACAGACCATGAGAATACTGGGGTTGTATTTACAAACAAATGGAAAGAATACTGACACACTCACTAAGCTAAAACGCACGGTAGAAGCAACGGCGCGATTAATCCGCCGCATAGCTAACCGCAGACAAGGGGTGAGGGAAAGAGATTTATGCCGCCTAGTGCAGGCCTTTGCGCTAAGCAGGATACTCTATGCCACCCCTTATCTCAAATTTTCGAAAGCAGAAAAGGACAAATTAGATAGCATGATACGGCAGGCCTATAAGGCTGCGTTAGGACTCCCACTAAATGCCTCAACCGAAAGGCTTATGAGGTTAGGAATACATAACACCTACAATGAACTGAAAGAAGCCCATTTAATGGCTCAAACAGCGCGATTAGCCAATTCCAGAACTGGCAGGAATATTCTTACCAGGCTCAGATTTAACTTTCAACCTACGAATAACGATGCTAAAGTAGACTTACCCCGCGACTATAGGACGGCCCTACTAATCAAACCACTCCCCAAAAACATGCACCCCTTACACCATGAGGGTAGAAGACAAGCACGAGCCAAAGCCTTACATAAGAAATACAGACAGTGCGTTGCAACACTTTATGTAGATGCAGCAGAATACAAAAATACCAATGCCTTTGCAATTGTGGTCGTGAACGAGAATGGTAACCACATCGTCTCGGCGACAATCAAAACGAAATCCTCTGAAACGGCAGAAGAGGCGGCTATAGCCCTCGCCCTAGCACATACCCAAGGGAGCATCATCCTCAGCGATTCCAAAATGGGTATCAATAATTTCGCTAAAGGGCGAATTACAAACACCTCCCTTAGAATCCTTAACGCAACCAAATTCTCACCAAATTATTCCGAATTGATATGGGTCCCAGCCCATTCGGGGAATCCGGGGAACGAGGCAGCCCACAATAAAGCCCGAGGTTTCGTCGACCGGGCAGTGGATGAGTCTGGCTCCCTGAATTTCACGAAGGACTCAATGATCACATATCATGATCTCACCAATCATTTTAAACTAGAGAGGAGAACTTTCCCCCCTCCGGACAAAAGCCCGACTAAAGAACAAGAGGTTACGTGGCGTCGTCTACAGACGAGATCGATACGCACCCCATCACTCCTCGCGCACATTTATCCAGATCTTTACAACCCAAACTGCAAACACTGTGGCCAACGTGCTACCTACGATCACATCCTGTGGGACTGCAAAATAGAGCCACCTCCGGGTGATCTAGTTACAGCTCCTTCTCTCGAGCGGTGGGAGACCGTGCTGGCTAGCTCTGACCCCAGAACGCAAGTTTTGGCGGTGGAGTGGGCTGACAAAGTCGTCGAGGGCTATGTACTCTCGACCACTTAACGCGGCCTCTTGCCAAGCTCTTCCCGGCGAATAAAATGTTTTACAATCAATACGCACACGTCGTCAACATGAGTGGGACACCAGCGCGCCTTCGCTTCTCGAAAAGCAATGATTTAAATATGCCGCGGGACGTAAAGGAATGCAATCCTTTTGAAGATAACATGCAACATACAGTTCGGTGGACTGAAATCGCTCAACGTTTCTCAGAAGAAAGGGGCAAAGTATTTAGCGTCCGCACTGTCGCTTGGCCTGGCTCCGCTCCAAGCAGCTGGACTAAACAAAATTACTTTTCTTTATCTGTACTAGATGGCGCGGCACAAGATGCTAGCGCATTTTTTAGGCTCTATGGCAGATCTACGCAGTTTGCGTCCTGTACGCGTAGCTAAAACTGTACGAAGCTACACGAGCGCACGCTACGTAGACTGCTCACGTTTACGTGCGTGAAGGTTCTACGTACGTAAAACTAAAACTGTCTATTGTCCGTACTGTCCATACTATACAAAATGAGTGATTTCTACCCACACAAAGCATTTATTTGCCTCTGTAGTAGCCAGTTGACAAAGCTGTACCCAGATGTTCTCTCTACGCATGTATACGGCACCAAAATATCTGTCCGCATGCTGCGTTCAGTTACATCCTCGAAGGTATAACTTCCGTGCACGCATGCAGGATCGGGAAAATGACACTGTTAGAAGCAGAGTGCAGAAACTCTTCGCGAAGTGATGTGAAGCCGTGTCGCTGTTTGTGCTGCAAGATGACGTAGCGCGAAAAAGACTAAGACGTACACAAACGGTCAACAAGCGTTATGCAAACGCACCAACAAACCAAAGCCAAAACACGTTATATTTCTCACTGTCTGCTTGGAAAATAAAATGATGCAGCAGAATATCCTGTCACACATTAGGCGGAACAGGATTGCCACTTTTTAAAATAAACATGCAAAAGTCTGGAAGCAAACTGGTTTCCCAATCCCTATCGCCAGCTTTAATTCCGTCTTTACATAACTCTTGTGGCAGATAATGCTGGACGGAACTGTATGGTGTCAGATACAGTTCCGTCTGGACGGAACCCCATCGCTACATGCAGTTCCGTCTGGACGGAACTTTAGCGCAAATTGTAGTTACGTCTAGACGGAACTCTAGCGCAAATTGTAGTTCCGTCTGGACGGAACTCTAGCCACAGCCGGTGCTAAAAGCTCGATAGTTGGAACTTCAAGGGACCAGAAAAAATGTTCGAATGATCGAATGACCCCGAAAAAGAAGCTGCTTGCATCACTTTAGGTTTGGTGAAAGGATTGTGCAATGATTGCGTGATTTTGAGATAAGAACAGCGCGCAATGATTATTTTCCACGTTTTCATCAGTGCTTTATTGCGTGCATACTGTCGGGGCCATCGAAGCATAACTGCTCCAAAATGGTGAGGGCCTCTTGTATCCTTAACAGTGCAGCGCAGTGCGGCTCCATCGACACCGCGTCACACTCATCATAAAGCGGCACTGTCGCGTGTGAGGAGGAGGCTTCACCGCACAAACAATGGTACTTGATTAGTGTAGTTTCGGCGCATTGGAACCACGCGTAAGGAAGCGAAGGGAACGGCTCAGCGGTGTCGAAGCGACGAGATAATGGGAGGGGGTGAAAACATCAGCGACAGCAAAATAACCGGTGCGGAACTCGAGCCCGAATTAACGGGCGTCCGACGCCGTAGACCTATAGTCGGGCGTTGGCCGGGACCGAGTCGGCAGTTCGAATTATCCGGATTTCCGAATTAACGGGGGTCGAAAGGACGAGTCTTTGCGGTATTTGTGGGACCTCCAACGCTGCTTTTAACTGAGATTACATCGTTGCGCTGCGCTTGCTTTTCAGCGGTGATTCCATGGACGCCTGCTAGGAGTGCGCACCTAATTAAAGTCAGTGAAACTTTAGTCCAATAACCTTTAAGCCTTCTACAGCCGTAACCAATCCTTGGCCACTTTGAACAAGACACAGAAACCGAGATACACGCTGACGCTAGCGACCTTGGTCTCGGTTCCACGCTCGACTAAAACGGAAAGGCGTCGACGCTTATGCCATCCGTTCCTTGTAGAAGGCAGAACGCAATTATTCGACAACTGAGTGTCTTATGATTATCTGGGTTGGAACAGTTCCCGCTTCCACTTGAACGGCAGGCCGTTCAAAGTGGTGCATATACGAGGGGGTGCTGAGAAGTTCCTGGCTTTGCACAGAAAGAATGTAGCCAGAGTTTTGAAAGTGCACATTTATTCAACATATCCCCCCCCCCCTGAGTCTGATGCACTCGTTGCATCGTTCCTTCAGCTTTTCTCGTAAATTAAAAAAAAAAATTATGTGACAGGTCGTCAAACCAGCTTTGAGCAGCAAGGTTGACGTCAGCAATGTCGTCGATATGACGACCCTTCAGATTTTTCTTCAAGTTGGGAAACAGATGGTAGTCAGAAGGGGCCAAATCGGGTGAATAGGGGGGATAGTGGAGCATTTGGAAACCCAGAGCCTTAAGTTTGACAGCCAAAACTTTGGACGTGTGCGCAGGTGCATTGTCCTGCAACAAAGGGATTCCTTTGTTCAGCTTTCCCTGGCGTTTCGTCTTAATTGCCTGTTTCAGCTTGTCGAGAAGGCCGGCATAATATTCTCCGCTTATACTACAGCCCTGAGGTAGGTAGTCTACCTGCAGAATTCCATCTTTGTCCCAGAAAATGAACACCATGACTTTTTTGGCCGATTTCTGGGCGCACAATTTCTTCGGTCGCAGGGACCCACTGTGGCGCCATTTCTTTGACTGTTCCTTGGTTCAGGGATCATAAATGTGGAGCCATGTTTCATCCTCAGTTACTAATTAATCTATTCAAATTGGGCTTTTGTAGTATCAAAATGGCTCAAAACAGCTCTGGATGCCACAACTCGAGCCGCCTTCAGTTCACTGTTCAAACATTTCGACACCCACTTCGCTGAAAGCTCGCGCATGTCTAGGATATCGGTAATAATAAAGCCAATGCGCTCTCGGGAGATGACCAGTATCTGGGCTATCTCTTTGGCGGATATTCCCCGAGCCTCAAGAATCAGCTTATGGAGAGAATCGCTTGTTGCCGGGTGTGTTGAGGTTGTGAGGCCCCCACTACGGGGCTCATCTTCAACAGTTAAAGGCCCAGTCTTGAAACGAGCAACCCAGGTTTTGACAGTGCTGCAGGAGGGGCACTTCTCCCCTAGTGTTTGTGACATCTCACTGTGAATGTCCTTTGCAGACTTTTCCTACAGAAACAAAAACTTCATCACGACCCGTAACTCCACAGGCGTGAAAGTTTTCTGTGACTCTGCCATTTCACGTTCTGCCTGAAATTAAAAATAAATATAAAAAGAAGAAACATCTGATACTTGCACAGTTGCATAAAAAGATATCATGCTTTTTTATGGTACCAAACTAATTTTTGAATTCGACATGAAAGGGGGCAAAGCCAGGAACTTTTCAGCCCCCCCCCCCCCCCCCCCCCCCCCCTCGTACAGGGTGTTTCATCTAAGTCATGTATTTTTTTGTAAATGGTCTTTTTGAATTACAAGAGCGCTTTTTTCGGCATGGAATTGTCAGCGGTGGTGTGCATCATAATACAGCTAAAGCGCTAATAGGTTGGTTAAGTAATAATAAGTAATTAACTTCTTAACTATTGCACTTACGCTACTCATTCATAAAGAGTAAGTGAAATCCACCGTAAGTATTATTCATATCAGTTTCTAGATATTCGAAATGCCATTCTCGTCTCCGCTGCAGCGCAAGGAATTTGGGGGCCGCTCACGGGCGGAAGTGAAACCGCGCAGCCAGAAATAGCTTTATTAGCAAGCAGAAGGAACCACATGCCGCCAGTTGGATCCGAACCCACCCGTATGTTGCGTACTATGCTCTACCAACTCGGCTATGGCGGCGGCTGTTCAATTCCTTCTACTTTTTAGTGTATTTGTGCTGCTTGTACCTTCGGAGTTCACCAACGCCACCCTCATCCAGAGTGACGGACGTAGAATACCGCAAGTGCCATGTTGAACTTGATCGAACAGCGAGGACGGCACAGCACCGAGGCGCTTTTTAAGCTATTGAGCAGACGAGGGTAGTGCATAAGGGCTCTCATGAAGGGCTTGTTACGATAGATTCGAAGGAAGCCAACAGTCATCGAAACCAAGGAAAGCTTAAGGATTTTAATACGAGAGCATTCCTTGGCTCATTGTGCGAAAACCCCGCCGTAGTCAGAAAAAGAATTGGTTTTGAGGAAAGGAAATGACGCAGCAAATGTCTTGCATATCTCGAGGGACTCCTGAAACGCGCCGTAAGGGAAGGGATAAAGGAGGGAATGAAAGAGGAAAGAGGTGCCGTAGTGGACGGAATGATTTCGACCATCTGGGGATCTTTAACGTGCGCTCATTCACGCGCATGCACTCATTCATGCATGATCGCTTGCACGCATTCATGCATGAGCGCATGAACTCATTCAGTGAAATGACGCAGGCCTGCAAAGCCGAGCATCGGCTCTACCCTCCACCCCGTCCCTCCCTCGACAATTATCATCAGACACTTTGGAGGCGGCTCCAAACACGCACTTTACCCTCCCCTTAGATACGCTCGCGCTATCACCAAGTCTACACAAACCCCTCCTGTACCCTCTGACACCATCCCAAAGCCACTCTCGACCATATCCTTTTCCTCTGCCCGGCGGATCCTCACCCGCGGGGCCTGGAGCACCTTACCTCTTGGGAGGCTTGGGAGACCCTACTGCGTTCTGAGGACCCGGCCAAGCAAGCCATCGCCATCGGCCTTGCTGCCAGCGTCATGAGCCTCCGGGACATGAACTTTGAGTGCAGTGGGGCCGTGCGGGGGCCCACGGACCTGTGTGTCCCAAAATCCCCTGTTGCAAATAAAGTTTTCATCACCACCACCACATCGCACAGCACATGGGCGCCTTTTGCGTTTCGCCTCCATCGAAACGTGGCCGCCGCGGTCGGGTTCGAACCCGGGTACTCCGGCTCAGTAGACGAGTGCCTTAACCACTCAGCCTTTGTGACAGAAACGCCGCACACGAGTGAGAAGAGGGAAAATCCTCCTCCCACTGCTAATTGCGACTCTCCCCTCCGCCTCCACTCCATCGCAATTATCACCGCCGCCATCCAGGCCCGAGAGGAAAACTCGCACTGCGAAATGCGACTCTGCGACTTCCGTGATGAATGGAAACAGGTTTGTGGGCGCCCCACCTCCTCCTTGGGGTCGCTTGTTGTTGGGCTAGTTGCTGCATAACTTAAAAAGTGGGAAACAGTCCAACAGGAGGAGGAGGAAAAACTTTATTTCGTCAAAAACACGTGTAGATTGTTCCGTGCTAGATGGCCATCAGTCCTCGACTGACGGCGACCTGGGCGGCCCACTCCACGGCCCGGTCTGAACTGGCCAACGCGGCCTCCCACTGCTCAAGAGAAGGATCTTGCAGCAGAGCCACAGGAGGCGGCTCTTTCTTGCATTCCCACAGGATATGATCATAAGTCGCCGTGTCCTTACGCCATTTACACTTCGGCTTCACATCTTGCGGATATAAATTTCGCTGAGTATATAAGAACTTATGAATGATCTCATCTGGAGCCTTCTCCAAACACACTCCCGCTCCTTGACCAATGTCTTATCCGGCGGCGGGAAAACCCTACGGCTCTTGTAGTGTCTTGGAAGGGCACCAGCCCACCTCTCGTGAACCCTCCCGGAACAGGCGACTCACCTGCTCGGTTGACGAAACCTCAAGCTTGTGCGTGAGCCGCCTCGTTCCCCGGGTTTCCGGAGTGCGCCGGTACCCATACCACTTCAGCCTCTCTCATACCTCCACGTCTGACTCGGCTCAAAAGCCGAGATGCCGTAGCCGATATCCTGCCCCTCGCGAAGTTGCAGATGGCCGTTTTCGAGTCACCGAAAATCAGATCAGCCTTTGTGCTAGCCATCGCTAGAGCGATTGCCGTCTCGGAGGACCTGGTTCTGACCGTCCCGGAAGAGATCGAGCATGCCCGCGCGTCCACTACCGTTATCGCAAATGCTTGCCTGTCTCCATACTCAGCAGCGTCCACGTAGGCAGCCCCTTCGCATTTCCTATACTGTGCGCAGAGCGCTTTCGCCCTCGCCTGTTTTCTGTCTTCATGATGCACCGGATGCATGCTTGTCGACAAAGGTTTGATGTACAACCCCTTCCGTACCGCCTTCAGTAGCTGTGTTTTCCTGTCTCCACGCGAAGCTTCCACCCCTATGCCGATCTTCTCTAGAATGCTTCTCCCAGCTCCTGTTTTCGAGAGCCTAGCCATCTGCATCGTTAGATGCGCCTCCTTTAACTCATCCGAGGTGTTGTGCACCCCCAGACCCATCAAACGTTCCGTCGATGCATTGTTGGGTAGTCCCAAAGCAGCCTTTTACGCTTGCCTGATCATAGCCCAATAAAAAAAAAAAAACAAGGTCTGGAAGACGGTGACACGAACACGCGCGGTCCGTGTGACCTTCTGCGCTATTTCCCACCTTTTAAGTTATACAATACTCCCTCACTCGGATACAAAGCAGACCGGGCTCAAAATGGGAGCGGCTGGCCCCCTCCGGCGCATGCACTGGGCGAGATGCCATTATCCCGCCTGACTATGTGGTGCATGCAAACAATGGCGTGTCGGCTCCGCGAGATATGCAGGAAACAGGTTGCGCCACTGGCGTATTCATGAACGCGGCTAGAGGTTACACAACAGGTATTCTAGGCACTATACAAAAGGGAAACTCCCTGCTACTGCCGTCAGTTGGCCTCGATCTTTCGGAGGTTGCGGCGCTATGGAGTCATCCTCCAAGATGAATCGCTCGCTTCTCATCATCAGGCGAGACAGCAAAGCGTGGTCGGAAGTAGGCATTTTACTGCCGACGAAGTACGCGACCATCACAACGCACCGAAACAAAGTTCAGCCCTCTGCCCCAAGTCTTCGGCAACTCGGCGCACTCAGTGCTCTCGTATTCAGACAAGAACTGCTTATAGGTGCCCCCATAACTTAATTGTAGTGTCAATCAATAGGAATTTGTAGTGCATTTTTGTTGCGGAAGCAACACTACGCTAGGTCTGAGCGATTTCGAGGAGCCCCGGAGAGCCCCAACTGCACATGCGCGAGGAGCGAGTGACGTCACATGGCGCACATCTGGAGAGCAGCGCAGAGCCGCCGCCGGCTCCTCCGCTGCGCGGGTGACTCAGAGGTGCCGTCGCCGCTGCGCCAGCACAGAGCCGTAATATACGGCTCTGCGCCAGCAGTGCATTCTCTAGGAGGAGTGACGTCACACGGCGCACAGCTGCGGCGCTGGGGCCACCGCCGTCACCTCCGCTACGCGGGTGACTCAGAGGTGGTGGTGGTGGTGGAAAACATTTATTTACACATACACTACTGGAGGTTATGCATGAGCTGACCCAGAGAGGGCCAGCCCTTACAAGTACTAGGTGGAGGTCCCTAGTTCGGGACCCCAGTGGCGTCGGCCGCCGCTCGGGCTCGCGCGACCAAGGCCCGTTGGGCCTGCAGGTCAGAGCAGCCGAGCAGGGTCGCCTCCCAGTCCTCCCGGGTTAGGTTGGGGTGAGGGGGGATAGCAGGGTTGGAGGGGCAGGCCCACACCATGTGGTAAATGTCCGAAGACTTCTCCGCCCAGTGCGGACAGCTGCCCGAGAAAGAAGGGTCGAGTGTTTGAGAGCTGCCGGGCACAGCAAAGTATTTGCGTACAGGCGAAGCAGAAGCCGCTCCTCCGCCTTTGAGAGACCTTTACACGGACGGGGATAAAGACCATGGCCAGATTGATAAAGTAAAACAATGTCTTTGAAGGAGTACGCGGGAGTGAATTCAAGTTCCTGATCGTCGGGGTCGGAGGGGAATGTCCGGTGAGAGAGCGCGCGGGCGGCGGCGTCAGCTGCCTCATTTCCCTCAAGGCCCATGGATACGACAGTGCGCAGGGTCCCCGGTGCAGACGCTGCTTTGGAGAATGCGGTAGGCTAGATACGGTACCCAGCCCTGCTCGACGTTCCGACATGCCCCTCGCGAGTCGGAAATAATTGTTTTTGAATTTGAATCGGATGCAGCCAACGCAATGGCGACCTCCTCCGCGTGTGTTATGTCACGGGCTCGGAAAGTAAGGCCGTTCACTGTTTTGGATTGGTGGTCGACTGCGGCCGTGTACCATCCCCCATAGTGGGGGCCGGAGGCATCCACGTAGAATACGCCGGAGAGGTGCCGGCGCCGCTGCGATTGCCGCGCCGTTGCTTCCGCAATTCTACTCGGGACGGCCATTGGTCAAACCACAGCCAATTTTTTGCCTGAAAGAAGATTAAAGTGGAAGAAAATAATCACATGCAGCCAGTATTATCTGAACCCACGATCACGGTGCAAGATATTCTTATACCGTGCCCACGATACTATTTCTAACAGCCAGCTACAAATCTTTACAGCTAGCGCCTAACAAAACTTATAGCTATGCGGACAGGGGCAGCACAGTATGCAGTGTCTCAACATGAACCGTGCCTGCTGTTGCGAGACGACTTCGAGAAGTGATTGGTCGGCTTCCGAGAGCGTAAGAGCACACTCATGGATGCTGTCGTCTGGAGCTCTGAGCTGACTCGCTGTGTTCGCAGCAAACAACCAAGCCCACCATCAGCGAGGGAGGACTACCAACAAAAGGAGTCGCGGGCAGAGGGCAATGAACATGCTCAGAACTCCCAGTTATCAGTTGGTTGGTAACAACTTTATTCATAGTCCTGCAGAGCTTTCGCCGACGGGGCCTTAGGTCTCCCACGTGGGGACGTCGAGGCGCTGCCTCGCCGTCGCCTCGCGGGCCTACTGGACGGCCCAGAAAAGCTACAAGAACTGAAAGACGTCCGGCACACAATATACGCCGACGATATAACCCTTTGGGTGCACAAAGGCAGCGACGGTCACATCGAAACGGCACTGCAACTAGCAATCGAGACAATAGAGGAATACCTAGAGGGTACGGGTTTACGATGTTCGCCGAAAAAGTCGGAACTCCTACTCTACCGCCCCACGCAGAGGGGCAGACCACCCGGGAGTGGTCGGAATGCGGCAACGACAAAGCGCGAGTACGAAGAGATCAGACTACGTACGAGAAACGGAGCAACCATCCCGATAGTACACACAATTAGGGTCCTCGGCATGATAATCGAGGCCAACGGCGTCAACGGCGAAACGATCACTAAATTAAAGCACAAGACAGCTAACGCCATGCGAATCCTCAAGAGGGTCACTAGCAGAAGAAACGGAATGAGGGAGGAGAGTCTCACACGACTCATACACTCTTTCGTCATTAGCCATATTGCGTACGTTGCGGCATTCCACAACTGGTACAAGGGAGAAGAAGCCAAGATCAATGTCCTCATTCGCAGGGTGTACAAGATAGCACTGGGTCTACCCGAGTCCACCAGCACGTATCGCTTGCTCCAGCTCGGACTTCACAACACGCTTAGCGAAATCGCCGAGGCGCAGCGCACTTCACAACTGGAAAGATTAACGGGAACGACAGCAGGCCGCCAGATCATGGAAAGTCTCGGCATCCGTTACCACGTACAACAAGGCCAGAAAGTCACCATTCCAAACGCGATCAGACAAACGCTAAGAGTCGACCCGATTCCACGAAACGTCCACCCGGAACACAACCGGGGAAGAAGAGTGGCCAGGGCCAGAGGTCTCCTGCACAGCCACGGAGACGATACGGGGACAAGGTTCGTTGACGCCGCGGAATACGCAGAACGCTCGCGATTCGCGGTTGCGGTCGTCGATTCGTGCGGCAAAACGCGCATAACGTCAAGTGTAGCGTGCGAACGCGCAGAAGAGGCGGAGGAAGCGGCGGTGGCACTCGCCCTCACGGATCCGACGTGCACCGTGGTTCTCTGCGACTCGCGTCAGACGGTTAGAAACTTCGCCAAAGGATGGATCTCACAGAGAGCGGCCCGAGTCCTGAGGAACCGACAAGTCCAGCAGGAGGTAGAATTCCAAACCAGAATTCAATGGTTCCCGGCGCACATGGGAGAAGTATCGAGGACGTATCGCAACCGCAACGAGACGGCACACGCCAAGGCGCGCGAGCTCGCGAACCGCGCCGGCGACCGTCGTCCGTGGAATAGCACCAAGGACTGCTTGACCAGCTACAACGAAATTACCAAGGCCTGGCCCGCCGAACCTTCCCTCCGCCCAGCGACAAGCTGGACAGGGCGCACGCGGTGACCCTCAGACAACTGCAGACGCTCACGTACCCCAACCCGGAGCTATACCACAGGCTTTACCCCGGTACATACCCGACAAATATATGCAAGGTCTGCAACGCCAATGTAGCCACTTTAACTCACATGCTCTGGGACTGTAACAAAAACCTTCACGGTGCTAATTCCGGAACCCTCCCGCCGCGGTTGGCCGCTGCCTTGCGCAGCCCCAGCCTCGGGGACCAACTCTGTGTCATAAATATTTATTGTGCAAAAAGCGCAACACGTGTATCTTCTCGTCAAATTGCGTCATTTATTTAACATACATAAGCCCCCGAACAAACAACAAAATATGCAAGTATGTCATTAGGCGTACAAAGTTGGGCTAGTTGGTTGGTAGTACTATTGTGAGACATTCCAGCGGCTAGAAAGACAGGGACGAAGGTAGACGAGACAGGACGAACGCCTGTCTTTCTAGCCGCTGGAATGTCTCACAATAGTAAAATATGCAAATATAGCGCTGGATACACATTTTCGCAGTCACATACCACAGATGCGCCCTGGTTCGGCGGACTTGTGTAGCGGTCTCGACCAACGGGATCCCGGAATGAGGGACTCCGCCTAGTATTGTAAGGGGTGAGACCCATTAGGGGCCTCTCCCCGAGCACCTCTCTGTAAATTACTAAATAAATGCTCTTCACCACCACCACCTCTCGAGCCGCAGCGCTCGAACCAGGCAGCATCTCCGAACCACGCCACGCATCCGTCGTATGAACAGGGAAAGGTGTTCCGACAGATGAGGAACTCTGCGAACGTTCCGCTGTGGTCCGACTTGCTGAACATGCCGTCGAGGTCCCAGATGTGTCCTACAAGCAAGGTTCCTAGGAGGCTTTGTACGGGGAACATACAAAAAAGGAACCCCAGAGGCAGTCCTGTGCAAGCAAAGGCTCTCACTTGTCGCAGTGTTCGAGCCCGGCAGCATCACTGAAGCACGCCACGCATACGTCGTATGAACAGGGAAAGGTGTTCCGATGGGCGAGACGGAGCTCTGCGAACGTTCCGCTGTGGTCCGACTTGCTGAACACGCCGTCGAGGTCGCAGAGTGTGTCCACCATATTCTCTCTCTGTAGGGCCCTGTAGGGCCACGACGTTTCGACAGCAGGTTGCATGGAAGAAAATGATGACAGAGCCCTGTGGCGCTGCGACTGAGACGTGAACCGCATTAACGGCGCTCATGCTAGCGGTACAACGTCGCCGCAGCTCTGCCTTCGGCAAATGGCGCAGGAACGCGAGCGTGCACACTAAACGAGTCCACGTGGCCACTGGCCAATTCTTCTTCGCCGCCGTTGCAACACGAAAAAGTGCGCGTAAAATTAGAGATATTCAGGCAGAAAGTTTCGGTTGCCATACAGAACATATCCGTTAAAGTTCCATGAAAAAAAAAAGTTCTTCTTATAGCAGCTAGCACTGGTCACGTGGCCCTCCGTTTTAGAAAAATGCATGCAACTCATTATAAATCTGTTGCACATTTGAAAGTAAAATAATGAACATAGACAATTTTCTGCAATGATTAATATGTATTGTGGGCTCTGAAATGCTGCAGTCCTGTTTTCTTGAAGAAGGTGGCCGCCGTGCTGCATGTGCGTCATGGAGCATGGATATAGTGAACTAGAATACTATAAGCATGGAGGAAGGAAAACTAAGGCCCTCGCTATAGTGAACTAGAATACTATTCACTATAGTCCTCGCTATAGTGCCTAGAATGCACTATACCCTCGCTGTGTACCAATAGAGCTACCCTCGCTATCAGAGCAGCACGCCGGAAAATGTACCGGAAGTCGCGCGCTTTCGCAAGGACTACTGGGAGCATTTGGTCACCGGCGCAGCCAAACGCTGGGCGCAGCGGCGTCGTCTGCGGCATTGTCTGATGCCATGGAGAAAGGAAAGAACTACATATTTGCTGCGGATGCGCAAGCGCGCTGAGACGACGGCCAAGAAGGGGGACGCAGCGGGAAGCCGGCTTCAAAAACTAGGACGCAACCGCCTCTCCTGATATTGTATTCATTGATTTTAGTTTCGGTTTCGATTTTATGGATTTGCTATCTGCTTGTTTGTGCTTGTGTACTTGTGGATTGGCCCTTTGTGTCACGTGCTTTTTATCTATAAATTCTTGCCTGCGTCGAGGGATTTCGCGTTCTCGTAACTATATGTCGAGTGTGTCCATTCACATGGTCATATTGTAATCGCACAAAATCGATGTTTATTAAGTGTAATCGGCTCTTCAGGTACTTGTAGACAAGCTTCTGGCATGTTTTGCCATTAGTAGAAAGCGAAATTTTTCTTGTAAAGCCGATTTTAGCTTTTCTGCGTCGTTTCATAGTGGCGCAATCCGCTCTCCTAAGAAGTCCCTGGCCCTGGAGTGCGCGGCGGATGCTGAAATTGTGAGTTGTGTCTCATCTACTTTAGTGTCATCGCATTTCGGTGGTGAAATTGCAGACAAGTGAGAAAAACTGTTTCGACGACATTTTCGTGTACGACTTTGAAGAAGATTGACGTCTACCATAAATTGGCTCTTTGTGTCACGTGCTTGTTATCTATAAATACTTGTGCGTGTCGGAAGAAATTCTTTCTTTGGTAACTGTTGCACTGGCTCTATTGTGGCCGCATCGGCCGATAATACAATGGCAACGCGAGGATGGGTTAGATGACACGCAGTATGAGTCCGTAATGTAATCGGACAAAATCAATTTGTCCAAAGTGTAATCGGCTCTTCGCGTAGTTTCAGACAAGCTTGTGGCATGTTTTGCCATTAGTTGAAAGCGAGATTTTTCTTGTACAGCTGATTTTAGCTTTTCTGCGTCGTTTCATAGTGGCCCAAGCCGCTCTCCTAAGAAGTCGCTGGTCCTGGGGCTCCTGGGGTGACCGGCGGATGCTGAAATTGTGAGTTGTCTCTCATCCACTTCAGTGTCATCGCATCTCGATGGTGAAATTGCAGACAAGTGAGAAAAACTGTTTCGACGACATTTTCGTGTACGACTTTGAAGAAGATTGACGTCTACCATAAATTGGCTCTTTGTGTCACGTGCTTGTTATCTATAAATACTTGTGCGTGTCGGAAGAAATTCTTTCTTTGGTAACTGTTGCACTGGCTCTATTGTGGCCGCATCGGCCGATAATACAATGGCAACGCGAGGATGGGTTAGATGACACGCAGTATGAGTCCGTAATGTAATCGGACAAAATCAATTTGTCCAAAGTGTAATCGGCTCTTCGCGTAGTTTCAGACAAGCTTGTGGCATGTTTTGCCATTAGTTGAAAGCGAGATTTTTCTTGTACAGCTGATTTTAGCTTTTCTGCGTCGTTTCATAGTGGCCCAAGCCGCTCTCCTAAGAAGTCGCTGGTCCTGGGGCTCCTGGGGTGACCGGCGGATGCTGAAATTGTGAGTTGTCTCTCATCCACTTCAGTGTCATCGCATCTCGATGGTGAAATTGCAGACAAGTGAGAAAAACTGTTTCGACGACATTTTCGTGTACGACTTTGAAGAAGATTGACGTCTACCATAAATTGGCTCTTTGTGTCACGTGCTTGTTATCTATAAATACGTGTGCGCGTGGAAGAAATTCTCTCTTTGGTAACTGTTGCACTGGCTCGATCGTGACCGCATCGGCCGATAATACAATGGCAACGCGAGGATGGGTTAGATGACACGCAGTATGAGTCCGTAATGTAATCGGACAAAATCAATTTGTCCGAAGTGTAATCGGCTCTTCGCGTAGTTTCAGACAAGCTTGTGGCATGTTTTGCCATTAGTTGAAAGCGAGATTTTTCTTGTACAGCTGATTTTAGCTTTTCTGCGTCGTTTCATAGTGACCCAAGCCGCTCTTCTAAGAAGTCGCTGGTCCTCGGGTGCCCGGCGGATGCTGAAGTTGTGAGTTGTCTCTCATCCACTTCAGTGTCATCGCATTTCGGTGGGGACATTGCAGACAAGTGACAGGAACTGTTTCGACTGCATTTTCGTGTATGACGTTGAAGGAGATTGACGTATACCGTAAATGCGTGGTATATGGCAGCAGCAAGCAAACAAATAGGGTTGTGTGATCAAGCTTTTGTCAAAGGGACGACGGAAAGTGTTTTCACTCCTCATTGAGAGAGAAATTATTGCATTCATTGCAAAAGCAAAATAGCGTGTGATGCTATTTGCTTAATTTCGCAGTTGAGACCTACTGCGTCATGGACTTCTGCTGCGTCGTATACAGGGTGTCCCAGCTAAATGTAACCAAGCTTCTAAAAAAGAAGTGCCCTAGCCCATGTGAGACCAGCTGAGGGTTGTTGCCAGTCGCGTGTCCTAGTCTGCAGTATTTTTTTATTATGCAAACGTAATTAGCAGATACTAATTAGCTAAGTTTTTATTATTGCTTTCAGGAAGAAAGTGTCAATGCAGGAATTGTGGATCCCATAGAAAAATAACCGGTTGCCATGTTTGCAACCAAGTACCACTGATACAGCTTCTTTTATTTGCCTTGAAAGAAAGCCCGCGAAATACAAAAAGAACCACGTGATAGGGAAGAAGTTTCAGCGTTCCCAGACCGGTCGTGCAACGACATTCGCTTATCTTTGCAAGCTGTACCGAACGGGGTTCGGCGTTTTGCGATGGTTGCGAGATATACGCCAGCAACTCTCGCATGGGCGCTAGGGCGACCGCTTCTTCAGCGCGTGACTGTGCAAGTTCGGCGGCACGGCCACATGCCTATCACTCGAGGAGAGGTTTTGCGTGAAAAAGCGCTCCATGCGAGCCGCGCTTTATGCCCGCTTACCTTCCATGACACATAAGCAGTTCCTGGCTCATATCACGCCATCACCTCGAAACGCCGAACCCATCACCTCGAAACACGGAACCCTGTTCGGGACAACGTTTCGAACATAAGCGGATGTCGTTGCTTGACCTGTCGTTTGGGAGCGCTGAAACTGCTGTGGTTCTTTTTGTATTTCGCGGACTTTCTTTTAAGGCAAATAGAAGAGGCGGTATCAGTGGTACTTGGTTGCAAACACGGGAAACGGTTATTTTTCTATGTGATCTACAACTCCTGCATCGACACTTTCTTCCTGAAGGCAATGATTAAAAATTTAGCTAATTAGTCTCTGCTAATTAATTACTTTTGTGTAATGAAAATCTACCGCACACTAGGACACGCGACTGTCAACAACCCTCAGTTGGTCTCACAGGGCTAGGGAACATACATACTCTTTTTTTTACAAGCTTGGTTACATATAGCTGGGACACCCGGTATATGCGAGGGAGACGCTTGCCCTCCATGTGGCTTGAAATTCGGGGAGGCCGAGTAGCCATATTGGTTTACCTGCCACCTTAACCATTTTTCATTTTCAATTAAATTTTTGTATGTGATGGACAAATCTGTGGACAGAAAGTAATTAAGCTTCGTTTTGCAGTAAGACTTGAACTTGAGTGTTTCTGGTGGAGCATCGGCACGAGCTGAAAGTAAAAAATTACTGTTGATATACAACTTGGCATATGAAGGCCGTAGAATCTACTTCACCAGAATTGCGTCGCAGGAACAGGCAACTGCGTCACAGCCTTCCACTGGTGATGCGATACCAGATAGCTATAAGCAAACACTTACTCTCCTGGAGAGAGAGTTTGCAGTTGAATATCACTTGGTCATAGAAAGGCATCTATTTCAGAATCTCTGTCAGCAACCTGGTGAATCTGTGGCTGAGTATGCAGCTTCTTAGAGATTTAGTCAATATTTAGCTATCCTTCGCTATAAGTCATGTTGCGCTATTGTTTCGTTACAGGCCTCTCTTCCCGATTGGGGAACGCTTGCTATTGGACGGCCACGACGTATCTTTTGTGACTGCATCCCGAACTGCACATTTTATGACATGTCTAAACCCCGAATCCCTACAGAGACTCATCTGCCCTCTTCACGGAGCGTAGTGAGTGATTATTTTTTTAAAGAGAGTTCTGTGCCTTTGGTTGGCAATGAGACACCTGACACAAGGGACTGTAGTCCTCTGTCAGCAGCATCTGCCTCGAGAATCCGCACTTCCCTACAGAGCCCCTATTTGGTTCCAGGATCTCAACCTCCATCACCCTCTCAGCACCCCAATGACCTAGGCCTAAAAGGGAGATTTGAATGCCTATATGGATGAGACTATGTGCCTAAATGATTCTCCTATATATATATATATATATATTTTTTTTTTGTTGACATGATTGTGAGCAGTGATTTCCTGTATACATAATGTAGAAGAGGATCAGTGTGTTATGTCTGTCTTTAATGTCGTGTTATCAATGTGGCGTACATTCACAAATGTATTATGTTGTCTATACAGCTTTGTTTCAAGTGCTAGAAGCCAATGGGGTGCAAATTTATATTTATCCCTTGACCATGCACATGTATCGAACGTTATAGAAAGATAACACTAGCTAACAGTTTTTTCTGTGTAATCTTTTCTACTACGCAACCAATTACTGCTTTCACTCTAAGTACTTGAAGCTGTTCTAACATTTTTTTAAAATGTAAAATTATGCTAGATATTGTCCTGCTCACCATATTGTTGTATTTATTTGTTGTGCAGTACGCAGGATCGTGAGTTTTTGTTTCTTGAATTGCACTTTTAAAAAGCACTGTGTGAATTCGTTGGCAAAGGCGGATACAATGTTCATCGCACCTCGCCTTTATACATTTCCTTACAGGAAGGAGAGTAAATGAATGAGATGCAATACCTGTACACATTTAATACCTTGTGTTTTATGTTTTTGCTTAAAAAAAATTGCCTATTCTGTGTATATGATTTTCTGTATTTTTCTTATTTTGGGAATGTGAAAGCTGTGATTGCTTGAATGTCGGTTTCAGTTTAATGCATTGGCTATTTGCTCGTTTCTGTTTGTGCACTTATGGATCAGCTCTTCGTGTAACGTGCTTGTTATCTATAAATACCTGTGCGCGTCGAATTAGTTCAGTCTGGTAACAGCTGACGTGGAGGGTGTTTGTTCTCTACGTACGGCCGCCTTGGCCGATACTTGCATTCGCTGTGTTGTCCTGTTTTTGCAGTCATCACACGGACTAATTCCTAATGACTGGCAGATAACCAAAGTAATACCTGTATTTAAATCAAGTGAACGTTCCTCTCCACTGGACTATCGACCCATCTCGTTAACCAGCACGGTTTGCAAACTTCCTGAGCATACCATGCACAGCCAAGGCATTAACTACCTTGAAGATGGCAACATTAATTTCAAATATCAGCACAGTTTCCGCAAGGGATTTTCAAGTGACACTCAACTAGCTGGCTTCGTTAATGACTTAGTTATCACCTGACGCGGGCTTTCAGGTTGACGCAGTGTTTCTGGATTTTTCAAAAGCTTATGATCGGGTTCCTCATCACAGACTTTTGCTGAAACTAGCACAGCTTAACATCCACCCTAACGTGCTTGCTTGGGTTAAGGACTTTCTGTCATCTAGAACACAGTTCACCTCGGTTAATGATTATAACTCTTCCTCTACTTATGTGACATCTGGGGTACCACAATGAAGCATGCTCGTACCTTTGTTTTTTCTAATCTATATTAATGATTTACCTGCCTGTGTAACATCTAGAGCTCGACTTTTCGCTGGTGGCTGCATAATTTACTGTAACATTACTAGTGGCAGTGACTGCCAATCCCTATAATCTGACCTGAACGCAGCAAGCTTATGTTGCTCGTCCTGGTTAATGACATTAAACGTTTCTGAAACAAAACACATCTTTCATTCGTCATACAGCACGCATTCGAACCGCTTATATCCTTGACAATACTGTAGAACTAACAACATACCAGTACCTGACGTGCACCTTCAGTTTGACCTAACATGACATCACCATATCGACCTTACCCTTGCGTATGCTAAGCGCTCACTTGGTCTTAAACGTAACATCAGACGCCTCTATACACGTTAAAAAAAATTGTAGGGCAGATTATACTCTCGTGTAAGACTGATGACACAGCGATGCTGTTGAGTTTGGTTCGACTAAGTTAACCGTGATTATACTCATTTCTATCAAAACAAGATGGCATGTGCTACACTTTCCAAGGCGATTAAGCTGCCGCTCTTGGGAATGGATACCACGAAATGCTCGGAGCAACTGCTGAAACTCTGTCTCATCTGTGCACTTCATCAAAGCGTGCCGCATGTCCCTTATTGTACTCCTGCAGTTCTTGTTTGTGACTGTATTCATGCACATGCTCCGTTGTGTAGCACATGGCAGCTGCAAAGCAGTTGACTCTTCCAAGGGACCCATCACCTGCTCCCATGCATTGCAATAAACAGGGGCATCATCAGGCATAAATGCCTGACACTGTATTGTGTTTTTTTCTTTGATGGCCTTGGAGAACCTCACCATGGTGTCTATGTTGTCTACAGTACCCCCCCCCCCCCCCCCCCAAGATAAAGGAACAGTCATCAGTACATACATACAAGTGTTTATTTCAGTACCACCCACTGACGCCCTCTGTCGAAGCGGACAACTAATACAATAGTTGTCGTCCGCTCCGACAGGGGGCGTCAGGTGTCCATGGTTGCTGGTGGTCGATGAAGGCACAGTCACTTCCTGAGGCAATAGGGTTTAAATGGTCATGTAAATGAATCTGCAGTGGAAGCTAGCAAAAAGCGATTGGAGGATTGGTGGCTGAAAAGCAGAGGTGACATCAGGTCAGAAGTGTAGGAAACCGTAGCGAAAGATCATGGCGAATCTTATTGAGAATTAACACTGTTGAACAACAATTAGCAAAAAAAAAACACCTGAGCATGGTGGTAATTGCCACCACCCCCGTTTTCAAAGTGCGCTTCCATCTATTTATCCATGACCTCATTACTGCAAACACTGCCACCGTTGCGCACGGCTAACGGAACAACCTACGGCTTAAGCAGCACTGCTGTTAGAAACCTGTTAGAAACTAGCTTATATAACTCTAATACGCTCTAAAATCGAATATGCTGCGGCCATTTGGGACCCTGCACAAGCTTGCATTATCGATAACATCGAATCCTTGCAGAACCGTGCTGTTTGCTTCATATTTTGAGACTACCCAGCAAACCACAAAAAACTCTCAGACGTCTTATCTACCAACCTTTTTTCGTGGAAAAGCTGCAGACGTACCCACGACATCATATCTGCCTTAACCTAGACTTCTCGTAGATATTACTTGTCACGTCCTGGGTATGTAAGCGAGATATATAATTTAAGAATTCCATATTTTTCAATCGTTCGATATTTCGTGTTGCCTTACTGCATTTAAAGTTTGAAATCGCTGTTGACTACAAATTGGAGGCATGACCAGCGCTGCCTGTGTTTTTGTGTTTTTCGTGCTCGCTTCACGGCAACATTATCCTGCCTAGAAAGAAGAAAAATACGGGAAGTAGTAAAGACAAATCTGAATGCACACGCATCAGGTTTCTGACTCAACTGTACGCAGTTGGTTTGAAATGCCAGTCACTTTGGTCAGGATTCGCATTGTTATTTCATTACTATTCTTACATTCAATTTATACCTTGTGCTACAGCCTGCAAGCTATCTCAACCACACTGAAAAGTGAGGACACACTAAAAAACTTGTTATTTAGCAGCCAGGACTATATAGTAACCATTTTTTCTGATTAAGCATGTTTTATTCAACTTATCCAACTATTTAAAATACAAGAATTGGTTCAGTTCAATTTTTGGGAGTTATTTTTTTTTTTTCAAAAATGTCTTAAATCTGCTAATCGCGCTAGCAATGATAACTATTGGAATGTTGAGCTGAGGAAAGCTTAGGCATTTGTGTTGCTGAATGTGTGACCTCATATTTCTTGAGAATAAACTTCTTGAGTCCTGCTTTTTATCATCATGTCAACACTGTAATCATGTCCAGTGCAGGCCAAAAATTTCTCCAGTTAACCCTGTGCCAGCGGCGGCCCCCTTATCCCAGCAAACTTCCGAACCTCATCTGCCCACCTGCCCTGATCCTCTCTGCTGTGCTTGCATTCTCTCTGAATCCAGCCCGTTACCCTAATGATAATTGGTCATCTTGCCTTCATGCTACATGCGCTGCCCATATGCCTGTTCTATGCTGCGGACAGGCAGCGGCGGGGAAAGTGCGGTGAATTGTCTAAGCCGCCATCGCGTTGTAGTTCGTATCGTATTTTATCAATAATAGCGCAAACTGCGCATGGCGATTGCAGCTGTGAAAAAAGTAATATGCTACAATTTAAAAATAATTAACTTATTTTTCATGCCACACCAAGCCTGCTACTAAGTACAAAAAAGAGACGATACAAAATATGTGACAGTTTCGCACATCCGCACGAGGCTAGGTTCAGCCATGGCGGCAGTGGTAGAGCGCAGGGCGTGTGCGATTTCAGTCGTGTTCCGTGGGAACATTGTGTTTGAAGAACCTCGACACAGAATTAATTATTCCCTTATTATTGCTGGCGAGATTGTTCAACCGTTCTTTCCTTGATGGAGCTGAAGGAAGACAGTTTGCTTGCTTTTACTACTCGGCGAAGTGGACCCGTCAGTACGAATTAGGACCAGAAGTCGTTTTCACCGGCTGGGATCGTGACCTTTCTTGGTGCGTACTCAGTCTCAGTTTACTCATTGAAGTGTATTTTATGCTATTTTTGCGTTCGTAATGAAAAAATTCTAACGCATTTATCGGCACGTTATATTTTTACGCTCACTCGTTTGGCTGTTTTGCCAAACTCGCTGTGTATTGAAACAAAGGCTGGTGATGTATGCAACTGGCCTCTACTACCGAAATGTGGGCATGCATTCGGATGGTGTGCCGAAGTGCGTGTGCAAGCACACTCCGCTCAGCACGACTGCCTTTTAGTGCTGCAAGGGCAACCTTTCACGCTTCATAGACTTGCGTCGGTAAAAGTGGCGTAAATTACTGGGTTTGTTTGTCGTGGTTGCTGTGCCATTCTCTTGTCACCTGTAAAAGTGAACAATTATGCTTTCTTTTGCAGCAACCCTGGCCTATTGGGCTCGGCAGAAGAGTATTGATGCCACCGCAGCTGTTAACCTGACGATTATGCTCAACGAGAAGATTCAGTGAAAGCGCCGAGCGCAATAAAATACTGACGCACTAGGAAGTCATCTGCAGTGTTTTGGGCTCCCATGATGGCCATGTACTCGCTTACTCAACTGTATTTGAGCTAGCTGGAGTGCTTGGACGTCCCGACGACTCCATAGGGAAGTCTGTGGCTGGGATGCAGTAGGTCTCCGTTCCATCTGGAATTGTAACAGGTGTCAGCTGCATCTCGTATTGCAGCTGGTTCCAGTCTGGAAATGTGTCTCTTAAAACAGTAGGACTGGAACCAGTTAGAAATTTTCACCTGGATATTGATCTATGTATAGTCATATTCTCTTTATATAGACGTCTAGGCTACGTAGACTGGGCGTACTTACATGTTCACAAATATCTGATAAATGTAGAGCGTGATGTCTGCAGTACGTACCTACAACGTGAACTGGACCCCAATTTTCATGTTGTAGGTACGTAGATTTTTCGTAAACGGTACTAATATGGATGTCTAATGGAGGTGTCTAATGTCCAGCGTAAATATCTTGCTGATGTCTATGGTACGTTTTATGGTTTACTGGGTACTAACCGTTCATAAGCGTTACAGCATTAAAAAGACGTGCCGAAATGGAGGATTTGTCACATCGCCGTATGCTTCCTCGTTTAACACTTTTCCATAGGCTTTGTCACCACCCATCCCTTCGAACGGATTTGTTTGTCACATCATGCCATCTTTCCACGCCGTGATCAATCTTGCGAAACTAAACGCGTAAAGTGTCATTCATCGCCTTGCGCCAATTCATTAATTCCCCGTACTATCACTGAATGAAATAGCTTACCATCAGTCATCGCCACAGAAGGTGACGAAAGTTCCAAAATCTGTGTTCCCTGAATGCCTCCTGTCGTCGCGCTATGGCTGCCTTCACTTCCCTGTCCCACCAGCTTTTTGGCGTGTCTTCCCCTTCTTCTTCCCTTTTTTCTTTGGGCCTTCTCTAACTCCTCTTGAAAAACCCCCACGAGGACATCATATGCCATAGCAGCAACTACAACGCAGTTGCTAAGCTGCCTGGACAAGATGGCCTCTCGATCGTAGAAAAACCACGTGATTTCCTCCACACTTTTCTCCCAGTGTGTTGTGTGGAAAGGGACACTCTTTTTTTTCTTCCTCCATGCCCAAAGCGCTTCCGGTATCAATGGCGCGGCGTTTGAAAAGGTTTGCGCCGATGCGTGTCGCGCTGCTTTTGATAAGGCAGCGCGTATTCGAAGCGTCCCACGCTGCGTTTGATAAGGCGCCGGCGCAGGTGACGCGCGAGCTTTTCGATGCTTTTTTCCGTGGGGTATATGCTTGCTCGAAATACGCGTCCCCGTCAAACAGGAAGCGTTCCGGGGCTTAATCGCAGTGTTGCCAGAACAAAAAAATGTTCGACAAACTGTGTGTAGAAAGACCCCTACCGCTACGATCATGCGCTAAGACCAACCGGGTATGTGCTGTATGGAGGTATAGTGTACTAGAAGATGGGGTAGTGTGTTCAGGCGCCGCCGCTCACCATGCATTGGCGTGTCGCGGCGCGCGTCGAAAGAAACCGGAGGGCGGCGCTGCTGTAGCACGGGCTGTCGGGAAAAGGCGCGCTTTTCGTTGTCGTCTGCTAGTCAGTGACGCGTACGCGTGCATTGACGCGGTTGGGTGGTACGCGGCTCACAGAAAGTTTTTCATGTGATCCCTTTCTCGTGCTATAATTCCCGCTGGCCGTCCGACAGTGAAGAAATGCCGAATCGTCGGCGGCAACGGCACTGCTTTACACCTGGGTGCTCAACAGGCTACCTTTGGACTAAGGGTGAGCAGCCGTCGCTTTTCGCCGTTCCAAAAGATGAAGCGCGCAGGAAGATATGGGAGCGGAATTTGCACCGGAAAGACAAGACCCTGGATGAAACGTACTCGGTATGAAAACTGCACTTCGAGCCATCGTGCATTCTCAGAGATTACGTTCACGTTATAAACGGAGAAGTCCGCATACCACGCGGGAAACCAGAGTTGACGCCGGACGCCGTGCCGACGTTGCTTCCCAATAACCCGAGCTACTTGTCATTTTCTTGTCAAGGGCATCAAACAGCCGTTCATAACAAAAAACAGGGGCGCCGTAGTGAAGGGCTCCGGAAATTTCGACCACCTGGGGTTCTTTAATGTGCACTGATATCGCACAGCACACGGGCATCTAGAATTTCTCCTCCAAAGAAATTCAACCGCCGCGGCCGGGATCGAACCCGCGTCTTTCGGGTCAGCAGCCGAGCACGATAACCACTGAGCCACCGCGGCTGCGTATGTGTGTGTGTGGTTATGTGCATGGTTTCATTTTGTTTATGGGGCTTAACGTCCCAAAGCGACTCGGGCTACGAGGGACGCCGTAGTGTAAGGGCTACGGAAATTTCTACCAACTGGGGTTCCTTAACGTGCACTGACATCGCACAGTACACGGGTCTCTAGAAAATTTGACCGCCGCGGCTGGGGTTGAACCCGCGTCTTTCGATTCAGCAGCCGAGCGCCATAACTGAGCCACCGCGGCGGCCTGTGTGTGTGTGTGTGTGTGTGTGTGTGTGTGTGTGTGTGTGTGTGTGTGTGTGTGTGTGTGTGTGTGTGTGTGTGTGCGTGTGTGTGTGTGCGCGTGTGTGTGCGCGCGTGTGTGTGTTTAGTTTAGTTTGGTTTATTGGGGTTTAACGTCCCGAAGCAACTCAAGCTATGAGGGACGCCATCGTGAAGGGCACCGGAAATTTCGACCACCTGGCCTTCTTTAATGTGCACTCATACCGCACAGCACACGGGCCTCCAGAATTTCGCCTTCATTGAAATTCAGCCGCGGCGGCCAGTATCGAACCAGCGTGTGTGTGTGTGTGTGTGTGTGTGTGTGTGTGTGTGTGTGTGTGTGTGTGTGTGTGTGTGTGTGTGTGTGTGTGTGTGTGTGTGTGTGTGTGTGTGTGTGTGTGCGCGTGCGTGTGTGTGTGTGTGTGTGGAGGCATGCTCAGCCGACGATTTCTGACGGTGCCCGGGGCGTTCTCAGTGCTGCTGCATTCTCCACGAAGGCTTGCCCATGCCAAAATGTGCGGTTTGTAGTGGTGGCCATGCCACGAACTCGCGGGACTGCACTGCAAAATATCGCCATACCAAGCCAGCCGTCCCTAAGGGCGGGAAATCCAGCGGGACGGGCAGGCAGCCACGTCACCCAAGCAGCATCGGCAGCGATGCTTCAAAACGGCAGACGCGTACCAGCGGGAAGGACGCCAAAAGCTGTCAAGTGCCACCTCCGCCCCCACACGGCGGCCAGGAGAAGCAAGCCCGCTCCCAAAACAACAATGGCGCGACCGGCTCCTGGGCCAACGCCGACAAAAATGGCAAACAGGTGAGTGGTTCAGGCGGGGTTTCCTCCTCCTCCCACCCCCTCTCCCCTCCCTCTCGCTCGGCGGCTGACGCTGAGCTCCACAACCTTGTAGCTTCTCTCCGGGCACAAAACGAGATGCTACTTGCAAAAATTGAAGCCTGTTGAGGACAGAGGGGCCCAGCGAGTTGGGGGGTGTCGTTCAGGGCAGCAGGTCCCGGCTCCAAAGGAAGATGGCGAACTCCATTTAGGAGGAAAGTGTACAGAAGGTTTATTCACATATTTACAAGCGTAAGAGAAGTGAGAGACCTGAGTGAGAGACCGGAGTGAGAGACTATTCTGCCGCATTCGTTGTCGACTTTTATACCCTTCTTCGTCCCCAAATTCCCTAGGTTGAGGACGCCCACGCCGGAGTGGGAGGGGCCTATAACTTTCACCTCTGCACACAAACACAACACCGCACTTAGGGTCACGCCCCTGTCACGTGTTGATTCCGAAGGAAAGAAGGCCGCCGTCGAGGCGTTGACTGCGGTAGGTGGTGGTTTCTGGCCAGCTGAAAGTCCCGCGGGTCACCGACATCTGTTGTTCCTCAGATGGCATCCGCCGCTCGAGGCCGGAACAAAGAGGTCACGAAAAGGCCGGAAAGTGGTCCTTTGTCCTTGGAGATGTTCCAAATGATGCCCGCCAGCTCGTCGCGGTGCTTGGCACGCCAAAGAGCAAGCCCTTTGTCCCCGTGCACGCTCGCAGCAATTAGGGAATATAACGTCGGTCTCCCCGCGGCGGCGGCGGCGACACTTGAAGAGACTTCGGAAAGGCGGTCTGTTTTTGCTAAAACTTCAACCCCTTATTTATGGTTCTGTACTCCGACCGGGAAGGGCTCGGTGAATGGAATCAGCTGTCACCTGGGTCCCCTGTGTGGTCCATGACGGCAGGCTTGGGGCAACGGTCGCCGAGTAGAAAGCAGGTACTCTCAGCCACCCAGGAGACATATGTGTGCCAGCTGCTTCCGCCGCTGCTTAGCCTTCGCCGTATCTTGCTTAACGACGACCCACGTTTGGTGGTAATTTCTCCCAGACCTGCGTTCTTCGATCCTGACACCGCATCTTGCTTCCCGATGACACACGTCGGGAAGTAGTCTTTCCAGGCCCATGTACTAGGACCTTAACAAGCCTTAGAGGCTAAAACAACTCCCCTCCCCCTAGTCTCTCCGATACGGACGCTATGGAGAGCGAGACGGCGGCGACGCCGACTATGGAACCTTCCCTTGCCGAACTCGGAACCCGTCTTAATGCCAAATTTGACACCCTGTTGGAAACTGCGATGGAACGCCTCTTCGCTAGAGTCATGGAGGCCATCCCCTCTATGATCGCTCAACACGTCGCGACTAACACCCGCCTTTCTCGCAGAACCGGTCCTCTTAAGGACGTATCTGGTCGGCCCTCCAGGTTGTCCCGCCGAGTAAATGACCTTGACGATGACGAAGACAACTGCCCCCTTGCAGTTGCTGAGCTTCAGCCCGTGGTATCTGGTTCGGGGGCAGCCTCACTTCCACCTCTCACCTCTAAATCTGAGCATGGCGGGACACCACCGGTGTAGGCGCTCCCCTCTTTCCAAATCGGCTTCCCCCATTACGATTACTCAATGGAACTGTCGGGGGCTCCGGTCCCGTTCCAAGCGGGCCGACCTCCGACTTTTCCTTTCAACCTTTCAACATTTGCCTGCCGTAGTTGCCCTCCAAGAGCCAGGGAAAGGCGCCGTACTAACAAATTATACGACGTTCCAGCAGGACCCCTCGTCTTGTCTATTAGTCCATAGAAATTATACAGCCAACCAGGTCGACTTAGACATGCAACTTGAATACTCCTATATAATGGTGACCCTCCTCCCACTCCGCAAGCAGGACCCACCGCTACACATACTCAATGTATACTGCAATCCGAAATTGCCGAATGTATCATTCGCGGACCTCTTTAGCCGCGCGCTGAGAGTTGCGGGTCGGGACCCCCTCCTGATTGTGGGCGATTTCAACGCTCCCTCTCGGATGTGGAGTTACTGCCGTGAAGAGAAGCGGGGACGCAAGTTGGCGGAGCTTGCGTCAACGCTGGGCCTCACTCTTCACACTGACCCAGTCCACCCAACTCGTATCGGCAACTCCGTGACTAGGGGTACCTGTCCGGACTTGACCTTCACCCGCAACATTCAGTATGCAGACTGGGTCAACACCGAGGAAACCCTCGGCAGCGACCACTGCCTCCTGAACACTACGATTAGGACCCATCCTTTCGCACGACCAACAACGCAAGCCCGACTCCCAGATTGGACCAAGTTCAGTCAAAATTATAACACTACCACACCCATACATGAGCAAGGCTGCCAGTCTTGGTCACAACATTTGGTCTCTGGCCTTCGCTCCTCCGAAACTCAAATTCAACTCTCAGAGGCGGTCTCGGATGTGGACAACCACCTGCTCCACCTCTGGGAGGCCCGGCATTGCCTCGTCCATTGGTGGCGCCGGCAAAAGCACAACCGAAAACTTAAAGCTCGCATCGCCGAGCTCACTCAACGAGCGGCTGAGTATGCGGCCCAACTCGCCGACTCCAACTGGGTGGCCCGATGCAATACGGCCGCGCGGCAAGTGTCAAGCCGGAACACGTGGCGGCTCTTTCGCGCCCTAATTAACCCAACGCAAACACGCACGGAAACTCAAAAACACCTCCAAAGAGCAATACACAGCTTTCAGGGCAACACAACTCAATTGGCGCACAAACTCCGGGACCAGTACTTGTGCACCACCCAGGACCACCGCGGGCCGGCGTACTCTTATGCAGGTTCTCAGAACGTTGAGCTGGATCAACCGTTCCAGCTCCACGACCTGAGGGCGGCCCTGGCAAAAATGAAACGCGGCACCGCTCCGGGTCGGGACAAAATTACATTCAAATTGTTAGCCAACCTCCCCGACCCGGCATACCTGTCTTTATTGAATTACATTAACTCAATCTGGCTTGGGGAAGTGCCACTCCCCATCGACTGGAAGACCGCCCTGGTCACCTTCATTCCTAAAGCTGGCAAGGCCATCAGCACTGATGTGCTCGGGGATCGGGACCAGGGTCTTCACCGCATTAGGGCGAAGCAGCCAGACTACGGAGGGAAGCCTTCGGGAGGAATAGCAAACTTGACGGTTTATTTTACATTTTGTACAGTAGCAAGTAGACCAAAGTCAGAAAATGGGGGGAGGATGATCTGGCATCCCAGAGATTGCTGCTTAAATGCAGTTCACATTCCCCAGGCACCCAGCTAGGGAATCTGATCTCGGGTTGAGCGTCCAATGGGCTGCCAGCGTCTTCTTAGGCTCCGCCCTCCCCACGTGATCGCGCACCCCGCACAGACACACACACACACGGGTAAGGAGGAACTTGGCGTCTCTCAGTCGCGAACTGTTGGTTTTCCGCGGGCCGACCAGGCCCAAAGGTCGTTGCTGCTGTGTGACGATCCTGATCGATGGGGACGCGAGCGCTGACCGCTCACACCGGTGACCTCTTCAGTTCGGTGGAAGGGACAAATCAGCCGTGTCGCCCCTCCGCGGCGCCGTCGCCCCGCCATCGTCGCCACTGGGTCTCGTCCGTCGGTCCACGGCAGTCCGGGAGAAGCGCCGCACTCAGCCTCCCCGGCGAAGAGGATTAGACGCCTTTGTGTACGCCGACGCCGTCGCCAGTAGCTGCCCCATGCAGTGTCTCTTTTGTCTTCCCTGAGCAGCAGTGCTTCGGCCGAAGTGGCCTGATGGCGCCCGATTGGCTCGCCTGTTTCCGCTGCCAGTCCCCAGGAGCGCAGTCCGGCAACAGAGCCGCATTCAGCATCGCCGGCGAAGGGGATTAGAGCCTTTGTCCACGCCAACGCCGTCGCCAGAAGCCGCCCCCAGGCCAGCTTTTCCTTGCGTCTTCTCCGAGAAACAGCAGCGTTTTTGGTCGCATACCTGATGGCGTCTGACTGGCTCGCCGTTCTCCGCTGGCTGGCCCTCCGATCATTACAGCACGGACAACCTCCGCCCCATCTCTCTGACTTCCTGTGTGGGCAAACTCATGGAGACGATGGTACGTGATAGGTTGTCCGAGTTCATGGAATCCAAACACCTTTTCGCAGACACCATGTTCGGGTTTCGCCCACACAGATCTGCACAGGATGTCCTGCTACAACTAAATCGGGATGTCCTCGACCCCGTCGAATGCCCTCACAATGACAAGGTCGTACTCGCCTTGTATTTGAAGGGTGCATTCGACAACGTAACCCACGAGATCATTCTCACCCACCTCTCACAAACTAACTGCGGCAGAAACGCCTTTCAATACATTCGGCAATTTTTAACCGACAGACAATCTTACATTCGAATCCAGGATAAAGAACATGACCCTTTTCATTTAGGAACCAGGGGTACACCCCAGGGCGCGGTGTTCTCTACCTTGTAGTTCAATTTGGCTATGATGCGCCTACCGGCCCAGCTGGGCGCTGGCGCCGGTATGCAGCATGCGCTGTGCGCCGATGAAACCACCCTGTGGGCCACACAGGGTTCCCTTGGAGACATTGAGGCCAACCTGCAGGAGGCGGCGACCATAGTGGACCGTTATGCTCGCCGCTGCGGCCTCCAATCCTCCACCCAAAAGTCTGAATTTGTGCACATACGCCCCTCACCAAAGTGCACAGCCAAAATTTCATTGTCTCTTGAGACAGGTCCAATTCCTGTAAACATCGAAGTCCGGGTATTGGAGCTCTTCATACATCAAAACAGACGGTCAGAAACAACATTGGCCAAACTCCGTCAGGTGGGGGACCAGGTAGGCCGCTTGGTCCGCCGGGTTTCTAACAAGCATGAGGGGTTACGATGTAAGGACGCCTTGCGGCTGGCGCATGCATTTGTAACCAGTCGAATTCTATATTCGACTCCATACCTCCACCTGAGGAAGCAAGACGAGGATTCACTCAAAGTCATCCTCCGCAAAATTATTAAGCGGGCTCTGGGCCTTCCTGTGAAAACCTCCAACAAGCGCCTCCTGGGGCTGGGCATGGTGAACACATTTCGGGAGCTCCGGGAAGCCCACTTGACCAAACAATACACACGTCTCTCAAAGACATCGTCGGGTCGCCGCCTCCTTGCCCGACTGCACATCCAACACACCACTCTTATGGAAGAGCGCGTACGTATTCCATCCCAGTGGAGATGCGCCCTCCACGTGCGCCCTCTTCCCGCGAACATGAACCGTGAAGACCATAACGGCCGGCGCCTGGCGCGGGCGGAAGCCCTGGCCCGCCACTATGGATCGAAACCCGGCGTATTCTACGTGGATGCCTCCGGCCCGCACCTTGGGGGATGGTACACGGCCGCAGTCGTCCACCAATCCAAAACAGTGAACGGCCTTACTTTCCGAGCCCGTGACATAACACACGCGGAGGAGGTCGCCATTGCGTTGGCTGCATCTGATTCCAATTCAAAAACAATTATTTCCGACTCGCGAGGGGCATGTCGGAACGTCGAGCAGGGCTGGGTACCATATCTAGCCTACTGCATTCTCCAAAACAGCGTCTACACCAGGGACCCCGCGCACCGGCGTATCGTTTGGGCTCCTGCTCACATGGGCCTTGAGAGAAATGAGGCAGCTGACGCCGCCGCCCGCGCGCTCTCTCACCGGACATTCCCCTCTGACCCCGACGATCAGGACTCGAATTCACTCCCGCTTACTCCTTTAAAGACATTGTTTTACTTTATCAATCTGGCCACGGTCTTTATCCCCGCTCGTGTAAAGGTCTCTCAAAGGCGGAGGAGCGGCTTCTGCTTCGCCTGTATACCAATACTTTGCTGTGCCCGGTAGCTCTCAAACACTTCGACCCTTCTTTCTCGGGCAGCTGTCCGCACTGTGCGGAGAAGTCTTCGGACATTTACCACATGGTGTGGGCCTGTCCCTCCAACCCTGCTATCCGCCCTCACCCCAACCCAACCCGGGAGGACTGGGAGGCGACCCTGCTCGGCTGCTCTGACCTGCAGGCCCAACGGGCCTTGGTCGCGCGAGCCCGGGCGGCGGCCGACGCCACTGGGGTTCCGAACTAGGGACCTCAACCTAGTACTTGTAAGGGCTGGCCCCCTCTGGGTCAGCTCATGCAATACCTCCAGTAGTGTATGTGTAAATAAATCTTTCCCACCACCACCACCTTTCCCAATGCTCATACGTTGGTTAAACAAATCTCGAGCTGGACGCCCCTTTCGAGCTCCATGATGTGAAGGAGGCCCTAGCCAAAATGAAACACGGTACTGCACCGGGCCGGGACAAAGTTACCGTCAAACTTCTGGCGACCCTTCCAGATGCAGCCTATCAAACTCCTTGAATTTATCAACCAAATCTGGCTTGGAGAGATTCTTCTCCCCCAGGATTGGAAAGCAGCCTTAGTGACGTTTATTCCTAAGGCAGGCAAGCCAGTTGATGTGGAGAATCTGCGCCCTATCTCCCTAACATCTGGTGTCGGCAAATTGATGGAGGCTATGGTGTGAGACAGGCCGTCTACTTACCTGGAAACACATCACACTTTTGCGGACACTATGTTTAGTTTCCGACCACAGAAATCGGCACAAGACACCCTTCTACAATCATGTTTACTAGTAAAGTAATTAGCCCAATTATAATAGTTAACTTTTTAACTTCAGTAAATCCCACTTACAACGGCTGCAGTTATAACGAACACTCGCTTATTGCGAACAGAGGTGGTGCTACCATCAAATATACCTATATTAGGGCAATAGCACTGCGTCTCGCATACCCGACATTTCTGGACAAGAGCATTTTTGAACAGGAAATAATTTATGGCCGCAGTTTTTTCATATATTGTGAGGTTTCACTAAAACAATCAGTGTATCCGCAGATCTCGCGTCGACAGGCTTGCATCCTTTTGCTATTCACGTTTTTGTTATCGTCAACAGCGTTCCCCATTGGATTTCTGTGGCAGTCTTAACCATACCAGGGCAAATTCACGAGTGCTCACTCAGGCTCACTCACAAAAGTTTGGTCGACCCACGGGCTCACTCAAACTCACTCACAGAGGACCCGGCTCACTCAAAATCATGAACTCAAACTCATTCAGGCTCACAACTCACTAGGGCTCACTCAGACTCACCAGCCACCCGGGGTCAACCACACATAGCGACTCACGACTATAGGCTCACTGACTCATTTCAACTCACGACTCATTTGTACTCGCTCACTAGTTTCAGCTCACGGCTCACCGGGACTCACAACTCACCTGGCCGCACTCATTTCGACTCATGACTCGCCTGGACTCGTTCATTTCGACTCGCAACTCATCTGCGCTCACTCATTCGGGCTCACTTGCACTTTAAAACTCATGACTCACACAGGCTCATCTTGACTCGGGACTACTGTAAGCTCACAGATCGGACAGCTGAATCGTTTTTACGCCCAACGGCAAAAGTTACGCGTCTAAAATGCGAAAAAGAAAGGTGTTAAAGATGCGGTATTGCGATGAGCTAGCCGCCAGGCCTAGCTCAGAGACCTGCAACTGCCGCTCGCGGGACGTAAAGATCTAAGGCCGCTGCGTAAGTTCTGCAACCAATTAAAAATCAGCAAAGGAAGAACTAGAGCAACCGCTATACAGCAAGCCACAACTAATATCTAGCAAGACCAAGCGCGGCTACTAATCAAGTTTTCTCCCTTTGAGTAATGTTCTAGAGTGCAGCTGCCATAAAAATTACATACTCTGCCGGTCTCAACAGGACTCAGATCACGATCTAAATGTGAGCCCGAGCTTACGACTCAGATCGTGAACTGAATGTGAGTCTAGACTCACTCACGACTCAGATCGTGATCTGAAATGAGTCTGAGTAAACCCGAGTGAGTCGACTCATAAGTGACTTCGCCAGCCTATGGTCTTAACTGCTTGATGCGAGCGATGGAAAAAATATAAAAGATTTTCGGACGAATGGACCATTACCTACAATATTTCCATAACAGTACCTTACAATTTTCTAATAGTCAAAATTTTTATCCAAGAATGTTGGACAATCTGTGGCTGCACAACTCGACTAGAGCGAACGATGAGGCGCCGTAAACTCGGCCCCGCAGCCGGAAACCACCGCTTCTTCCGAACATGCCCGTCCATTGCGAGGCTTTCAGTGCCTGAGCACTGCACGAGCCAGGTTTGTTATATTGTACTAGCCATACTGGCACAGCGAGTATGGCTAGTACAATTGAAAACCAGCTTTCCGTCCTACAGAAGCTTGTTATATCTAGATACACGAAAATATCTCTGAGGTGCACGTGTGCCGGACACTTGGCCATTTTTCCTGATGCCAATCGCCAATGGCTCCGTGTACTGGAGTGCCGCAGACTTGGGCCTCATCTAAATATCGTTAATGCATTATTTCAGGCTGAAAATGAACATCGTCCTACAGCTCCGCGACGCTCCGCAGAGCAGGGAGACCGGACCGGAGATGCTCCTCTGACGTGACATTGTTTGCAAACAAGGAGGGGCCTATCAGTTTAGTCACCGCGGCGAGGGTAATCGCGTTTTCGAAATTCTGAAAACTGGTATGGCTGTTACTAACGGCTGGCTGCAAATCTCTAATTGCAAGCGGGCGCGTATCCGTAAAAGTTAAAAAGTGAACTATTAGAATTTACTGCTGTACTAGTTAACATTATTCGCCTGTTTTTTAAAGTTACTGTAGAGGCTTCTAACAGCGCCAGAGTTTCGCGTTTGTTTCCACGTGCCACTCGCGCCAAAAGCGATCACGTGGCGCCAAAGCATCCATGCATTGCAGATGAGCAGACCTCCGCACTATTTCGCACGCTACTGGTGCCGGAATTGCACTGGTTCACCCATGGTCCCTATGTTTTGGGGGCTTGCCTCTGCCCGAGTGCATATGTTCATCTAAATTTTTGTTTTTGGCTCCAAAACCTGATTTTATGAGAAGTTTTTTCTCATCGCTGAAAAGAAAGCGTTGGTCCCTTGTGGTGTTCTCAACAGATGGCGCCACCAATCCACAAACCGCGATCGGTTAACTTGTGTATTGTTTTGGTGTTGCCGGTGCAGTACTCACTGACTGAGGCAATATTTTTTCACAAAATTAGTTGTGTCTGACAGCTGAAAACAATTGAACTTCCGCGAGTACCGGCTCTCAACTGCAGTGGCAAGCATTTCTCAGACATGCAAGAGTGGCGGCTTCCCCATATGGGTTGGATGCTTTGCTTTGAAGGGCGAGTTGGCGCGCGATTTGCGACGTTTTGCGACATAACGGTGCCTCGGTGTCATAGCAAACCCCTTGCGACGGGCTGCCAACGAGTTGGTCGCAGTGGCGCACCGTCGACACGATCGCTGCGAACGGCCCGGCCGTTAACCAATTGGATTTCAAGGGAGGTTGGCTGCTCGTATTGCATATCTGTTAACGAGCGCAAAAAAAAAAAAAAATCAGTTTTATGGAACATCAAAATACACGCCAGCTCAATGGAATTAGTTATGCATGTAAAATAAACACATAATAAGATGTTTGACATTTATATTCGCCAAAGCATCTCTCGTCAGTGAAAGGCCCTCCCGCCGCGCCGACTTATGTCGCTATCGCTAGCATGTAAGATAGCGGGTGCAATTGGCGCTGCAGCGGCAACGGAAATAGGACTGGGCCGTGTTTTATGGACTGCTCCACACGGTTTACTTTCGCTAGAAGGTTACAACAATACATGAGCTTAGCTAGCCGAAGGACTCCTTTATCCTGCACCGGCATGTCTGTTGCCTGCTATGTGAACGTCACGCTAGGAAAACTTAGTTGGTCCGTTTCAGCCGGAACGAGCGTGACAACCTACAAATCGCGCTAGGTTGCACCAATTGGCTTTCGCTGGGTTTGATTTATTCAGCGACAGCGATGTCGTAAACATGCAACTTTTAATTTGATAGTAGGTGATGAGCCGCCGCAGTGTCTCAATTGTTATAGTGCTCGGCTACTGACCCGAAATCCACGGGTTCGATCCCGGCCGCAGCAGTCGCATTTCGATGGAGGCGAAATGCTAGAGGCCCGTGTATTGTGCGATGTCAGTGCACAGTTTTATATATATATATATATATATATATATATATATATATATATATATATATATATATATATATATATATATATATATATTATACACGATTCATTATACACATTATACAGGAATCGCTGATGCTAGTTTACCTTAGCTTCATCCTTATATACTATATAAGGGTGTCTTGATCGACGCAGGTGATGAACTGCACCATCATCAAAGTTATCTAAGTTATTATTGTGGCTATTTGTTTATTTTATTTGCCATACAGTTTAATGAGGTTCACATGCGACGTTCTGTTAGTTGAATAATTCCTTCAAGAACACCAAAAGCACCAAAAATAAAGCCAATAGTAAGGGCCACTTTTGCACAGGCGCACATACGAATTGGTACTTTCCTTTCTTCTGAAAGGGAGAGTTTGAGCAGCTTACTAAGAGCCTTTACAGGCGCTGTGGTCTCACTGAGCATAGAGTACATGGTAAGACTGAGGTACAGGATCATTCATACTTAGAGGAAACACGGCTCCGCGTGGCTGCGCACACGCGGAGCGCTATTGCGACAAAGTCGGTGGCAAACGCGTGCAAAGGGGCAGATGACACGAAGCACCACGTCGAAGTCCATCTTCTCGTGCGCCACTCTGCATTGATTCATGAACGGGTTAGATGCAATGGCAATCCGCAGGCACGTGGCCAGGCGAAGCCATGTTCTCTCTAAGTGTGACTGACCCTGAACACCAGTTGCACCTGGATTTGGTGTACTTTAATTAAGTTAGGCTTAGCTACACCATCACCTTCACAACTGAATCCCAACAACACGTATTCAACAAACGCTTTGTTGTGAAGTGCTCAGCGAAAATTTCATTGAGGTTTGTTGAATAAACTCAATGACTGTAGAATTAGCATTGAAAAATCGTTGAGTCAACAAAACCTCAACAGAATATAGGATGTGTGTGTCGATCGTTGCAATGCCAAATCGTTTTGTTAAGAGATCTGTAAAAATTGAGTAGCCTGTACTGAGAGAGAGCATGGGCCTCGTCAAGCCACGCTTCCTCAGCTTTTTGCCCTTGTTCCTGACATTGTGTATGCATGAGGTCAAATAACTATCTGTCAGGAACTCAAAGCTAATTTTGTAAGGAAGAACCCCAGGTGGTTGAAATTATCCGGAGCCCTCCACTACGGCGTCTCGACAGCCTGAGTCGCTTTGGGACGTCAAGCCCCCATAAACCATAATAAAGAATACTATTTACGATGTCTACAGACCGTCGCGCCACCGGACGGTAAGAAGGAGAAATGTCAGGAAGAGGGTCACCGCGGGCGATCGGACGGCAGCACATGCGGGTTTCTCGCTTAGCCAGCGGTGTACACTCACCCTTCTCGCTTCCTAAAGGCATGGAGACGAAATGCTAAACCAGACGAATGCGTTGGTGCTTCAGTATGCCGACCAAGCCGTCTACAACCATAAATCACTTAATTATTTGCTGCCAAGAGCTCAGCAGAAGTACTATCTTGCGTTTGAGCATAGAGTCGCTACTTCGCCTTGCGCCTGCTCTCGGGTTTCTTTGGAGGCTTTGGTCGGGGCCTCCGGGTCTTGTGGCGGTCCTTTTGCAGGGCGTCTCGCAAGTAGTTGTTGAGTGCACCGCTCAATACTGGTCTCCCCAGCGATCGGTAACGCTTTACTAATTCCCACAGCCGGGGGCCATCGAATTCAGGTGGCGATGGTTTAGCTACCGGAGCTCTCAGCTCCTGTTCAATGGCCTCCCTTGTTCCTTGGACGATAGGCTGGGGGGCGGAGGAGTTTCCCCTGCGATGGTCTCACGGGCCCCGCAATCATTTTTCCCGCTGGAGGCCCATGATCCAAGTTTTACGACCAAATCCCTGTAGCGGGGGCTCTTCATGAAGCTGTATTACTGGTATGTGTGTCATCGGCTGTGAAAGTCTATACACTGCAGGTTTATACCAGGTATTTATTGCCGAGTACCACGGCTAATCATAACGCAGCTGCCTGGCCTGCTAAAGCAAAATGCTAATCATTTTGCTACGAGGTCTTAGCAACGCCTTGCAAAGGCACTGGCCCTAGAGATACAAAAGGCGGGTGAAAAAAAAGAGCGACGTTTCTTTGCAACACCATTTATTTAAAGCCTTACGTCTTCTTATAATAACTGACAGAATCATATTGTTGCGCGGCGGCCAGCCGAAGAATGAGGCGTGGTGAACGATGGCTATGAGATGGTTTAATCGTCTTCGTCACACTACCCGGGGCCTCCGAGCGATCGTCCCGATCGGTGACGAACAGACGGCGAAATGGCGATGGTCTTGAGTGAAGGATCGAACAATATCCCCCCTCAGATCCGCCGCTCTCGTTCTCCGCAATTTCGACGCCCGTCCACTCCACCCTTACCCAGCACCTCCACCAAATGTTACGCGGCGGCCAGCCGAAGAATGAGGCGTGGTGAACGATGGCTGTGAGATGGTTTAATGGCCGCTGGCCTAGCGCGAGCGCTCCGTCCCGCGCCACTGCCAGCTTCGTCTTCGTCACAATATAATACGATCTCGTATGGTGTGATGTCAACCAAGGCCTCGACGACGTCTGTAAGTGCAGGGGTGACGAATTGCGCTAGTTGTGACTCTACCTCACCCCCCCCCCCCCCCCCTACTCTCTTTGTGTGTTCCCGCCACATCCGTATCCACATACGCCATTCCCAGTGGCAGTTCGTGGTTCTGCTAAAGTGGTGTTTGTCCGAGCACGCGCTCCCATGCGACCTCCCGAAAAGAAAGGTGGAACCAGACACGAGGGACGGATACGACTCCTGGATTCCACGTACCTCCACTGCTGCCTAACTGCCACCACGTGTTTTTCCCGACTACCAAACGCAGCAGTATTGACCCTGCGACCATGTGTGTACATCCGCCAGGGTGACCTCAATCAACGCCTGCTGCCACGCGCGGACACGAGCGTCTGCCCTTCATCCGCGCTTCGCTCTTTTGTCAACGGCAAGGGTGACGCCGCTGCAAGGGTTCGCCTTCGGGCGTTTCCTTGAACCAAGATATGGGAACCCCCTGGCCGAAAGGGACACTTCCAGGAGACTTTATCCAAGTGACTCAGCCGAGGAAGACGATGAAGCGGGGAGCGCCGTTAAAGAGTACCCGATTTCGACAAGATGACAAAGCCAGCCAATGAGCGTCGTTAGCTCCACTCAAAAGCGGTGCTCAAGACGAAGTCCCTACGATTGGTCGAAAAAGGCGGGAAGACCACGGGAGGGACTATTTAACGCGCTCGAGACGTTCATCGAGCAGCGATTCCCTCAGCGATTCCCTGAGACTCTTCTCAGATTTTACCCTGTTTGTCATTGCTTGTAACTAATGTTGTAAATATGTAAATACAGTTTTTCCTTTAGTTCCCCTACTCCCTGTCTCCGGCCCACGTTCCTTCCTCCGTCGGCACAGCCGCGGTGCTCCTGGGCCCGATGCCTGGTGGAACACGCTACTAGCCTGGCAAAACATATCAGCTAGGAACCTTCTCATTTAGATGCTGAATTCTGCCAGCACCTCACTCAGGCTGTATGAAACCATGTGGTTGAAATCTCCGTATTCGGCCATCCCTCATCCGACCGAAAGCGTTTTTATGCCCTTTGTTTTGCGCTTGAACCACGGGACTGCTATGTCGGGCGAGAGAATAAACCAGCATGCAAGCCCCTCTAAATGTATGCGTTCCCCCATAACTTTTCGAAGCACGGAAGCAGCGACAGAGCTGAATTTTTTATCAGCCTGAAGGCGCGGACTGTACCGTAAAGTGCATGCATTGTGCGGGTCGCGCCGGGAAGCACACCATTAACTTCATTGCTACATGCTAAGGCCGCCAAACGCAGGTTCATGAACGCAGGTTCATGTTCCGAAGACTTCTGCGGGAACCTGCCTATAACAGGCATTTTCTAGTCTACTTACTCCCACTGACACGCACGCTTAATCCTATTGCCACGCGCCAACACCGCACACCGACGGACTATGAAAAAATTGCCGACGATTATGTTACTTCTTAATGCGAAATTTGAGCTCAGCTATTTCAGCTTTTCGATATATTGAGGCAAAGAATTCGAGCAAGGCATAAATGTACAATTACAGACACCTTGTCATTTTTCACACATATTCCTTCTTCAAGAAACACTCCACTAACAGTTCTTGATTGTCATGAAGGAAACTTTGTGGACGGAGAAATAGATGGATATATTCTCGACTTGCTGCACAATGCCTGGTTCTCAAAGACAAGGTCTGCGCAAGTATTTCGCGAGGTTGTCACAGCTGTGGGAGCCGTTACGAGCGAGAGGAACAGGATATTGTGCAGAATAAGTGGTAAGAAATTGGTTTGGTTTGTTTGGGTTTAACGTCCCGAAGCAACTCAGGCTATGACGGACGCCGTAGTGAAGGGCTCCGGAAATTTTGACCACCGGGAGTTCTTTAACGTGCACTGACATCGCACAGTAAACGGGCTTCTAGAATTTCGCCTTCATCGAAATTCATCCGCCGCGGCCGGGATCGAACCCGCGTCTTTCGGGTCAGCAGCCGAGCGCCGTAACCACTGAGCCACCGCGGCGGGGTGGTAAGAAATTCCCGCTTGTCTTTATATCTACAGTAAAGTCCCCACCCACCCTGCCACCCTGGTAGGTGGCAGCGTTTCTGGCACAACGTTGTCAATGCCAAAGCATACAGCGCACATCTGTCACTACAACTCCGGCGATTTTTCAGCCATTTTAAGTTAATGGCTGTTTTGTGTTCCTAAGAATCTCCTGTAATGTGTACGATACAGGGTTTTCGGAAGCAACCCTAAAATAATTTTTAAACAGCAAAAAGCGGAAAACTCGAAACCGAAACCGCGAAACCGAAACTTTGGCAGCAGCAGTGTTCGGAAGAGCGTTTGCCTAAATGCTCCTGCATACTGTTACAGATAACCCTGGATCCTAGGACGACACCACTATAAGCCGAGAAGCGCACGTTTTCTGAGGCTGCATATCGACCCCGGTTATCAACTAAGAGTTATCAAGGAAGGACGTCACCGGCTGGCATCACCTGGCGTGGCGCTTGCATCGACGCATCTGCTATAAAGCTGCGGCATCGCATCCAAGACGGCACTTTGGCAGCAGCAGTGTTCGGAAGAGCGTTTGCCTAAATGCTCCTGCATACTGTTACAGATAACCCTGGATCCTAGGACGACACCACTATAAGCCGAGAAGCGCACGTTTTCTGAGGCTGCATATCGACCCCGGTTATCAACTAAGAGTTATCAAGGAAGGACGTCACCGGCTGGCATCACCTGGCGTGGCGCTTGCATCGACGCATCTGCTATAAAGCTGCGGCATCGCATCCAAGACAAGGTGGATGTAGAATGGTGGCGAAGGCTGGGCCCAAAAACGGTTTAGCGCGACTGCAGCACAGCCACTTTTGGCGGCCGAAACACTTATATAATGAAATTCAAAAGTACAGATAAAAATGCTATAAAACAGCAAAAAGAAATGAATATTTTAATGCCACGTTTTATAAGTTCGGTAAACTATTTCAGCTAATCATTACGCCGAATTTTATGATTTTTTTCAACGCTCTTGTTGCGCCCTCTGTTGATGAGTGTGCGGTGCATTTGCAGCGCGACTTTGCAGGCCTTCTTTCGGTACCCGGCCACCATGCCGGCCGCTGTGGCTGCGGGAGCTTACGAAGCGATTTTTTATCTCCAGCTGCCTGCTATGGCGCGCCTTGGAAAACGTCCAAATTAAGCTCGCCGGTCTCGAAATGACACTTTAAAAACTTTTTGTCGTCCTTGCACGTCGCCTCTCTGTCACCGTTTGCCAAGATCTGCACCCCGCTGCACCCCTGCAGCGTTTCCTTCGGTGTACGGCCAGTGCGAAACCTTTTCCCGAGGCTTCGCGCTCATCGCTTCAAGCGCTTAGCTCTGCATTTCAAGATGAGCTTGCGGCATGTGAAGAAACCTTGCTCCGTGGCACATTGTGACAGCGTGAGTTGTACCGTGGGTGTCTTACCAAGACTACATCGCTTCCCTCTGGACTTTCGCAGGTGAGCTCTGGCCGTTGTCGTCTGCTCTAGATATGCTTTTGTCGGGCTTTCCGCGCATATCGTAGCTGTAACCGTTTCATACGCACTTGGCTGCATGTTATCGGGATATTTTAGTAAATTGCAGGGCACGCACTTGCAGTCATAAGATGTGCAAAAGACACAAATCATTTGTCTTATTTGTAGCTAGTTTCGTGCAGCCGACTGTCACCAACGTGAAATTGATACCGGGCTCTCACGAGCAACCACGTTCCCTCTACTTGCCGCATGGTCAATTTAAAACCAACTGCGCTGCCTAACAGCTCTGAGCATGACATTAATTAATGGGTTTTGCAGCACCGTGAAGCCAATTTGAGGATCCCCTCGCAACTGACAGCATCGAAACTCAACCATATGTGTATGTGCGCCGCATTGACTGTGCCTTAACTGAATTCGGCCAGTAGTAGTTACTGCCGTTCTACGTATACATGACCGTCAATGTAGTTTTAAACTCATTTCGCTGCATCGCTCTCGTCACTCTTTGAGCATAGAAAAGCAGCTAGCCGCGTGGTATCAGGCAAGCGTAACCGCACTCTGAGGCTTGGCGCGAGCATTTTCTACCATAGTTATAACGTACTGCATTTAGGTGAAAGGAGTCTTGGCGTATTGACGTTTAGAGTATATGGTATTCATTTGGGTGCCGTTGTATAACGTGGATGCTGCCTCATGTACAGGTGCAAAACGTGGGTGCAGTTCTGCCGCAACCTCAGCCTGGAGAAGACGCCGTGCCAGCTGCGAGACCCGAGGGCTTCTTCCAAGCACTTCGAACTGTTTGTGTATCGGCGGCCAGAATGGCTGCGTCTCGATGCTGTGCCTGCTCGAGGAAGGAGTGGCTGTACTGAATGTCCTTGCACTTCAAACTGCACTTCATGTATATTTTAGTTTGATTAGAATTGCTTCAAATTACTTCGGTTAGCGACAAGAATTGGGTCTCGAGGTTGTGCGCAGGCCCTCTGTATGGTGTAATGCTCTAGCGATGAGCAGATTTGTTGATGCTAAAACTTGTTTTTAATATTCTCATGCTGGTGTAAACATTACTGCTATATTCTTTCAGTTGAAGAAACGAAATGTGAAGAGTAATCCCTGTGTGCTGCATGGTCTATGTGTTGATGCGCCTACTTATGTCTGTCATTTTTGCCTCAATGGAAGCTGTCGTAGCATTGTTTTCTATACTTTTCAATTTCCTACTTGGCAACGTTCGTGGAACGTCAGGGCTTTTTCCTATCCGCACTGTGACCATTGAGATGAATAGCCAGCTTAAAAAAACTACTGCTTGAGCTGCCTGTGACGCGCATTTTTTGCTGGCGTGCTTTATCACTGTATTTTTTTGGTTGCTGTAATAAACCATAAATATGAAAACCATACTTGCCGTACACTGTATTGCAAACTGTGCACTTGAGCCTGTGCTTTGTGCATCATACCTTGATGTACTCAATAGTACTGGCACCAGTATTTTCACCAAGGTTTCCACTACGAATCATGCATCCTTAGCCAGCGCCTGAAAGAGTTGCTGCCTTCTTTGCCAGTAACTTTCATTGGGTTCCCAATTGCACATTAACAAGGCCATAACTAGCAGGAACGCGAGCACATTTGACTGGCAAAGGTTGGTGCGCGCTGAAAGGCAACCTTCTAGAGATACCGGTTCGAAAATGCTGGTTCTATAAAAAGACCACTTTATAATTCGCGCCAAAAGCATACGTATGCGTGACGTCATTTAACGTCACTCCTACGTAGGTTGCCCCCCTAAATGGGGGCGCTGGGGTGCCCCATGAGCCGCCATTCTGTGGACCAATGGTCGTCTATGGAGCCTTCGCTACCATGGTATATCTACCTTGTCCAAGACGGCACTTTGGCAGCAGCAGTGTTCGGAAGAGCGTTTGCCTAAATGCTCCTGCATACTGTTACAGGTTAGTGGCTTTTTTGGGGGGAGTGTTATTGTGTTGCTGCCACTGCTGCTGCCAAAGGAGCGAACCTTGTTTTTGTCAGTATGGAGTGTGTTGAGTGTGAACAAGAAATCTTGGACCCCAAAGAGAGTATATCTTGCATGACATGTAAGCTTTCGTACCATGTAGGAAGCTGCGCAGGAGTGTCGGAGGCAACAATAAAATCTAAGAAATCAACCTACCAGAAATGGAAATGCCCGAAATGTAGGGTACAAACGTCACATGTTAACCAGGATGAGAAAGAAAAAGCACCGTTGACCGTAGAAGATATGTTGGTCGTACTTCAGGATATTAACCGAAAACTTGATGTTTTGTTGCCACTGAAAGAAACTGTCGATGGTATTGAGCAATCGGTGCAGTTTATGTCCGAACAGATGACAGACCTGATGACGCGCACAGAACAAAATGAGCGAGATATTAAAGCAATCCAGACTAGGCTCGCAAAAACGGAAATGAACAAAGAGCAGCTTGAATCGCTCAGTGTCCAACTTGATGACCTCGAATGGCGCAACCGGAAACTGAACTTAGAAATTCATGGTGTACCACAAACGGAAGGCGAAAATCTTTTGTCAAAACTTAACGCTCTCGCCAGTGAAAGTGAATTGCCCCAGCTATCAGAACACGACATCACGGCAATTCATCGATTGCCGGCAAAGCGTGACAAAGTGCCTGGCATCATCTGCCGTTTCACGAGACAGAGCATGAGGGACAAATGGTGGGCTAGCAGGCGGGAGTTGACAACTGCGGATGCCAATGTTCACATGTTGGAAAACCTGACCAGGCGAAATCGAGAACTGCTGAGGGAAGTGAAAGAATGGGCGAAAACAAATCAGTACAAGTATGTCTGGCACAGCAACGGTAAGATTCTGATAAGAAAGACTGATGGCGCGTCAGCAATGCTAGTGCAGCACTCTTGCGACCTTGGCAAGCTGCAATAAGAAGGGAGAATTGATTTTGAATTTTTATTTTGTTTCCTGCAAAAAATGCAGACTGTAACAGAAAAGAATTATCTACTCCCAGAGAACTTCAAAGATTACCTTGGCCCGGTTTTCCAGACGTCATTCAAATGTCTTCATATCAATGCTCGATCCGTCAGACGTAAAGAAGCATATTTCGACACTTTCTTTCAACAACTAAATGTTCCCATTGACGCTATCATGATCAGCGAAACTTGGTCTACAAGTGATTATGATGTCTTTCGAATTCCTGGTTATGAGACATTTTTTCTGAATCGTTACGCTGGTATTGGTGGTGGCGTATCCATATCATTTAAAAAGAAGTGGCGGCCTGAAATGTTAGAGCGGTTCACAGTTTCTGTGAAAGAATATGAAATCTTAACAATGTGTTTGAACAACACTATTTTTGCAGTGTGCTATCGTCCACCAAAGGGTTGCGTAGCTATTTTCTTGAATTTTCTTGAAAGCCTGATTTCATTTGCAACCAGTCAGCACTTAAACATTGTCCTTGGTGGTGACCTAAACATTAATATGTTATCGGTTGATGCATCCCAAATGAGTTTAGATTTATTGCTTAGAACACATGGACTTCTGAATGCAATCAAAATGCCAACGCGTGTTACGGTCACGTCTTCATCGCTGATAGATTTGTTTATCACTAACCATGACCCTAGTATAATCACATCTGGAGTAATAATTTCTGACATCAGCGATCACTTGCCAATATTTATGTGTGTTAAAAACATGTCTAAAAAGAAACGTAGTTCAACATATTCTTTCCAACTTATATCTGAAAAAACACTGTCCACATTTAGAAACTCAGTAGAAAAGAAGAACTGGAGGCCTGTCCTTTTATAAAATGACGCCAATAATGCTTACGAAGCATTCTTAAGCATTCTGAAGCCGATTTACGAGGCCTGTTTCCCAATATTAACAAAAAAACAAAGGCGTCACAGTCGGAAACCATGGGTCACACCGGAGTTGGTGGCAAAGATAAACACAAAGAACATCCTATACCATAAGTTTATTAAATCGAGAGCTGAATGTGATCTGACAGCGTTTAAAAAATATCGAAACCGCTTGAATACTGAGCTCAAGAAAGCCAGAAACGCCTATTACACAAATCAATTCACGTCAACTTGTGGTCGTGTCGACATTATGTGGAAGCGGCTAAACGCAATTTTGGGGAGAAATAGCAAATCAGATGAATTAAATATGCTAAATATTGATGGTGTAAGTATAACTGGAAAAGAATTAGCAGATACGTTTAATGCGCACTTTGTTTGTGCTTCTAGAAATCAAGTACCGCATAACAATCTCAGTGATGTTGTTCATATAAGCTACACTGTGTTTCTCAAACCGGTTGAAGAAGCAGATGTAACGGCAGCCTTCCACGAACTAAACAATAGCACATCCATTGATATTGATGGCCTCCAGATAAAGCCTATACGGTATATTTTTGACCTTATTTTACCATACATCACGCATATCTTAAACCTTTGTGTCAGTACCGCTGTATTTCCTCGTAAAATGCAGATTGCACGTGTAACAGTTATCTTTAAAAAGGGTGATAAAAACCAACTCGGAAATTACAGGCCAATATCCATCTTACCCGTGTTTTCTAAGCTATTAGAAAAAGTAATACTTAGAAACTTTTTGCACTTTGAAGAAAAACACAAAATTATAACAGCGGCTCAGTATGGCTTCCGTAAGCACCGCTCTACTGAACTTGCACTATTAGATCAACGAGAATATATATTGAACGAACTCGAACATAATAGGATAGTTATTGGTATTTTTCTTGATTTTTCGAAGGCATTCGATTTATTGAACCATACAATACTTCTTCGCAAACTTGAGCGTTGTGGCTTCCGCGGCCATGCACTATCGCTTGTGCAGTCATACCTCATGGATCGCAAACAGGCAGTAGCAATAAATGGTCTCCTCTCAGATATGCAATCTGTAGGCTGTGGCGTTCCACAAGGTAGCATTTTGGGTCCATTTCTGTTTAATCTCTACATCAATGACATTGTACATGCAACTCCATTCGTTAAATTTATCATCTATGCTGATGACACCAGTATTTTTCTTGCCGGAGATAATGCAGCTGAACTCACAGATACTGCAAACAATGCACTGAAGCAAATAGAAAACTGGAGTAGCAGAAATGCGTTGCGGATTAACACAGCAAAGACTAAAGTCGTTGTTTTCAGAGGTAGAAACAAGAAGGTCTGTCTCACTCAGAATATATTCCTTCAGTCCGTACCCTTAGAAGTTGTGTCTTCATTTAAAACATTAGGTATAATATTTAATGAAAGAATGTCATGGGATGATCATGTTAGCTTTGTAATAAATAAATGTTCACGTATTATTGGTCTTCTTTACAAGAACCGTGAGATACTGCCGCGAAATGTAATGCTAATGCTATATAATTCATTGATACAATCTCATTTCAGCTATTGCCATTTAACCTGGGGTGCAACAACAGCAGGCAATCTTCAGAAACTACACTTGTTACAGAAAAAATTTCTAAGAATTGTTGAAAATGTTTCGCATACCTACCATACGGCCGCACCTTTCTTAAAGTATAACTTACTTCCAATTACTAAGCTTTATGACTATCGTCTGAGCAAGTGTGTGAAAAACGAGGTGTTGAAGAATATATCTTTTCTATCCAAATTAGCTGGTTTAGAAAAACGAGATGCAATGTACAACACAAGAAATATAGCACAATGGAACGTAAAAACATACAGAACTTTCTATGGTAATCAAACATTAGAAAATAAACTACCACGACTTCTTAACAAACTCGCACAAAACGATATTGATCTCCAAAACACAACACGCCACAAACTGTTCGAGTATTTTTTACACTACACCTAACCTTTTTTTTCTGTGATTTGTTTACCTAATTCTTCTTTCTTTCACCATCATTGTAAGTTTTCTTTCCAGCCAGGACAATGCTGATGATTTTATGCTGACTACTGTAACCTGATAACAGCTCTACTATATGTATTTTTTTCCTTTGTTATCTGTATTTCCTGTATTTTCTTTTTTTTCGTGTGTGTGAAAAAAAAGCCACTGCATTGCTGTCAAAGTGGGGGCCCGTGGCCTTGTCAAGCTGTCAAACGGCAGCTTTTACTACGGGTCCCCGCCATCATCTGTACCATGGTGGCAAAATAAAATTTGAATTTGAAACCGTGGAGGTGCCTTCGTGCGGTATTGACTTTGACGTCACTAGCGTGTTCGCCGCGCTGCGAAGTTCGTAGCCGCGCTGTCGACGTGACTGAAGCGCGGAGAACAGCTTTTCCGAGACCAGCGAGTCTTCAGAAGACGACTTATTCGACGATTTCGGACTGGACGAGTCGCCTTTCAGGTATGATCCACCGCCGCGCGAGCTAGCCGAGTCGCACCACAGGCCGCATCACCTGCAGCATGGAGACAGTCTGAACTCGGAGAAGTAAGTATTTAAGTCATTTCACGTACATGCATTGGTGACACAGTCGTCAGAACAAAAGTTAATGTGATGCTCCCGCTGATAGCTGTTCGTGTGGCGAGTGCCGGCCGACCCAGCCTGATGAAAGAATCTGCTGCCGGAACGTTGCCGCGGTGCACAACGTCCTTACAGGGGAATGCATCACCAGCAGTCATCTCTTTGCGAAGCTTTGTCTCGACGGCGAGCTTTTGGAAGTGAATTAAGTTCTACATTCAACGTACTTTGAGCACGCTCACTGTGGTCCGCTTCCTCTTGACGGCCGCGCTTCGTACAGCTGGCCGCTGCGATTGGCGGTTGTGCTCGAATAACGTTGGTACAGAATCTGCCTTCAAGCGCCGGTTGAACAAAGCCTTAGCGAGTCCAAAGCTCCCTCTGAGGTACACGCTGTCTTCATAGCAATCTGGCGCGAAATGTTCCGAGCACAAGCGGAAATGATTCCTCGGAGACCAGTTGACACGGCGGATAGCTCTCACCCAATTGTTGCGATGTTTCTTATCGCTAGGAAACCTGTGGTAGATCACTCCCGTTGTCACAGATTAAGAATTTGTGCAGCCCACCGCACATCAGAAGTTGCCATGACCCATCACTCTGGCGTACACATCCCATCAGGCACGTTGAGATGGCGCAAAATTGCACAGGTGGTCGAAATAACTCCGGAGACCTGCACTACAGCACCTCTTTCTTCCTTTCTTCTTTCACTCCTCCCTTACGTCGCGGTTCGGGTGTCCGTTACTGCGTCATTTACTTTCCTCAAAATCAATTTTCAATTTTCCCCTGCACTACCAACGCCAGCGCGCGCCCGACCAGCTTGACACGCCGGCACACTAGTGACGTCACAGTACAGGGTGGCCTGTAGAAGTTGCTCGATCAATGGGTGCCGCTCGCGTCGAGGAGCGCTTGTCTTCAAAACTCGCTTGCGAAAAAACTACGCCGCTTTCAGGTGCGAAATTTTACATGAGATGTCAGACTACCATAAAGAATACAGACTTAAAATTTCATTTCGATCGATGAACATCGAAAAATCGCCGGAGTTGCCGTTTAAAACACGATTGAGGTGTCCACTGTTCCAAAAGGGCAGTTATGCGCCTTCCCTCTGGTTCAGGTGTCCACTGAGATGTGTGAGACAGATACTGCGCATTTCCTTTCCTAAAAAAACCAATTCACAAATTTTACCCTCTGCTTTCCAAGCCCCCACTCTATTGGTTTCGCAGCTGAGGGAGACAGACACTGCGCATTTCCTTTCCTCAAAAAAATACCGAAGACACTTTGGAAATCCTAAAGTGCGCTTGGCGAAAGCCTTGCGGTCAACCCACTGCCGCTTCCCCGAACCGCTTGGCGCGGTATCACTGGGCCGTTTCGGAGCCATGCGTCTCAATCACTCGACTGCAACGAGACGTCTGGCGAAGGAGCGGCGGTGTAGCTGCCACCGCCGACGCGCGCGCGCTCGTTCTGCCGCTACTGTGTGACGCCACACTTGCTATGCACAGCTGCGCCTGCGCCCCCCACTGGCGTGCCGGTTTCCAAGCTCTCGCTCCATGGCTTTTGCAGCTTAAAGGGTGTCCACTGCTGGTTACAACGGACAACTGCGACGCCGCGAAACGCAGAAACGGGCGCCTAAGAGCTGCGCTCTAAAAATGCTTTCTTGGGAACACTCATCGCACCACACGCTTGGCACACGTGTTCGATCTCGAGATCTCGCGGCGTGCATGAAAACGCCGGGTCATGTGCGTTGCAGCCAAACACCTCGAGCTCAAATACATTAACCCGTTTTGAAGTCGATACCTGGCGGCACTAGTCGTCGCCATGGCGCGTCCGAGTTAGCGCGGCCACAGGCGAAATCAGAGAACGCCGCCGCAATCTAACGCACCTCGAGTGTTTCATGAGCTTTGTTCGTAGAAAAATACGAGTAATCAACAGAAACTACCTCCCAAGGAATCGCCTCGGCTGGAACTTGTTTTTCACTCCTGTACAACCACCATGCTTTACAGCCATACACCGCTTATGCAATGCCCCTAGGGGGGACTTTTAAGGTAATAAACTGAACTGAACTAAATAAAAAATTTAAACTGATGACAGCTGGAACGCCCTGCCGCTAGCGGCGACCAATATGCCAGACCGTCATGTTTTTCGCCAGGAACACATGGTCTACCCCGCTCGTTAGGGAGGGAGCAGAGAGGAGGCTGTACTAGCCATCACCGGCGCCATCGTGGTGGCACTGCCAACAAAGGTCGCACAGAATTTAGACAGAATCAACGTCTCATTGCTTCAACCAGCTTCGAAATCCGTTCTCGGGTAATCTTTGTGTATTTCTAGGCACCCTGATCACAAAAACATCGCAAAAATGTGACCTCTGCTGGCCATCAGGGTGTCTCGTGAAAATGACGTGGTCTGAAAAGACGTCACCGAATGAAGACGTCATGCGCATGTTCAGTTATTGTTCAGTCTTAGAGCAGAAGGCTGAGATGCGCTAACATTATGGCTGCCACCGCGGTTAGCTAGACTGTGGAAAAGGCTCGCATCGGAGTGCCACCGTCGCTTTCTCTCTCTAGGGCATAGGTCGGCCACTCACTCATGAGTGCACTCATATCGCCTCACTCACACTCACGTCTGTGAGTGTAAGTGTGAGTGAGTGGTCGTGAGTGTGAGTGGACATGAGTGTGAGTGCGAGTGAGTGGATGTGAGTGTGGGCGGTCACGAGTGTGAGTGCGAGTGAGTGGTTGTGAGTGTGAGTAGATGTGAGTGTGAGTGCAAGTGAGTGGATATGAGTGCCGGTGGTCATGAGTGTGAGTGCGAGTGAGTGGATGTCAGCATGGATGGACATGAGTGTGAGTGCGAGTGAGTGGGTGTGAGTGTGAGTAGATGTGACTGTGAGTGCAAGTGAGTGGATATGAGTGCCGGTGGTCATGAGTGTGAGTGCGAGTGAGTGGATGTCAGCATGGATGGACATGAGTGTGAGTGAGTGGATGTGAGTGTGAGTAGATGTGACTGTGAGTGCAAGTGAGTGGATATGAGTGCCGGTGGTCATGAGTGTGAGTGCGAGTGAGTGGATGTCAGCATGGATGGACATGAGTGTGAGTGCGAGTGAGTGGTTGTGAGTGTGAGTAGATGTGACTGTGAGTGCAAGTGAGTGGATATGAGTGCCGGTGGTCATGAGTGTGAGTGCGAGTGAGTGGATGTCAGCATGGATGGACATGAGTGTGAGTGTGAGTGAGTGGATATGAGTGTGAGTAGATGTGACTGTGAGTGCAAGTGAGTGGATATGAGTGCCGGTGGTCATGAGTGTGAGTGCGAGTGAGTGCGAGTGAGTGGATGTGAGTGTGGGCGGTCACGAGTGTGAGTGCGAGTGAGTGGTTGTGAGTGTGAGTAGATGTGAGTGTGAGTGCAAGTGAGTGGATAGGAGTGCCGGTGGTCATGAGTGTGAGTGCGAGTGAGTGGATGTCAGCATGGATGGACATGAGTGTGAGTGTGAGTGAGTGGATGTGAGTGTAAGTGGAGATAAGTGTGAGTGCGAGTGAGTGGGTGTGAGTGTGAGTAGATGTGACTGTGAGTGCAAGTGAGTGGATATGAGTGCCGGTGGTCATGAGTGTGAGTGCGAGTGAGTGGATGTCAGCATGGATGGACATGAGTGTGAGTGAGTAGATGTGACTGTGAGTGCAAGTGAGTGGATATGAGTGCCGGTGGTCATGAGTGTGAGTGCGAGTGAGTGGATGTCAGCATGGATGGACATGAGTGTGAGTGCGAGTGAGTGATTGTGAGTGTGAGTAGATGTGACTGTGAGTGCAAGTGAGTGGATATGAGTGCCGGTGGTCATGAGTGTGAGTGCGAGTGAGTGGATGTCAGCATGGATGGACATGAGTGTGAGTGAGTGGATGTGAGTGTGAGTAGATGTGACTGTGAGTGCAAGTGAGTGGATATGAGTGCCGGTGGTCATGAGTGTGAGTGCGAGTGAGTGGATGTCAGCATGGATGGACATGAGTGTGAGTGAGTGGTTGTGAGTGTGAGTAGATGTGACTGTGAGTGCAAGTGAGTGGATATGAGTGCCGGTGGTCATGAGTGTGAGTGCGAGTGAGTGGATGTCAGCATGGATGGACATGAGTGTGAGTGTGAGTGAGTGGTTGTGAGTGTGAGTAGATGTGACTGTGAGTGCAAGTGAGTGGATATGAGTGCTGGTGGTCATGAGTGTGAGTGCGAGTGAGTGGATGTCAGCATGGATGGACATGAGTGTGAGTGTGAGTGAGTGGATGTGAGTGTGAGTAGATGTGACTGTGAGTGCAAGTGAGTGGATATGAGTGCCGGTGGTCATGAGTGTGAGTGCGAGTGAGTGGATGTCAGCATGGATGGACATGAGTGTGAGTGCGAGTGAGTGGTTGTGAGTGTGAGTAGATGTGACTGTGAGTGCAAGTGAGTGGATATGAGTGCCGGTGGTCATGAGTGTGAGTGCGAGTGAGTGGATGTCAGCATGGATGGACATGAGTGTGAGTGTGAGTGAGTGGATGTGAGTGTAAGTGGAGATAAGTGTGAGTGCGAGTGAGTGGGTGTGAGCGTGAGTAGATGTGACTGTGAGTGCAAGTGAGTGGATATGAGTGCTGGTGGTCATGAGTGTGAGTGCGAGTGAGTGGATGTCAGCATGGATGGACATGAGTGTGAGTGTGAGTGAGTGGATGTGAGTGTGAGTAGATGTGACTGTGAGTGCAAGTGAGTGGATATGAGTGCCGGTGGTCATGAGTGTGAGTGCGAGTGAGTGGATGTCAGCATGGATGGACATGAGTGTGAGTGCGAGTGAGTGGTTGTGAGTGTGAGTAGATGTGACTGTGAGTGCAAGTGAGTGGATATGAGTGCCGGTGGTCATGAGTGTGAGTGCGAGTGAGTGGATGTCAGCATGGATGGACATGAGTGTGAGTGCGAGTGAGTGGTTGTGAGTGTGAGTAGATGTGACTGTGAGTGCAAGTGAGTGGATATGAGTGCCAGTGGTCATGAGTGTGAGTGCGAGTGAGTGGATGTCAGCATGGATGGACATGAGTGTGAGTGCGAGTGAGTGGATGTCAGCATGGATGGACATGAGTGTGAGTGCGAGTGAGTGGTCGTGAGTGAGTAGATGTGACTGTGAGTGCAAGTGAGTGGATATGAGTGCCGGTGGTCATGAGTGTGAGTGAGTGGATGTCAGCATGGATGGACATGAGTGTGAGTGAGTGGATGTGAGTGTAAGTGGAGATAAGTGTGAGTGCGAGTGAGTGGGTGTGAGCGTGAGTAGATGTGACTGTGAGTGCAAGTGAGTGGATATGAGTGCTGGTGGTCATGAGTGTGAGTGCGAGTGAGTGGATGTCAGCATGGATGGACATGAGTGTGAGTGTGAGTAGATGTGACTGTGAGTGCAAGTGAGTGGATATGAGTGCCGGTGGTCATGAGTGTGAGTGCGAGTGAGTGGATGTCAGCATGGATGGACATGAGTGTGAGTGAGTGGATGTGAGTGTAAGTGGAGATAAGTGTGAGTGCGAGTGAGTGGGTGTGAGCTTGAGTAGAGGTGAATGGTGAGTGGACATGATTGATGAGTGTATGTGAGTGGGCATGAGTGCAATGAGTGGTTGTGAGTGGACGTGAGTGGCAATGAGTGGATGTGAGTTGTGGGTGGACGCGACAGCGAAGTCGGTCTCGTATGTTTCGCTGCGACGATATCTAATTTCATGTTGTTGACAGCTGAGGGAAGCAAATATTCACTATTGAGGGCGCTCGAGACAGCATAAGACATCATGGCGGTGTGTTTGGAGAACCGAAGCAGAGGATTCCGCTGGCACAGGAACGGCAATTTTTCGTTGCATTTGTAGTTCACCATTGGCATGGGCGCAGACGCTTCGCGGATGCAATGAGCCGCTACGAGTTTTGTGAGATCCTTTATCGAATTTCGCATTGCCAGTCCTGAAAATATAGGCAGGTGTATCCTCCAACGCTCCCCGCACGGCTCGATCTCATATACTCAGGAGTTACAATGCTTACTGCTGAAACAACGACTGTCCGCTTCTCGGCAATAACTACCTTAAGATGGGATCTCGAGTGCTGCAGTGGACTCTTAGATTTTTTTATGTGCCCAGGTGTGCGCATTGCAGAGCTCGGCTCTGGCCGTAATTTGTTGAATGGGCCGAACCCACGAGAAAACCTGATCTACTTGGCCCAGCTATTGAACTGCACAAGCTTGGCTCAGGCCCAAAAACGACGCGATTCTGTTTTGTGGCACCTAATCTTTTTCTCTGGGGGAGTGAAATCGAAATGAGCTTGTGAAATGCGACTTTGTTTATTTTTCGTGTTTTAAGTCTAAGTGGATTAGCTTATGTTTGCACGCATCGATTTCAGCAATCGTACCCAGACTGGTATCTGGACAGCATGAGATATCATTTGAACCGCATACTATGATTTCCTCTGAGAACTTCTGGATAGCGCTTTCTCACAATAAAGTCCTTTCGTTTCAGAAGGGCGTGCGCTACAAAATGGCTCACAAGTTACCTGCATACGAGAACGACGTTGAAGAATAATCAGGTGAAATGTAAGCGCCCCCTATCTCCACGCGGATCCGCACGTGGTCTCCGCACGCACTAGCCTCCAAATCATCGCACTGTTTTGTAAAACCTCCTTCAGACAGGGATTATGTGCAATGCAGAAAACATTCTGCACTGCAGACATGTCCACAGATAGGTCACACGTAGTAGCTTAGGAGGTTTCGTAAATGGATTGCTAATGGCAACTCCCCCTAGCATCGTTATTTCGTGTGGAAATCCTCTACTTGCGGCCCATTCCAGCCATTTTTTTTTTCGTGAAGAAATCACTCGATCGTTTGAAAAACACGCTCCATTTTCCATGCCGCGAAAAGTATTCATAGTTGCTTGACTCCAATGTGTTCATGCAGAGTGACGGAACGTCATTGTCAAGGAAGACCAAATATTGGTAATCAGGCACCATCCAAGACAATTGTCAAAACAAACTCATTACTGTTACTTGGACACCGTCATAAGCGCGCGCACAAGGGAGGGAGGTGCCCCCCCCCCCCTACCCCCTCAATAGTCTAAGCCCCCTAATCGTCAAGTCTGCCCCATACATTTAATCTGTCGGACCTGTCCCGTCATTGCTTACAGTGCAGTGCTATGGCCAATCAGGTTTTTTAGTGGTCGAAGGCCTATGATGTTGCGTTCCAAGAACTGTTTACTTGCCGCGTCATTTTGAGGCGAGCTTTCGAGGATCTTTTTTGCAGTGACCGTAACAAAAACAAATCTGTCACATTTTCTGGGGTCTAGAGTTAATGGAAAAATTTATCTGGAAGCGCGATGTTACATTGATGCTTCAGCGACGCAGTGACTGCCTTCCTCCGCCGGTACTCACGTGGTGAACAAGGGAGGGGAAAGCCTCAGGGTGCTTGCGAACGTTTCAACATGAGGGCTGTCTTCGTCTGGGTGAAGACAAGACCTCGTGTGGAAACGCTGGCAAGCACCGCGAGGCTTTCCCTTCCCTTTGTTCACATTTTGATTGTGAAGGAACCAGCGGCTTATGCTCTCTATACCATATATTGCTCTGCCGATGTTACAGATTAAAATAAAAACAACTGCAGAATAATATCTTCTATATTTTGAAATTACATCACATGGAAATAAATGTTCTATAATCATTCCTCATCTTTGCGCTCCGTTCTGGCCGTAAGGGCCTAGGTGAGATTAGGTTGTGGGGGGGCACTGCGCAGAAACTTTGCCTATTCTCATAGAGAACCTTTCGCACGCCTATGGACACCGTTCAAAAACTTGTCTAAGCATCTTAGCTGACGCTGAACAGGCATTCATCGTCTCAGCAGCAAGCCCGGGAGCACGCGTGCGTACCATTCAGAGCATGGAATATGCTTGATGAGCGACCACTTCCTTCGAGCATCGAAACTGTGAAAATCAGGCACTAGCCCGACAACACCTGGGCGGCTCACCACCCCATCTTTGCGACTCAGGCTATGCTAGGGGAGCCAAGAGGGCAGTCGGCCGCGACAGTGAATCTCTCCCCCCTCCGTTGTTAGCAAACAAGAAAAGAGTGAGTGAACATGAATGAGAGTGAGTGGAGATGACTATGAGTGGACATGAGTGCGAGTGCGAGTGGTAATGAGTGTGAGTGAGTGGTTGTGAGTGCGAGTGTGAGTGAGTGGTTGTGAGTGTGAGTGGACATGAGTGTGAGTGAGTGGTTGTGAGTGTGAGTGGAGATGAGTGCGAGTGTGAGTGAGTGGTTGTGAGTGCGAGGGGTTATGATGTGAGCGCGAGTGAGTGGTTGTGAGTGCGAGTGGTCATGAGTGTGAGTGTGAGTGAGTGGATGCGAGTGTGAGTGTGAATGAGTGGATGCGAGTGTGAGTGTGAATGAGTGGATGTGAGTGCGAGTGGCCGTGAGTGTGAGTGTGATTAGCCACCTCTATGGGTGCCGAGGTATGCTCTAGGGTCAGTATGTTAACACAATTCTTCAGTGCTTTTTCGAGATTAGCAAATCGCCAAGGAAAATAAACATGAAAATTGGTTTTGAGGAAAGGAAATGACGCAGTAACTGTCTCGAATACCTCGGTGGACACCCGAACTACGCCGTAAGGGAAGGAATAAAAGAGGGAGTGAAACAAGAAAGGAAGAGAGAGGCGCCGTAGCGGAGGTCCACGGTATAATTTCCACACCTGGGGATCTTTAACGTGCACTGACATCGCAAAGCACATGGGCGCCTTTTGCGTTCCGCCTCCGTCGAAACGCGGCCGCAGCGGTCGGGTTCGAACCCGGGTACTCCGGCTCAGGAGACGAAAGCCTTAAACCACCGAGCCACCGAAGCGGGTTAAATCACTAAGATGCATAATTTAAAATTAGTGCAGTGGCAGTTTTTGCGCCAAATTTAAAGTGGAAGTACAGACATCGACGTTCCTATCTCGAACGCTCCGCTGCAAGCGTTCGTCAGATTTTAAAGGGCAACTGCAGCACTTTTTTGAGAATTTCGCGATATTCAAGGATTCAACTCTATATAGGCTGTAGGTAAAGCATGCCACGTGATTTTGCACTAGCATTTAAAATAGTGACGTAATCGACGATTGAATTTTGCGCTTCTCCTCAATGCACCGGAGGAGTGCAGGGAAATTCAGCGTGACGTCACGGAAGGTATGATTTCAAATTACCGCTGTCGTCAGCCGCACCCTGCCCTGACTCGTTAGATGCTGCCAAACAACTCTCGGCATTGCTTGCCTGCGGTTGCATTGTTTTTTTCCTTCAAGGCAGGCGTTTGTGCGTTGGAAATGTGCCGATACCTTCGATGACGTCATCATGCGCCCCCCACTTGGCGTTGTGCGCTGCGGAGAAGCTTGAAGGGCGTCCGGATTTTAATCGGTGATTACTTCACTATTTCAAGTGCTAGCCCAAAAAGACTTCGCATGCTTTACCTGCAAGTTTCACACATTCGACCCTCTTAAGCTCGCTGATTTCTAAAACCTATGCCGTTTCCCTTTAAGGCTCCCGTTTAATTAACGCGCTCTCCTGATTGGCTGGGGAGGTTTCTACCTTCTATAGTGCCACAAGGAATTTAGGAGATGGAGCATAGGTGGGCCACCTAGGTCACGCGACGTAGTGGCGTCATCACAGTCTGCCCTCCGAATTGTGAGCAAACTGAGCCCCGTGGCAGATAAATTAATGATTTGCCGTGAGAGGTTGCTCGGGCAGAGCAGCGTGGGTCACCTGCCACCGCAGGGCAGTGGTGCATTGCTTAAGCATTTCGCCAGGAGTGCTACGAGGACTTTCAGGGATCTATGAATGTTAAGTGTAGAGCGCCCAATCCTGCGTATGTAGGCACTATTCCATTAACGCTATCGCATCATACCCGTAAAGAGCAACTCCGGCGAGTTTTCGATGCCCACAGATGTCGATGAAATGTGCATCATAAGTTCTTCTCAGTTTCAAGATTGTATGTGCGAAACAGCACAGCTGAGAACGCTCTAGTTTTTTTTTTTTTTTTCATAAAGTAATTTTAAAGACAGCTCCCTGCACTCGCGACTCGCGTAGCCCAACATGAGATTTTTTTACGGCTAACCCTATGATCGATGACATCAGATATTGGCAGCTAGGGTGGAGCAGGTGATGGCGACAACGCAGCGGCCGTACTCGATATGGCTTGTTACCGAGAACACTGAAGTCGACACAGTTTCGAGAAATAGATGTGGGTTTTCACCTGTAGACTTACTGGAACTTCGCCGCTCAAGCCGCCGCTACAACTCGAAACAGGTTTTTGTGCCTCGGTGGTTGGATTCCCTAGCTCTGCCGGAAAGCAGCTCCTCGTGTGGCAGGAGCCCCGCGAAAAGGCAGTTTAGAGACACCCTTACTTCTCCTGGTGGAGGCTTCACAGTAATACCCTCTCAACCGGATAACAAAGCAGACTGCGCACAAGATGGGAGCGGCTGGCCCACTCTTCCTCCCGACGGGGGCCTCACAATACCCCCTCAGTTGGATAGCAAAGCAGACTGTGCTCAAGATGGGAGCGGCTGCCCCCTCCGGTTCATAGGTTGGGTATGAGCTGACATGAATCGGAACATTCGAAGTCAGCGAAATCATGTGATCGCCGCTCCGTGTTACGAGCGGCGCGGGGAAAACAGTCGCGCAGCTTTGCTGGCTTGCATGTGAAACGGGCTTTACGTTTTGTGCACAGTCCGGCACGAGACTGCGGTACGGCGTCGCTACTCGAAACAGTCTGCCAAAAGCGCACACGGGCGGCAGCCTGCTTGGGAGCAGCATATTGGCTTCACCTTGCAGTTTTAGCTCGCACTTAGTGCATTGAGGTCTTTGGAGCAACGGGTGGTAGCTGGTGCTGTGTCGTGCGATGTGCGACTCACTCAGCGGAAAAGAAGACACTGATTTACGACTGAATTCTGAACGACGGCAAATGGATTCGTGCTATCCGGCGCATCAACTGTTCTGTGTGTGCTAGGAACACTTCACATGGGACTGCTGCCAAGCAAAGATGCTTCTGATGGAGGAGTTTGGTCTCGCGAGTAGCAATCGGTGGTCGAAGTCGGCTGTTGTACCTACGTCGTTCCCGTACGCGACGCCTGCTAAACCGCCAACAATCCGAGGGGCAGCAATGAAGAGGAAGGGAACTTACTGCAAGAAGCGAACCGCAACCAAAACAACTGAGGCTAATTGAAGCGGCTGAGTCAGTATCGACGCTAGAGGGGAAATGTGGAGGGGCAGTAACGTTCAGTCGGCGTCATAATCGCAGCATCGTTGTTTGCCGAGATATGTCACTTGTATCAAGGTGTCAGAGCGTATAAATGGCTTCAAAATTCTAGTGAATATGCTGCCTGTGGCAGTATTTTCGTCGGACGAAATAAGAAACCTTGTTATGAGCCTGAAGCTACTGGAGCAGGCTTAGACAGTATTCATGGAAGTCACGTGAAAGTGATAACTGACATCATTGCCGATGCGTTAACCTACATAATTAAACCTTATATTCATGACAGGCGTCTTCCCACAAGAATTAAAAACAAGCAAGGTTATTCCAGTGTTTAAGAAAGGCGACAAATGTTCACTCTCTAAATATCGGCCTATTTCTATTCCTTTTTTTTTTCAGTAAAGTTACTGAAAAGCCAATTCAACGATGGTTGTCAAATTACTTGAAAAAGTTCAATGTTTTATATTCTAAACAATTTGGATTTCGAACTGGGTTTTTTACTAATCTTGCATGAATATATTTTACTGACTGCTGTAAATTAGAAAGCCTTTGACACGATTAACCATCACATTCTTTTCTCTAAGCTTGCATGTTACGGTATCGTGGGAACCCCGCCTAATCTATTACGCAGATACCTATCAAACTGGGAGCAAATTGTAAGCATCTCTGGCTTCCTCTCTGACAAAAAAAAAAAAATCTTTTTAACATCGGCGTCCCTGAGGGTTATATTCTCAGTACTGGTTTGGTTTGGTTTATGGGGTTTAACGTCCCAAAGCAACTAAGGCTATGAGAGACGCCGTAGTGGAGGGCTCCGGAAATTTCGACCACCTGGGGTTCTTTAACGTGCACTGACATCGCACAGTACACGGGCCTCGAATTTCTCCTCCAAAGAAATTCAACGGCCGCGGCCGGGATCGAACCCGCGTCTTTCGGGCCAGCAGCCGAGCACCATAGCCACTGAGCCACCGCGGCGGCTAAATTCTCAGTACTGTTCTATTTTTATTATCCATGAATGACCTCAGAAGCTGCCTCATTAATTCTGACTGGCTTTTATATGCGGATGATACCACGTCATCATCTAATAAGTGATTGGTTTCCCTAAGACTCTTAATCAAGATCTTAACGTTTCCGCGTAGCGTACTAAAAAAAAGCTTCAGATTAACTCTCTCAAACCAAAATTTGTGATATTTAGCTCTAAGACCGTAATTCGAGACGACATTTGTCCTCTGTATATCAACTTCCATCCTATCCATCGAACTGATCAATGTGTGTTTCTTGGCATAGTTCTAGATTCTTGATTAATATCTGACGTACGTACCTTTCCCATTTATCGTCTCTTCAATTTGTACAGAACCAAGCTGTCACAATTCTAACATGGAATAACCGGTATTTTTCCTACACCCCCATTTGTACCGCGGTTAACATACTCAAATTAATAAACTCATTAAATTCAAGGTAGGTGTATTTGGTTATAGGATAGTAAGTGATCATAATCTTCTGCAATTCATACTCATAAAGGACATCACAAGCTCAAATGTTAACGCCTTTCACATCGGAATAATTTTTTGCTTCCGAAAGCTGGCACTAACTTCGGAATTCAGAGCTGAATTTTCATTCATCAAACTTTGGAATTCATTGCCATATGATATTAAAATAGCTCCATCTTTGTTATGTAAACGCCAGCTTAATATGTTTATTTTCAACTGCTAGTCTGATAAGTTTTTTTGTTTTACTTGTGTTGTTTCCCCTTCCGGAAATACCTCTGGCTTTTGTGTCTCAATATGTGCTTTTATCTAATATGTCATAATGCTTACCTTATATGCTTTAACTCATTGCCGTTCGCGGTTGCTATTGCTATAAAAACTGTCATTAGTTTACCCATTTTAATAAAGAGGTCCAGCATATCGCTCCGGGACCTCTTCCTGTATGATCAATCAGTACATGCATGCATTTTTCGCATATTTCAAGTAATAAAGTTCAAACTCATGGCGTGCGCATACCTGTTCTCATTAGGATGTTCCAGGTAAACGCGGTTTTAAAGCTGCAACTGGCGTCGGTTTATGTCCGCTGATATCGCGGTCAAGGTAGAACATGGGGAAAAGCCGGTGGTTACAGATGCAAGCGATCCTGGACAGCACAGTATGCACAGCGGCGACCTGCCGACAGCGCAGCCTTTCGTCTCTTATCGACGACTGGCATTCGCCGCATATGCACCTGTAAGGGCAGCGTACGATTTATTCCTATATCTGTTGGACCTTTCTATAATCCGAAGTTGAAGTAAGGGCTTACCCTTCGCAGTCGTGTCACAGCGTGACGTGCTGCGTTCGCTCCGCATCACCACCGTTGGGCCTCTGTCGTCGCGGCGGGTCGTCGGTAAATGGGAAATAGTTTGCGCTAAACTTAATATCGAATCGTCGCAGTCACTGCCTGGTGACATTGAGGAAGGATCGGTGATTTTCGATGGTCCCTCCGACAACACACGGTGCTCTCTCAGCGATTCGCGCAGCGCGGCAGCAGGCGCATGCGGCTCGCTTCCTAACCTGTATCGTCGTCACTGACGTCACGCAAAGTAGCATTCCGGGCCCCGCACGGCAGTTTCGATTTTGATTCAAGATCTTTGCTTATTTAATATTATTGTGTGCTTACTGCAAGAAATGAACTCGCGTACTGTGATGAGAAAGCCTTCAGCTATGTTAATCAACCATTAACTCCGCACGGGCAGGAAATCGCCGGAGGCCCGTGTGCTGTGCGATGTCAGTGCACGTTAAAGAACCCCAGGTGGTCGAAATTTCCGGAGCCCTCCACTACGGCGTCTCTCATAGCCTCAGTCGCTTTGGGACGTTAAACCCCAATAAACCATATTTTTTCGCACGCATAACGCATTCCCAGCAGCGTACGTTTTTCTGTGCGTGACTTGGCGCCCGTATTCAGTTTTCAGTTGCTTTCTTCGTGAATTCCTAAAAGTTCGTAAAATATAAATTCACACACAAACAGCCGTCTTTACTCAAAATTAATCGGAAGCACAAAGGTTCGTGCCAAGTGACGTACGCAGAAGAGGGCTTGGTTTTCAAAACATATCCCTTAAGGCTGATTCACATGCAAGCGACTGAGCGGTTGAGCGGCGCGTCGCAGCGAAAAATTATGTTGGAACCTCGCCGCTCGAGCGCCACGCCGGCAGGATTCGCTAGCGTTTTCGCTTGCACGTGAAACAGGCTTTACGTAGGCGTACAACAACAGCGAAAACCGCGATATTTGGCGAACTATATTTAGCAGGCAGCAACACGCATCTGCACACCAAAGTGGACTCTAAAAAACTCTCAGCTGGTGCCCGCCACATATTGCTTGCATACACCCAAAAGTTGCTTTTTACCCATTCACGACTACCACTTATGGGAGACCCTTCTTGGCTTGAGGCCATATCCGTTCGTAGGCGAGTATCAGTTGCATGTAGGTGCACGCACTGTAGTGTTCAAAAGTTGCCCTCATCGCCCCTTGCTAATGTTGTGTGCTATCACAGTTCGCGGGTCTGGCCTTGCAGGGTCACTTTACCCTTTAAAGAAAGTCGCATATATGTTGGTTAAATATTTAAGTAAGGTCAGGAAAGTGTTGTTCCAACTCTTATTTGCAACGTATCACAAACATTAAAGAAAAAAACGGCACCAACTGAACAAAACAATGTTGCGTGATAATATACAGTCGCGAGTGAAAAAAAGATTACCACAATGACGTCACCGGAGTGGTGAACATCGCGCCGCGCGGCTGGCGTGGCGCCGTGCTTTGCGAACGCACCCGGCATTTTTGTTATCGGCGTGTTCCTAACCGCAGCGCCGAGCGCTGCTATCCGCCGCTCCTGTGACACGTCACTAGTGCTAACCTTTTTCACTCGCGACTGCATGTCGCATACCCACTGGGCCATTGCTGGAGCGAGACAGGAGCATTTGGAGTTCATCGAGAGAGGCCGTTGGCCTGCAGTATAGGTCAACTCGGATAGTGGCGATTACATACCTTTCCTTCTCCACGGCGTGGCATCACTCTGGGTAGCAGCCCCTGGGGACGCGCTCGCAAGTCGCAGCGGCATACGTACGGGGCGTGTCGTCTTAATGCGGCGATGCCGAATGCAGAGAGGACCACTGTGTTCTGCGTCACAGCAGGCAGGGGCACTCGATGTTGAGGTAGAGAAATAACACCACTGTGGACTCGGGTTGAAAACGCTCAACGCATCGTTTATTTTAACAATGTTACAATCGTAGCCTGTCATTTATATATTCAAAATACGCAAGAATTTCTTTAAATACACGCACAAGTGAGACTCACGTCTGAAACAAGCACAAAAAGAAACTGGTGGGGAACGAGGCGATGTGCGTATGAACAAGTGAGTCGCGCGGCTGGAATGGCCTCTCCTAGAGCACAGTGCCTTCCGTGGTCTCTTGGTCGGAGAGGGGGCAGGAGGAGCACGTGCCAGATGGAACTTACGAAGGGCAGCCGAAGAGCAGCCGATACGGTCTAGGGGGCTTACTGAAGAAATCTCAATAGTTCACAATTGGTATTTGTTGCAATCCCTGCGCGGTTCAGTAGTGCGCTTTACCTGCTCCAGCGGGAAAAACACCACGCCGAAAGCGTGGCGAAAGGAGGGGGCGTCTCATCTGTACAGCACTATCCGCTGCAATTGCGTTTTCCCTGTAATTTTGCTTCGGAATTCAGCTGTTAAAAAAATCCTTCGGCTGGCCCGTGAGCCACGCACACACCACAGCCTGGAGCTCAATAGCTCAATTGAGTTGAACTGTGATGTAATTGTCTCCTGGGCCTCTGTCAAGCTTTGCGCCCAGTTTTCAGTCCTGGGTGACCACCTTGATTGATTGATTGATTAGTTGATTGATTGATTGATTGATTGATTGATTGATTGATTGATTGATTGATTGATTGATTGGCCGATCTTTCGGCACCGCGCCTTTTTTTTTCCTTTTCGCGCATGCAGCTTGGCGACAAACAGTTTACAAGACGAACGACTTTCCTCCGTCGACGCACCTTTCGGCGCGGATGAATCGCACCACACCGCGCAGTTCATCTTTGGTGAGACACTCATGTCTGACGCTCAACTTACAACCGCCTCATCAACGGCAGACGGCCCGCTGCCTGCCACGACACTCGCTAGGTGGTGCACAAAGCCACTTGCTCTGCATCTGTCTCTCGCTGCATATTTATAGTGCTCTTCGGGTTGCTTTTTGGCTGCCCTTGTAAATGGAAACAAGTGGGAGAACGACAGGCAATGCGAAAAGGAATGTAGAGTGACATGGGCCCGTGCGCGGCGCGTGAAGGCGAGCTCTGTGCGCTCTTCCCCTCGGGAGCGAGATCATGGGGCTTGGTTAAGTAGAATGAGCTGTGACGCTCCGTGTCGCCGCCCCGTACACCGCATTCTCTCTCCTGCCGGCAACCTATGCCGCGACCTTCTTCGCAGTTGTTCGCCTGGGGAGCAAGGCTCCACGAGCGATGACCGCTTCTAGTTGAGCTTGTTGCCACAAGCTTCGGGTGACTGCCAATAACAGCACTGGCAACATCGCTACAGGCGTTCTGGACGGCATCTGCAGGTACGCAACACTTTTCAAGGAAACGAACGTGCATTGTGTTTTTCCCGACAAGAAAACAGCCATCAGTGTGATCGTTAATGCATTTTGATCTCGTGAGTGAACGTGTAAAGCATGCGCTGACGGGAAGCGGGGTCTGGCGGAGTCATCGCCCGGCTTGTCCATTCTCGCTGCCATGACAAGTTGTGCTGCAGACAGAACACGGTCCAGCAGCATGGCTCCACGAAAATCATTGACAATCTCTGTCCGCTCTTTCGAACATTACAGCCACGACGCCACTCGAGGCCGCGAGCGGCGTGGTTTGATTTTGCACACAACAATTCCAGAAACACAGACACCAGAAACGACGTCGCTGGCCTCGAAACACTGTAGCGCTAGCATGGGATTCTCGACATCCGACGAGTGAGCTCGTGGACAGCTTAGTCAGTCTTCGAAAGGCCACCTGACGCTTCCCAAGAGTGGCTAAACTGTCCTTGAATGAGCTACCATGTAAACGCATATCACTCAAAGCACCCAAAGGCGGCTTTTCACAATGCAAAAGAAAAAACGGGGCCAAACTGTCTGTGGACGGAAGCGGCAGGCTTCACCCGCTGTCAGTAAAATCCACGTTACGCTATTCCGAAGGTGCCGTAAGGCTGAGGAAGAAGGCAAGCTTCAGTTCCAGTGCTTGAGAGGTATTGGCCTTTTCTACTGTTCTTTACTGCTCTCCTTATGACCCCTACATGTCTCTACCTTGTGTGACGCCATCGTATCGACTTGCGATGTCAAAAAAGTTAATGCTCTGGGACAGGTAAGGCACTCGATGTTCACAATTGTTCGTGAAACGGGGGTGCTGTTGATTTGCACACTGCCTCGTTGCTGCTTCCAGAACACTTCCCCGTTTTCGGCATGGATGAATGGAGTCGGTGGGCCTCGGCTGTGGCGGTAAGACCGACCGAGTGTGGGCTACCTGTGGGTCGCCAAGAAATTTGAGGCGGCGACTAACACTGCCCATGGAACGAACGACAGACGTCTTCAAAGCAGTCAAGCGACTAGCCCGCTGTAGCTCTCCCTCTTCCGACGGGGAAGCGCGATTTATCGACGCAAAGAAAACAACCGAGTTGGCCCCCTCGTTTTCCCCTCACCAACGCTTTAGCTTCAATGGTGAGACAGCATTAACAAAATTAAACCAGACATACGGAAACCGCTGAAAGAACTGATAAGCTGACAGCGTTTCTTTCGAGTGAGAGCACATCCTCTGCAATGAGCACGACTTCTCTCTAAACCTCCACATCGGCTTGAAATCACTTCAAGCCCGCTCGGAGGTACGCCTCGCCGAATTTTTCTGCGAGTGAAACTCGACGATTCTTCGCGGTCCGGCAGCTACCCGCAAACACAAAACGCTGGGTGTTTCCAGCCGAGCACGAATCCTCGTCACAATCGTGTCTCTGTCAAGTTGCGCGAACAGAAAAGCGCGGCGGCACGGCACGGACAGGACCGACGACGGTGAAGGCTCTCCGCGTGCGTCGTTCCGCGCGCGCACCTGCCCTGGTTAGCTGCGACAGAGGTCAGTTAAAGAGCACCGCGGGTGGGGGAAATGCGAGGGGAAAAGCAGCAACACGGTCCGCGCACGGGTGGCTACACTGTCCGACACAGTGCTCCGCTGGGGGAGGGCACCTCAAGGCGGGAGAGGGACGGACGCAGCCTGATCAGGTACTGGCCCAATGCGGAAAGGACGGGGAAAGTGCCAGAAGCCACTTGGAATGGTTTGTACTAGAATGCCCACAGCCCCGATGCGCGTGTATACGCGAAGTTGACACACACACACAACACACACACACACACACACATTTACACGCGTCGACATTTTTATATATATATATATACTTATGTCTATATATATATATATATATATATATATATATATATTCAAGGCTCGAAGTGAACCGCCTGGTTCGAAGATTTTATCACAGTGGGAATAGAAGAAACATTAAACGCTTAAAAACAACGACAGTTTCATTCGAAACATGCGCATGAAGGCCTGTCTGGGAATGGATGCAGTGTGTGAATTTTGTACAATGATCCAGGCCACCAGTGAGCAGTGATAGTTTTCGTGGCACACTAGCAGCGATTTGGGCGGGCAGGCTGCGTGTGAGGGACGAAATGTACAAGGGAGCGTGTCGGCGACCACCGCCGCCGACGACGACGACCCCGGCAGCAGCGCTCTGCACGTCGTCGGGTGGGACTCGTGGACAGGCGGCGGACGTACGGACCGCGCACTACCGATGGCGCGAGGCGTAATACTGGTGGCGGCTCGGACCGGACGAGTCGCCCGACCAATGGCGGCCCGCCAAAGGACGCTCCTTTGGCGCCATCTCGCGAGCAGGAAGCGCAGATGAAAAGAATGGTCGTCGAGGTGGCGAAATGTATTGCAGAAAGGCACGATTTTGGTGGCGGTATGGAACAGTCGGTGGTCCACGTCTGAGAAGGGCACAGATCATAGGAACATTGGAAACAGGATACGCGAAGACGAGGAGGAACGAGTTAGAAGACCGACAGATCGCAACGAGACGCTTGGCTACCAAGTCTTCTGCAATGCCCTAGTGAATCGATAGGGGGGGGGGGGGGGGGGGGGAAGAACGGTAAAAGGCAGACTTTGATGGGACCAGAGCGGCTCCCTGGAAGACGAAGGACTATTACAAAGAGCAGGCTCACACAAGTTTCCCTGTCGTCGTGTTCTCTCTCTGTGGTCCATAAGCGTCATTTTATGTGGGGCATATATTACACAGTATTAGAGCTCTGACACACGCACTGCAACCTCGTTTGGGCGGCGGTGGCGAGTCCCTATGAACACGTGGACGGCTGGCGAAAAGGGGGGTGGCATCACTTCTTGGCGCTCCTCAAGTCGAGCGGGATCTCGGCGCCCGATGAGGAGGGCGCCAGCAACGCGGGCTTGACGTCGCAGTCCTGGGCGTCGACGTCTTCGGCGTGGTCGTCAGCGGGCGAGGCGCTGGGGGAGCAAGGCTTGCGCACCGACAGGTCGATGGGTTTTTCCTGCTCGGGCAGGTCAGCCAGGCATTCGCCGTTCACGACCAGCGTCGATGGGTGGAGCAAGTCCCTGTACGGCTTCAGCGGGCTGAACGGCACGTAACGCGGCGAGCACGGGTACGCGACGGCTCCCCCGCCCTCAGCGTAAATCTTGGAGAGGCCGTTGTGCGTGACGGGGGCCTTGCCGAAGAAGACGCCGGAACCCGGATGGAAGAAGAATTTGCTCGGATGAAGGGGCGAAATGGGCGACACGGGAGACATGGGGTGGTACGCGAAAGCGTCCGTGTTGGTCGGACTTTCACCGTTGGACGACTTGGTCTCTAAGGCCGACGGCGTGGACGCGAACGTGCTGGCCGAAGACGACGGCGGGGGGTACGATGACGCCGGGGACGAAGGTGGCTTGTCCGACGACAGCGGCGAGCTGGTGCCGTTGCCTTCCTCGGTCTTGGCACCGTAGCCCAGCATGTCCTTTTCGTAGAGCGCCGCGAGCGGGTGTGCAGCCGCCGACGCGGCCGCGCCCAGTTGGTGATGCTGCTCGGCGATGCGGGAGTTCATTTCCGCCTGGTCCTGGATCAAGCAGTGGATCTTGAACCAATTGGACCGACGCCCGTACCGGGACCCTGCGCAACAAACGCACTCCACATTTCAGCATACCCGAGAGCGAAGCGGCGGCTACACAAATTGCGGGCACTCTTCCCACGCAGGCAAAATACTCTTTCGCCGTGTCAGTGCGAATGGCTCTGTGAACCTCACCTGTTCGTAACCAGGAATTCGGGGCAGCTGCACCACCACGTGGCGCATGACAAAGAACTATCGGCTATATTCTCTTCTGGAAAAAGGAACCTCCTTACTGGGCGAAACACCGTTAGACCACTCGGCCACGGCGTGACGCAAAGATGCGTATGGACGCGTTGCCTTATATCCCTGCACCGTGAGATGGGATTACCGCGTTGTGAAAATGTTGATTTTCGACAATTTTCCGCTTTGTTAAAACAAACAAACATGACATGGAAGGATGGGAACTTCTGTCCCTGTTCTTTATAAAGCCATCAGTAAAAAAGCGATTGGAGCTGTAAATTCTTAAAAAAAATCGTGTTTTCTCACCCAAAAAGCATACTAAACTTTCTTGTCATGGGCGCCCATTGTCTAAATTTCGAATGGTTTCCGAAGAAACGTTAGGCGAGGCATCGAGACGTCGCTACCTTTGACGCGTGGGGGCGATCCAGAACCTAAATCATGTGGAAAAACCCAGTGCGTTATCTGTGCGATCAGTTATGCAGAAAAACAAAAAAAAAACCTTCTTCCATTGAAGCGCCATAGGCCACAAGGCTTCGTTCGTAGCTGTAGCTAGGAGTTGCCATAAATTACTGATAACGAGTACTGCTGCCTTCTTCCATTCAGTTTTTCAGCGCAAAGCTGTCTTTAGCCGCCACGTTCCAAACACCCGCTGTTTTATCACGCAGTTATCACGCTAAAATTTATGGATGCATCTGTCACGAAAAAACGACGCGGGTAGTAAATTCAAGCCAGCAACACAGTTATCACTAATAACTTCTCTATAGTGACAGCCTTCAATGACCACTCCTCTGTATTCCTGAGTACCAGTATGGTGCCCAGCTCTTGAATTCCAAACCACCCGCTTGAATTTGTCGCATTTGGTCATCAAGGAGGAGGGTATTTAATTTTTCGTCCCTATTACACCTCAACACACACACAAAAAAAATCATCTCAACCCGATGACATCCCAAACGCCTTTCTTTACAGATATGCCGAGTGGTGGACTACATTTTCGTAACGTTCACTTAAAGCCTATTACAGAAGTCCCAAATGATTGGAAGATGGCTGACCTGTCCATAAATCGGGCGATAAACTTTGCGTGAAGAGACACAAGCCAATTTCTCTGCTATGCCCTTCCAGTAAAGTGATAGCACGCTTTCTTTTCACGCATGTAAGTTAATTTCTAGAACGCAGCAGGTTTTTTCAGTTAAGTCAGTACAGATTTTGACAAGGTTTATCGCCAGTGCCGCAGATGATTCATACCACAAATTAAATTACGATGACCCTAAGTAACAATGGACAGGCAGACCTAATTTTCATTGACTTTGAAAAAGTCTTTGATCGGGTATCACATTACAACCTGTTATTAAAAAGCGGATGAGATTCACCAACCAGCAAGTCGTACAATGGCTAGACTCGTGCCTTACACAACGGCACCAGTTTGTTCAGATATCCGATTCGAATTCGCGAACAGCACCGGACCTTTCAGGAGTCTCCCAGGGCTCAGTCCTTGGGACGCTTCACTTTCCTTTCCTTATTTACCTGAACGACCTGAAGAGCGCTACGCTAGTATTTACGACGCCTGACGAAGAGGTATGCGGAGTTGCCGGTATGCAGAGGTGTAAGGTATAGCGGAACAGCGCCTCAAAACGCACAACTTCGCTGCTTAATCCAACACGCTCATGGTTAGCGTGCTTGTAATTTTGTCTTTTAACCGAATTTAACCATTACGCTCCTTTTCAAAACACACACAACACCAGACACCACATTTACTAACGGAAACCCCCTCCAAAGACCACCTTGGGATCATTCTATGTCACAAACGCAGCTTCAGACCTTTCTCAAAACTACAAGGACACAGAGAGGCAATAAGTCACGCAACAAAGCTTACAGCCAGATAATCCCCAGCCAAAACCTAGCATTCATAGCACCCATCATTAAATTTTACTTTTTCAGTTCAGCCTCCAGCCGTTTACCCCAACGCCGCAAGAGACGGAAGCAAGACCCAAGATTCTAAACTATCATTCTCCCTCCATCTTTTTTGAAATGCTTCCTCATCTGGCCACCAGGAGCGAACGTACCGAAGTTCGGCCTTTTCATCATGCTCATCATATCTTCTCATTATCATCAGCTAAGCCATCCCAGAAAAAAAAAAAAAGTTCTCATTTAACTTCATCATACAATAAATCTCCCTAACAGCCTTCCAATGGCTTCGGCTGTAACAGTAGAAATAATTTTTCTTTTCTGCTATAAGCTTTTCTTTTTACTATTTGTTATTTTTTCTACTTGATATTGGATTAAGCCCGTTATACATAGTGGCACGGACCGGGACATCTTTTTCTTTTTAGTTCTTTTTCTTAGTCCCACCATAGTATTCGTACAACAGCCAGCTCCTTGTGGCATGCATGTCAAGGACGATGACCCCTTTCGGTCAAAACAATCTCGAAACTTCAATTCGGCTTAGTTATATAATTTTACTCGTTTACGCCAAAATGCCCAACCTCTACCCGTGTCGCACCCATGGTGCGTTAGGTTCTTCGAGTGAACTTTTTTTTTCTTTCAAACAATAAACACTGTGAATACGCACCGCTTTTTGACATGCCGACCATGAGGCATTTCTTGAGTCTACAGCTCTTGCAAGAGGTCCTGTTCTTCTTGTTGATGACACACTGGCCGCTGTTCTTGCAGTCTCCAAGCGCCGACAGATTGTTGTACGTCCGGCCAAAGAAGGACTGCAAAGAGAGAGAGCACGCCACCCGTCACCGGCCGTTCGTCGGCTCGCCTCGAGCTGTCCCCACGCCCTGCCCGGACATTTCACCCAGTACGCTGCAGCTCTGCTTCTGGCTACACTTGCCAGCTTGGCCGATACGCGCGCGGTGAGTAAACTTCGGTAAACTGGCATCTCTTGTCTGCGCAATTTATTCTTGCCTTCGGAGACGCAACGCCTACGAGCGCCGGCAGTATTTAGCGGAAAGCGACAAAAATGGCAGCATTATGTACGTGTTCCTCCAACCTGAACGCGAACAAAGTTTGAGCATTCAATTAATGATTCATCCATAACTTTTAGTGGCAGGCCCAATTTTTGTTTCCTATTTTCCTCCTGGTGTATAATATAAAAACGTCGTTTTCAACTTCAGTAGTGAATTAAATAGTCAATTCGTCTTTTTCTGCAAACACCTTGTTCCCTTTCATATTGGAGGGGCCTGTACTGGACAAGGCAGCGCACAAGCTCGGCCATGGTGGAAAGCCCGGGCTGGACCGCACGGGGTAGGGGGGGCTCGACCCGCAGCCGAAATTTGGGCTTTCGTTTTGCCAGCACGGGGGTACTACTGCCGCCGGGTCACCGTGACGAGCTGGTGCGCCTCGCTATGTGGGGCGCTCCGAGGCGGGGTCGCGACCGACGCGTGCCGTGTTTGCGCGGCCCAAACAGCCGACGCGCCGCCGGCCGGGGTCTCGACTGCGGCCGCCTCGAACTTGCGCAAACAGGAGCAGAGCCGGCCGACCCGAGTGGCCGCCGCTGGCCAAACAGGCCCCGGCGCCGTTAAAACCGGCGCGCTGCCTTTAACGAGCGCCGCCACTGCTGGAGACGCGCACCTGCGGCCGATTAATTGCTTTGGTCAGTCGCGCATGAGCGCCCGCGGGCTCCATCGGGGCTCACGCTCGAGTGGCTCCATTCAAGGTGTGCTCCCCATTCACTGCCGCCAAGTTCAAGGTGGCGATCCGCCGCTGGCTCCGGCCGTGGGAACGGCGCACTCACTGGCCGCGCTTCCGAGGCGGCGGCAGCCGAAAGCTTCACTGCGGGCCTAGGGTGCCTCGATGCCAGCGCCGCCGTGTACGGCGCAGCGCTGGCATCGAGGCACCCTATGCGGGCCGCAACGCTAGCGCCAACTGGCGTCAAACGGCGTCCGTGCGATCTTCGGTAACGGAGAAGAACGAGTACTGCGGCGACAGATTGCAGCCAGCGAATACCTCTTCAGGGCTACTCTTTCAAGTTCTCAGACTAATTCAGACAAAATTCCCCGACCACTGAAGGGACGGAAAAACAAGGTAGCCGATGGTAATAGACACTGCGCAAACCATTCAAAGGAAAATAAATATTTACTGAAACTGCAGACGCGGGATGGAAAACAGATTGGTTCCTCCTCTTTAAGCGAGTTTTTTTTTTTTAGTATTCTTCCTCAAAGAAGTCGAGCTTCAAACTGCGCATTATAAATGTTGCTTTTTACCTTTCTTTTGAACGACTAACGTTTTCAGTAAGGGTGCGCAAATAACAAATTTCTGGGGTAGAAGCGGATAAGAGTAAAATAAATCGGTTGCAAATAAAATCAAGTATCCTCTAATAGAACGCAGACAGTGTAGGTTTAAAAAAAACTGTAATAAGAGCAACACTTATTGCACACAACTATTTTACTCCTTCTAATAGTCATTTATCATATCCATAACGCATATTGAGGATAACATAATATGGGAAGGCAGCAATGAAGCACGAGTAAAATTCGCGTAGAGAATACTTATTTTCAGGGGAAAAAAAGTCGAATATCACAGTATGACTTGATGCTTACATGACAGAGCTGCTGAATGTCAGGAAATACTTTGAAATACCCAAATTTTCTGCAAGTCCGCTGGCCACAGAAACAGGTATTTTCCGCCAGTGACCGATATAACCAGATATCTCCTCATTGGTAGACTGACAGCGACGTCAAACACTGTGCAGCAGTGTGGCGCCTCGCACGAGAAAACCGAAAGTGAGCACAATCCATCCACTAGTGATTCCCGCTTCCCACGTGGAAGATACTCGAGAATGCAGCTACGTTTTTTGACCTGTACTAGCCTCAAACTGAGTGAGTATTGCTGCAACCAGACAGAGCAATCCAGCATACGCAGGGCTCACTTCGTGAAGAACGAAGGAAAAACTAGCTAAAGTCAAGGTGGACAGGATGCCACGCTTTATATGCGTAAGAATCGAAAACACGAGACGCCAACTTGCACGGACCGGGTGCTGGACACTCAGTGCAGCGTTGCAATTCTCTCCAGACCATCGGTTAGCGTTGTTACAGTCAGCCCCTTTTCCTGGACTTGGCCAACGTTTTGATGGTATCCCTGAGAATTTTCCGATTTCTCCAGGTGCACGAAATTTCCCTGACAATTCCAGGTGTCCAGGTTTCTGACATCGTGTTGTTCAGTGGTTCCCAGCAGTGACATTGCTCTCCCCGCCCTCCTCCCTTTCGAAGGAAATGAGTATTTCCCCAAAGAATCAGTTTTACATGCTGTGAACACAGAAGCTGCTCGAAACTGTGTACACAGCCCAACCTCTCGCAACACGACAGGGTCACCACATTCCCTAAGGACTTTTGGTTGATTGCGTGCATTCTTCAGATCGGCCGCCAGACAATTTCGCGATGGCTATTTTCAGCCAGAGATCTGCTCAGTAAGTTAGGTGGGGCGAGGAAACACTGCTAGGCGTCAGTACTGTAAAACGATAACGTCCCGGCGTCCAGTGTCCCTCACTTCCGTCTTCTGGTTTAAGTGTGAATAACTCGCCCAAGCATCCAGGCTGGCGTCGTTTTCGAGCGCAGCGCAGGAGGCAGAGCGGGACCGTGCCAAGCCCGACGACGAGAGAAGCGAGAGACGGCCGAAGAGAGCGGCGCCATTAATGCGGCGTGACCCACATGCCGCCCGCCTCGGGTCACGCCGATGCATTTCGCCGGGGCATCCGACGACACGTCGCTTTCGTCAGCGCCGCTCGTTCTTTCGGCGCCGCCCGACAGCAGCGGCGGCAGCAGCGCTGGCCGCGCAGTGCCCTCCTCGCTCGCGCGACACGCCGCCGAAGGTCGGCATGCTCGGCACATCGACGCGCCGCAGATTGGCAGCAGCAGCCCGGTGACCCGCGGCTTCGTCATGCGAAACGCGCGGAAACCTCCGAGATGTTGCGCAGTCCACGTGCCGAATAACGCTATAGCCACGTCGCCGCCATAGGCGCAGCTTGTAGTGCCGTTTTCTGAACTAACCATGCAAATCCGCACGCGATCGCGCGCATATGGTGAGCACTGCTCTGCACTCAGTCTGTGACGATGATGTGCGCCCTGATCTGAGAAGAAAAAAATAAAAATCCACACACAGACGAGTCGCGCTCCCTGGCGTGTTGATCGGTAACACCTGCTTCCAACTTCTTGGTATCAGCTGCAATGCCGGCTGTATGAGAAGTGGCTGCTTGTATTTTCTAGGCGAAATAACCTTCAGCAGGGTGTGGTGCTGGGCAAGTTGGTTTGACACCCTGAACATGCAGCGCTGACAGACGAGGGACGAAGGAGAGACGACACACACAGGGAGCTGTGTGTGTCGTCTCTCATTCGTCCCTCGTCTGTCAGCGCTGCATGTTCAGGAAATAACCTTCGTTTGCATGCTCCGAGTGTAATATTTCTTTCTGCACTGATGTTTGGAACGCACGAGGAATCCGTTTGACTATACTAATCGGCACTGTGACATCTGCCATCGCAACCTGAAGAACCTGAGCTGCGGCTGGCGGGAAATAAAAGGAGAAAGACAGGAGGAAAGAATCGGGGAATCGATAGAAAGAAAGGATAGGAGTCCCATAATTAAAACAAGTTTTGAATGCTTACAGACTGTAGCCGACAGAACGTTTAAAGCGGACAGATCCAATCATATTTCCTAACATTGCGCATGGACCTATGATTAGGCTGCATGCAAAAGTTTTATATGACTCATTAATGAAACAACTTGACAAATTTCAGCAGGTCAGACCCAAGTGTTATTTGTAGAGGCAGTTGTTACGGTGTCTCAATTTATATCAGACAATACGAAGTGCAGTTCATCCTTCTGAACGCAATAAGTTTTATCCAAAGTGGTGCCGGCGCAATTGCCTAAAGCTTCCCCTAAGCGCCGCGCCGGTACGCCCCAAGTATGCCGCACGCAACTCGCGCGACTGTTCCAGTACAGCGCCCGCTGTTGTGCGTAACCCTGCAAGCACAGGGAGAAACAAAACGGCAAGGTGGGGGCCACTGCTCGGTAGCCACATTCCGCCGAAGAGCGGAGCTTGGGCCGGTAAGTCGGCCCTGTTCCCCGGAGGAGGCCGAAGCCAGCGGCAGAATGGGCCGCGGGGCGCACGACGACCCGTGCCAGAAGAAGCGCTCCTGTTTGCCCCCGAGGGTCGCGTGGAGCTGGGCGCACGGCGCGGCCCCGCGTTCGGTAAATCTCCGGTATGCAAACGCCGCCGGGGAACGCCCACCGCAAACAGGCTCGGAGCAGGGCCCGCACAAACGCACGCGGAAGCTTCCGCCTCGGGCCGAGGAAACGCGGAAGGCAAACGGCGCCGTTTGAACAGCGCCGCCGCCGCCGCGCGAAAGGGGACGGATCTCCTCGTGGTTCGCGTTTCTCCAAGCAGCGGCAATGCTGCTCATCATTCTCGCTACTCGGCGCAATGCGCGCAAACGTTGCTTGCTCACGCGCTAAAAGGCACCGCTTTTCACCGAGGCCACCGCGGGTTTGTGTTGAAATTCCAGTTTGAATTCCATCCTCTGCACGGATCCTGTTTTTCGCACTGCGCCGCCCTCCGTGAAACCTCATCGGAAATTCGGGAACGAACAAGAACGAAAATTAGAATAACTGTACTTCACATTGTCCCCACGCATGCGCAAACAGTCGGGCTTCTGTGTCCAACCGAAAGAAATAATTATCAGCAGGCTTTTCTTACGAGACGCACGCGTCCCTGACTGTCTATGGAACGGACGAGGAGGCTCATTGAGCTTGTGAAATTTCTTCCCGTGCTGGCTTTGTACCAGTGGGCCTGGACTGATGCAAAGAACCCTCGTTGCACCGATGCAGCTTCTCAGTGTGGGGGCTCACGCGCCACGGGACAACCCAGCCGGGGAAGAGAAGTCAGCGAAAAGCACGCCAGATTCTTCCAACCGCGGTCGTGACTGGCGCTCTGATTAGGATCAGCGGAACTCTTCATCGTGCTCGGCGTCTAATTCGAGGTATGCGACAGCCATCAAGCCCCACTCTGCCAACGCCCTTCTCTTCTTAATGCAGAAATGCATTATAAGGCTTTTCGCATCCGTCACTTGGCGACGACACTCGTGCAGAGCTCACTTGGCTGATAATAAGGAACAGCTGTGTCTTTACACACGCGCACTGCACACAAGGTATGGTAGGGAGGCTACGTTAGTCATGTTAGGGAGGTGGGCTGGTAAGAAGACGACAGCCTCGAAAGAGTGAATCAACTTCTGAGAGCACTCGACGGGATTGCGCTTTGGCGGCAGCTGCATCTTGTGTAGCTGGAAAAGTTCTTGTTGTATGTCATCGTTGTCGCGGTGTCTGGAATATTTGCGACCAGCACTTTCGGTCCCTCGGGCGCCGCCAACTCTGGCGACACATTGGCCCCGCGAGTCGATGGAATGCCGGAGAGGACAGCCTCCCTCCGACGGAACGGGCCACGGTCGAAGCAGCGGACCTCAGTGGGGGGCCTGCAGACGGAGCGCGGCGGTGGATGCGAAACGGGGACGCCCGCGCGGCTGCTGCAGGCGAGGGGCGCTTCGGTTCCTGTCGGCAGCGCAATAATTTAATCTTCCGCCGACCCCGTGACCCGGCGTCTGCCATCGGTCATTGCGAGACTCACTGCGCCGCCGAAAAGGAGCTCCCGCCAGGAATCGAGGTCTGTGCATACGAGAACGCTCACTTGATGCCCCGGTGACGAGGTTAATAGCGCCGCGTGCGCCCGACTGACTGGCTCTGCCGGCTTCGGCGGACCAGTGGCAGACCGCGTTCCAGCCTGCCCCGCGGTGCAGTGCCGCACCGGTGCGACCCCGGTGCACCTCGCGGCCTGCTCCGTCTCCACGCGGCCGCCGGGGTATTTCGGCTGACTGCCATGCCTCCTCTTTGCGTTCTTCTAATCCGGTAGCCTTGAGGCACACGATTACAAAAGCTGTTTCACGCACCGTTGGCGTTTACCTTTCGAAAGCTGAATCTGGGAGGCGGAGTTCAATTTTAACGGTTTCTGCTGGGGAAAAAAAAAACTGGGCACACACATGAAAATATGCGAAGCAACTACTTTTCCGCACTGAGAAACTTGTACACAACTGGATGAGTCTCCAACAGCGGCGTCATCCTGACTAATAACCTTCTGGTTTATGGAGGTTTAACACCCCAAAGCGACTCAGGCTATGAGGGACGCCATAGTGAAGGGCTCCGGAAATTTCGATCACCCGGGGTTGTTTAACGTGCGCTTACATCACACAGTACAGGGTCCTCTAGAATTTCGCCTCCATCGAAACCGCGGCCGGGATCGAACCCGCGTCTTCCGGGTCAGCCGCCGAGCGCCATAACCACGAACCACCGCGGCGGCCTGACGAATAACCATGGAACTGGCGCAGTAAAAGCATTTCCGAGTTGTAGCGCCTCAAATGACAAGGGACGGTGAAGGAGATGGACACACATACAGCGGCAGTACTCTCCAATCAATTCTCAGCACCCATGCCAAGGCCGCCAGGCTTCATACCACATGCTATTCCACAAAAGCGAACAGTGACCTCGGTGGTTGCGACATCGAGAGGAGCGCGCGGACACTGTGCTAGAGCCATTTCGGGAGCCTTGCTTCGGTAAGTAAACTCTGCGGATAATGAAACAAATCGTCAAGACCAGCGTCAAAACTTGCTTCGCAGATTTTACACTAAGCTCCCGACGATGAGCCGTTAACTCAATTCAGACCATCCTGATTGACACTCCGCCTGGTCGATGCGTAACAGCATAATATCCTCATCTCTTCGACAGATGGCAGAAAAACTACGAGATCAGATCAGATGTTATTATAAATATCAGGTGTTATCGTAAATAGCCTTTACACTCATCAGTAATGAACACAAATGTTCTCGCACATGAGCAACAGCATTACGTAACCTTTAGATACTGAGTAGGTTCGTCACTGGGGCCACACGGGTAAAATCGGCTTTTCATTCCTAACAGGACACAAAGGCCATTCTCTGCTCATCCTAACCGCGCATCGATGTGTTACTACACAACAGCCACCCCTCCAGCAGCCAAGACGGCATGTTCTTTTTGGCGGGGTTTAACGTCCCGAAGCTGAACCTTCGGCGGGGTGCGAATTAATTTCGACCTTGTGCAGTTCTTTTAACGTGCTCCGGTATTGTGGGTGTTTCCGGAATTGCGAGGATGTACTTCGGCCAAATAAAGACGTCGTCGGCCCTGAATAAGATAAGACAAGGGCTTGAGCGAGTTCAGAGGCTTGTAGTTATTGATTTTTTTCCGCATACCAATGACACCAATCGGTAATGGCCCTGTTTGCTGTGGCACAACTTCTAGAACTGACCGCAACATGGAAAACAGAAAAATTGAAAGTTTCTCTATCAAGTTCCTCTATCCACAATTATTTAATGAGAGTAATTCGACAGATACTTTTATTTACTTGACACGAACGAGAACGAAATGCAGGCTAGTCAGTTTTCTACACACGCAATGCTAGCTAACGCGGTTCGAAAATGACGGATCCCTTGGATGCTGTCAATCGGACTGGAGAGGTGGTTCCAGTCCCTCGCGGAATGAACGAGCCACTGCACATTTCTGCCCTGCACGGCGCGATTCCAGCATTGTGAGCGTGGTCTTACGAGATGTACAGTCAGGCCGGAATGAAACGCGAACACGCATATGTCATACATTTCTGCTTTGCAGCGAGATATTCATTTGCAACCTATTTTCGATTATGCATTTCAGTAGGCCCTTTACCCAGACACATGAATCAGGCTAGTTGTACACTTCAGCTGAAAGTAGGCAGGCAAAATATTGTTTTCTTGACATGCTCTGTTCGCGTTTCGTTCCGGCCTGACTGTACAAAGGCGGCAGAAACAGTACGGCATGAATATTCGGACAAATACGAAAGGCTTTATGGCATAAGCAAACGCGACAAAATTTCCCTCGTAAAGCTAATGAAGGTAGGTTAAATATGCGTCTCACCGACAAGCTCGCAGTACGACCGTAGTTACGTACAATGAATCGCACGGACTTATTTGGAACAAGTTCGACGGCGTTAGGGTCCCAGATATATTCTGTTTCCAATGGACAATACGACAGGACTTTACATGACCCAGAGGCACAAGAAAAATTACGACGATGATAGCCGAGCATGCGGTTGGAGTTGATTATGGTGTTAATGTGAAGAGACCAAGAGAGACAGAAAGAGATTTGGACGCCGAGATAACAGTAGGAAGTTAGATTCAAGAACTGTGTTATTCAGGTAGTACCGGTTATAAGCGGAGGATCGAAATTCTAGACACACGTAACAGGCATTATGATCCATTCACAATAAACCGCACCAATTATATATAGCATCAATGTTATGTTGCAGAACGCTAATACTATTAGGACCGTTAATTTCGCGAAAGATGACACACCCGGCTGCGAATACATATAGAATATACAGAATAATAAAGGACCGTGATGCGCCGTGACGCACTCCAGAGCCAACGGGACTTCATAATAAACAGTTACGACTGCAGGCTGACACAAACTAATTTTGTGAAGAAGTTGGAAATGTATGTTGTCTAATTTGAAATCTGCTTCTTTGCATTTTTCTGTTGACCCTCTAATTATTTGTTCTACTTATTCCCACCCTGTATGTTACGTAATTTGGAAACTGCTCTTCTGTTACTCCAGTCCCATCCCGCAATAGTCCGAAAGAGCTTACAATATTGTAATAAATAAACAAAACGGTCAGGTGCCGATCACGCAGATACCGCTTGCAGGTGCGCGTCTTGCCACCGCGCGAATCGCGTCGACATTTGTTACGTAAAGAGAGGACGGAAGAACACCAACTGGGCGCGTAGTTCCTGCTTCAGAAGCACCGCCCGTTCCGCTATTAGGTGAGCAGTACTGCGCTCAAGGTGGCGGGGAAAGAGACCCTGCTGCTGGTAAAGAGAGAAACCTGCACCCCACGCAAACACGCAAGCAGAAGCAACGGACGGGAGTTGGAGCCCTTTGCATTTTTATCGCTGCTGCACATTTCCTGCACACTTCCTGTAGTTCACTGTAAGCGAGCCCCAAATGCCCCGCCTCACGACACTACGAAGCAACCGGCGTCGCAGCGTGGTGGCCGCCACTTCCTCGGGTCTCCAGCGAGCATCCTTTGACCGAATACGCGCAGGCGAAGCTTTTAATAATTCCGCGCAACTTGGGGCCACAATAAAGCGGGCGGCATCCTCGACAGAGAATGGCCTATTTAGCCCCGTAATTGGACGCGTTTAGGCGCACGCAGTCGTTGGCCATCCCTGAGACGCGCTTCGTGACCGGCGCATTGTGTCGTTCCGCTGCTAGCCCGGCCTTCTCTGCCGCCGCGACGGACGGCTCGCGTGCACTGCACCCGCGCGCCGCACCGCAACAGCGGAGGGGGGTCCTCCGCGGTAATTGTTTTAGACTCGCGTTCGGCCTCCGGGTGCCTCGCACGCTTCACGAATTGACAAACAGCATCGGTTCCCTCTCTCTGACCTTGGCGGCGAACAAAGCCTCCGACGCAGCCCCCATTACGTTTCGTTTAAAAAGCACGCGCGCGCTGTCCGCAGCGTGCTACCGTACGATCACGAACCGAAGACGTGGCCGAGGCTGTTGGGCAAAGCGTCGAGAAAGGCTTACAAAGCGTCGCTTCGGCGACCTGTATATACGCGCCGCCGCAGGTCGCAATAGAGTGTCTTCGCCGCTCGGCAACTGCGCGCCGAAAAGGGCCCACCACCGCGAGGCGCGACACCCGCGGAGCGCGCGCACATCACACAACGGCGCCCCTGCAGTCGTTCCAGAAATCGCTCTCACCCCGCACGAAGGAGAGCAGCGCCGTGACCTTGGTCGCCGCCGCCGCCGCCAAACGATGTAAATACGCATTTCTCAGAGTCTCGAAACCATATCACGAAAACTTTCACTCTTGATGGCCCAAGGTCCCGGACGCTTTCCAACTCTTCCAGTTCGAGCCGCTACCTGGCCGGCTTGCGTTTCTGTTCCTCTTTTGGTGCGTCGTTTTTCTTTGCTCCTCCCGCTGGTCGAGCGGCGGCGGCGGCGCTCGCTTTTTGTTCTCTTTTCCTCGTGCTCATCGATTTGAGGAAGGTTCCAGTCGACGAGCTTCGAAAGCCGTTCCCAGGTGCTGCTTCGCTGGACGCGAGCCAAGGCCCGTCCGGGCACGCCCAGCCCTTCGCAGATATCGCCCTTTTGCGCCAGCGTCGCCGGACGTCTGCGGCACTGGCCCTCCGCCGACGGGGAGCGCGATTCACTGTCGTCGTCCCACGAGGCCGCAAAAAGACTAGCGTCGAATCAACGGCAACGTTGCCCACGTGTGACGCGACCATATTTCGCAACCACGCGGAGCATCGTACAATAGCTTGCGAACATTTCGACGAGTTCAGTCGACGGCAGGGACAGTCACTAGAGAGGCTATGATATAGTCCATTACTAGGAATGGCTTTGAAGGTAGCAGAAGGCGTGCGGTCGCAACAGTTTATGGGCTCGATGATCTGTTGCTCAACGTTATTCGAAGACGGCTTTGCGGCATTCTCGACAACGCTTGGCGCAGAATACTTTCAAGCATGCACCCGGCCTGCCCTCATGTTTAAAGAAGCGGCTGTTACAAGCTACGCATTAGGCGCAGGCGCGTAGTCCCATGGAAAGGCCGGCTCGTTACCTAGCGGATGCGCGTGCCTCCGAGTGCCGCGGTCGGTACGTTGCATGTGAAGCCCTGCTTAGGGTCTGCTTGCGCTCAAACAACGGCGCTCAGGGCCATCGCGGCGGAGACGCGGCATCGCTACAATTTTACGGGCGAACTAGATGTGAGGCAAGCCAGCGCACGCAGGCATATATGATTCTCCGCGCGTCAAAACGTGCGCGATTTCGTTGCAATGCGCAGTCGCAGCATTGCTTAAAACGCAGTCCGCGCACTTGGCGAACAAAGCACCGGCGGCAGGGCTCGGAGAAAACCGCAATTCGTTTAAGTTACGCTCAATAAGCAAAACAATGGCGAGACGCGGGGAGGCAACAAAGGCCGCGAGGAGCCCTTCTCGCGATGTTAACAGCGCAGAGTATCAGGCGAGCGAAAGGCCGCCGGTGATTGCGACCAGCCATTGAAGAAGGCACGTACTGCGCAGCTGCGGGCATTGCAGGCTGTTGCGAGAGGAGGCAGCGTGAAAACAAACTGCGTACACGCACGACGAGCGCCGGGGCTGGTACCGCACGCACCTGTGTATGCTGGCACCGAGGGATTGCTTTGGCCCGACGGGTCAGCCCAGAGGAAGCCCTTATAAACCGGTCCACCACGCGCCTCGCTGAGGCAATGCGGCGGCGCACCGCGCGGGCTTAGTCACGCCGTTCAGAGACGTGGGGCAGCGGCGTCACCGATTCGCGCCAATTTCGCCGCGTTGCCGTCCTGGGCCCCCTCCCCCGCGAAAGAGGCTGAAATCCGCCACGCCAGCGATTTGGCGCCGGCAAATAAACTCGCCCGCACATTTTTTTACGCGACGCTACTCCTCCGAAAGGCTGCCCGCAGCTGCGCATGTTCAAGCGGAGCCTGAGCCGCAGTGACGGAGAAAGTGGAGGCGGAAGCCGGTGGAATTCCTCACGGTCACATGCCGGGCGTCGCAAGACAGAAGCGCGCACTGCTCCGACCGCAGCGCGGCGCGTAGGCAGCGCGCGCGTGCGCTGCGTGCGCGCTTGCGAAGCCGATAACCGCCGACGGACTACGTGACCGACATCCGGAGTGGGCTGTCGTCGCGCGCGCAGATTTGTCGCCGCCTGTAAACAAGCTGGTTCACCCAGAAAGCGGCGTAGCGGGTGCCGTCCGCGATGGTCATCGGGCTGTGACTCAAGCCGCTGGGCGCGTGAGTCATGAAAAGAAAAAGAACGGCCCGCAACGGTTTTCTCCAGTGCGCCGCCGGTCCGCGCCCATGACTGCCGCGAACGGTTGCGGCGCTCTTGCTAACCGCACGCGAGCGGCAGGTGAACCGGAAAGCCCAATTGCGCGCCCACCGACGAACAGTTCGGCGGCGCGGCGATGACATCAGGGATGTGCGCGTTCGGGGAAAGTGGTTCCCTCTCCTGAGTCACGCTCTTGGGCGGGGAGGGGGGAAAGCGCGGCTCCGTGTGAAATCCGCCGGTCGGCTCGAGGTCCGTTCGAGGAAGGAGCCCGGCCTTGGATGCTTTGCCACGCTGGCGAGGAACCGGCGCGCATTCGAGCGGGCCAAGTGACGTGCCTGCCAACCCGCTGCGTAACAACGTGCTGCGGCTGGAAGCCGCTAGATAGCGCCCAGCTCGCGCAACGCTGCGGCTTTAAACGGTCGGGTTGTTGATGCCGCCTGGTCTGTGTTGGACTAAGGTGTCCTATTGAAGAAAACAGCGAAAGACCTCCTCCGACGCGCTGGATTTCTTACTGCAAACGTCGCATTATTTCACTTAGTCCGTACCTCGTGAAGAAAAGAAATAAGGAGAGAGAGAGAAAAACAAAGCGAAGGCAACATGCCCATTTCACTCGCGTGTCTTCACTACCCAACCGTGCTTTGTGTCAGTGGTGGAGGCTCTTTTCCGCGAAATTCGCCTCAGTGATAACCCGAAGAGCTCCGCACAGAGCTAGAACGAGAAGTCTGCCCGCACGCCAGCGAGTGGCATCTGCCGGGATGGTTCTAACCCTAGAAGCCGGACAGTTTTGACTCAGACCATGCGTTTAAGCGCTTACATGCGTACGCTCGTCACCTTCTTGTGAAGGTCCTTTCAAATACAACGATTTGTCGTTTTCCAAGGTCACGGTCTTACTACACGCCGCCCAGTAGTGAATGTTACCAAGTTTGCTTCACAGAGTTCACTAAATCCAGTTGCGTAGTCGCCACCCCTCGCGCCGCAGCGGGAACAGATGTCACCAGCATAAAACAGCGAGTGAGCCACTGCTGGCGCGAGTGCGACGTGTTCGCTTGCTTCTTCGCATTTCAAACCAGGTCCTGGCCACGATAACAGGCGCGAGGGGTGTTCTTTGGCATCCTTTGCCGTTCACTCTAGGCAAGCGAGAAAACGTCTCTTTTTGAACGGCAGCGGACCCCCACGAGCCCCCAGCGACCGTCAGATAAGGGTTCCAATGTCAGCGGAAAGTATGTCGACCATCAGTCTCTGCGCTTCCTCCATGGCGCTGGCGGCGCTCGCGCAGCAGCTGGCCGAATCACACGACTTGCCAGTGTTTCGCGACACTTCGTGGGGCTGCTAGTTGCCTTCTGACATATTGGACGGCTTTTATCAAGCTATCATAACTGCACAAAAAGTACTTTTTTTTTTTTGCCATTGCATCCAAAAACCTCTATGGAAGTGACTTCGTGCCTTTCTCTGGGCAGGAGGAGGTTCCGTTCACTACTGTAATGAAAAATGAGCTCAGAATTTGTGAGTCCAGTCGACACAGACTCCAACCCAGATATATCGAACTCGGAGGGGGTCGCGAATATTTCAATATATCGATAATTCAGAATATGAAAAATGGTAAAAGATAAGCTTCTCTCTAACCTAGACGCAATAATACATTGCAGCAACGCTAGTGACGCGCTTCTTGCAGTGACGTGCTGTCTGCCGGCACGTTAGCACCGCACGTTGGTAGACCTAACCAGGTACGCATCGAATCCGCAGCGGACGGTTCTTCGAAACTAACCACTGACTACCATAAGCGAGCAAAGCACGGCAGGCAAGAACCAGCTCTAGGCTTTAGTTAGATTCGCTTCATCGCATGACAGCCATGCAATGTAGAAAATGAGCACAATAAATCGAAGAGCGCCCTCAAGGACAACACACTTTCACCTCATCACGAGATTCCACAGTGCTAGGGTGCCAGCTGGTGGCGAAGTTGTAGTTCGAAATGGAGCGCCACTTTCCTACACTTTTACACGTGATTTTCAGGGGGCTAATCTGTGTGTTCGATGTAACCATTAATTCGAAATATCCGGGATCGACATATCTGGGCTTGTCTGTATATCGAACAAGGAAACCTTTTAACGAGCCTCAGTATGCATGTGAGGACCACCATGCGGTGAGCGCACCTTTACGTCTTACAAACCCCGTCTCGAGGTGGCTTTAGTAGCTATGGCGTTCAGCGGCCGATCGCGCCCAAGGTTGCCTGGTCCAATTCCGGCCACAGCGGCCACATTTCGATGCAGGCGAAATCATAAAAAAAAAAGTAGCCAGTGTGCTGTGCGTTGTCAGCGCACGTTAAATATCTCAGGTGTTCAAAATTAATCAAGAGCCTTCCATTACACCATCTCTTTTTTTTTTTTGAGACACTGCAATAAAAGCGAGTGCGATAGAGGAATGTTTACTCCTTTTATACTTCCTTATAGGGTAATTGATGTTTACAATGTGGAAACAGCTGCATCGAATCATTCTTAGAAAAAAAATTGATTCGCTGGCTATGTGGACTTTTGTCCGGCGGAAAACACACATTTATCGCCGATAATATTGGGTTTAAAAATCATCCCTCCAGTCGATTCAAACTTGTGACGTCCTTATCGAAAAGGACGGGTTGCCATTGTATTGAAGTGAATGGCCGTGCAGCGTAGCCTCTGTGATCCGCGTTCAAGAAATCGGTGCTGTCGCACGCATCTAACTAGCGAAATCGGCCGGTGATGGCGACACCTGTATTTAGTTTTTTTTTTTCGGTCTTTTTTATCTAATAAAAGTTTCCTTTTCGGCAAGGGTGGCCTCTGTGATTCGAACGCAGCACCCTATCGGTACTGGGCAACTTCTATTTGCCCTCAGCCTCTGTTCAGGATAAACGGATAATGAAGTCGTGAATCGATATCTGGATAAATTCAGTTGTTTAAAATAATACCGTCAATAACTGCACGTATTCTTTTGGATGCTCATGCATTCCTGCTAACATTTACGCCAGTTAGTTTAGTGCAATGACTAAATTATGTAATTTAATGATTCTAGTATGACGGCGCTGCTCTTTTCTTTATTTCGCGCGCTTGATCCGGGACATAAATGCGCTTCTATAAGCTTCGCACATGATTCAAAATAGGATTCTTTCACTTAATAAAACTTTATAAGCCTCTTCACCTCGCTTCAAGCTGCGCGCATTTATAGACAAAGGAGGCCGTATACTGTATCTCATCTGCAGTCGCGATTTTGATGGCTGTGGGTGAAGTTCGTCAAAACGCCCACGAACGCTCGTTAACTCCTTGGCAGACGACAAGTGAGCGAACACAATGCCCGCAGCGATGTTGCGCTTGCATTGCCCTGCCGACTTTTGCCGCAACGGAAGAAGAAGCCCGGCCGGCTCGCCACACGCGCCCGCCCCGTCCCCTGGAAACAACAAAGCACTCTCCTCGGGCGCGCCAAATGCGCGCGCAGAGGAATCGCACGCCCCGAGCGCTTCACTTTCACCGGCGGCATGCGTAAGTGCTCCTTGGGGATGCCGATCACGCGCCGGCCGCGCCATGAATGAGCGACGCATCCGAGATCGCTATCGCATCGGCCTTCTCGTCGGAGGATCGCGAGTGTCGAGGTGACCTCCGCTGCCCACGCCCCGTTGCGGGGAACAAAGCTCTGTGGGCGCCGCTGCCGATTGTGGGCCTCGGAATGCGACCGCTGCCTCGTTCGGCATCCTGGCGACACGTGGGCCGCAAAGACAAAACGGCGGCCGCCAAGGCCGCCGCGGACGAAATTAATCGCGGTTCCGCGCGCGCTCCTCATCGCGCGTACCAAATACCGGCGGCATTCCTCCGTGCGCCTTCCGTAGGAGACGGGTGGGAAGTAAACAAGCGCAGTGTTTGCGCGCGCGCGCCCAGCTCAGTGCCTCACTAATTTATTCGCCGCCCGCTACCGCCGATTCACGCATGCATAAGCCTCTGGGCGACGAGCGGATGCTGCCATGGAAACAGCCGCGTCCTCCGCAAGCGCTGCTCACTGGGGTGTAAAACGCTCAACTGGAGCTGCTCTCGTTTGCCTCTTCAGTCATCCAGAGTTATGCAAAGCAGCTGCAGACCCGCGCAGTTCGCAGCTGTCGCCAAGTGTCGCGCGTTCGAAGGCAGCTCCCGCGGTGGCTGCTATCGAGTCCCGACCGCGATGTCCGCGGACGTCGTACCGCCAACACGCACCGCCCGCGAGACTCGGCCGCCGCCGATGCCCGAAGCTGCTGGGCACAACGCGCAGCCTCGCGGCGTGGGCTGGCGGCAGTCGCCCGGATTCGCTCTATCGTTCGCTGCGCCCCGCGTTCACCCCACCCAGCGGCAACAGCAGCAGACCACGAGTGGCGACGAAGGTGCTTTATCGCGACGCGCGATCATGGGCACAACGCCGCCGTTCGCAGGTCTACCTACGAGCGCATACGGACGAGCTATTGGGTCGTCCCGTAGTTCCGCACTCACTGGTGAGTCCAGGTTGTCTTCTTTTGCGGAGGTTGAGAAATGAAATCAACTTTTCAAACTCGGGATCGCTATCCAAGGGGAGATGACTACAGATACAGACCAAAAAGTAGGCGGGCTTCCCGGTGGCCTATCGCCCCCTGAGCATGTAATATGAATCGGCGGCCGAAGTGAACCTGTTGCATCGGTGATCAAAAGAGCAGTAGTGCGACACCCCCAAGAAGTTCGATCCACTCCGTACAAGTGTTCCATACAAAAACCCATAACAGAGTTCTTTTGGTGTAGGAAAGCGGTTCAGTAAGTATGGAGTCAAATCCTGCCTTGCTGCAATATATGAAGCTAATGCCTACAAAAAAAAAAAGGCAATCTTCGATTACGCCTTGCTAGCAGCACGAAGATGTATACGGAGCAGGATGCAGATGGTGCACATGCCAGCAGCAGACGGTAATGGGTCTAGCAAGACTGCTTTCGCTCCGAAGCCTTCTTAAGCGATTTTTTTTTTAACACTATGGTGATGCGGCCCGCTATTCAACCCAATCCAACAACACCATCACCTGACAGAGCTAATGCACCTTTCGCACACATTGCAAATGCAGTGCGAGAATTCCACGAATATATCAGTAGCGCGAAAGGGTGAAAAAAAAAAACGAAAAAAACGCGTCCCTTTTTTCGCCCGCTCCGCAAGGTCTCCCTGGCTGCTTCCGCGGCTTGAGCAGCCTCCGTCACCAGACATATGGCTTCCTTCGCCGCTTTACGAGGCTTCTACGCCCCTCGCTGCTTTCGCTGTTTGACGCTTGGCCGCTCTTTTTGTCTTTCGTCCGCGGAAGCTGCCGTTAGCGACATGGTCGATCCTTTCTATCAGCCACGGCGGCGTTTCAAAACGCAGGGAGAACGGATGAAGGGTGAAAAGACAACAGTAGCGCGCAAGCGAGAAATTTTACATAGGAAAATCATGCTTAACCCTATACTTCGACGAAAAAGTTCGGCTTCATGTTCGGCCTCAGCGTCGCCGCGATCCACGGACGATGTCCGCCTGAATTTTCCGAGGATGGATGCTAAAAGCATTTCATGCTTTAAAAAAGCAAAATTTTCAGACAACGGGAGGTATTTGCTACTCCACCGCACGACGTCGCTAGCTCTTACAGATTCGTAGCTTTAGTTCCACATGCCAGGGAGCGTGACAAGGCGCTAAGAAATGCTTACGCAGTTTCTGCCAGAGCTAGTGACGCGCATTTTAAATCCTATTAGCAATACTTCTCGGCACGGTTTTGTGGCGGTCGTTTTATTCCTGTAAACGAGGCAGAAAAATATACAGACAGGTTGTCGACACGTTTCGTCCAATATTCTTTCTTTTTTTATGACAGCATATGCTCAGGATGTCTTTAAAAAAAATCATGTCTCCCTGGCTGCCAAATAAGTGCCGCCGCGCGCCGTCTGATGTCCAGCGTGGAATTCCATATCCGCTGAGCTACACGAAGGAAACAGCTAGGCCGAAAGCGGCGCCACGGGACAGCGATTCTTAAAAAAAAAAAAAAATTAGCGTTCCCCTAATTTCGAAGACATGATATACCAAGTACCTGCGGGAGTAGCGAAATGGGCACGTTAGCATGGTGCGTAGCTGGGCTAGTTAGTATTCTTCATCCGACATCAGATAGAAGCGCGTCTGTCAGTCGAACAAGAGCAGAACCAAAGAAGTGCAGTGTCGCGTCTGCGGTGCTCGTCTGTGTTGCACCCATTTTTGCTCTTGCATATGATATGGAAGATCATGCGCGTTCCCTTCGCCGCCCCTCTATACTGAATGATAGCCGTGCTAACCACCTTCTGCCCGAATAACTGTGTGAGCATCGAATGAAGCGCAAAAAGAACACAGTAAGCGTGACTGAGAAGCACAAATGCCGCCGCACTCTGGGTACCTGCCTTTTGACCACAACAGAATTGACATACTACACCGAAGTTCTGGATATGCACCCCAGCAGACAGAAGAGGGCGCATTTGTTCGAAGCCGAGGCAGAGAAGGAAATTCCGTCGCCACGTCTCTGCCTTTGGGCAGAAGTCAGTAAACATCGTACGGCCATTTCCTTCGCCAAACCAAGCGGCATGTAAGACATACGCCTCTTGAGTGCACCATCCTTCTTCATCAATGTTTTGCATGAACAGTAATCAGTGATGAAACACAGGGCTTCGGTGGTGACACGCTCCTTCTGCATGACAACGCATACTTATAAAATGTACCTGGTCTCTCTCCGTCGGTCCTGCAAGCGTCCCAGCCATCCACGAGCAGCCTGCGCATGGATCAGGGTTTCGCGGCAGAGTCACCACAGAAAATCGGTTGCAGCCATTCGTGCATTATCGGGTGTGACCGTGTTCGGCAAAACGGATAATGCGCGGTGTCAGTCGCCGAGGGCGTGACGTCGACGAGCGCCGAGCATCGGGGACCTTTGCCCCGCGTCGCGACGAACGCAGGGAACGCGACGAGGAAACGCACAGCGGCCCAAGATTAGGCTGACGGCCTCGAACAGGTTCACGTTGCAAGGGGCGTTCGCTTCAGCCGGAAGTCAGACCTCGTATAGAGTGAAACAAAGTGCACACGCGGTTCGCTGGCTTGTCTCTCAACAGTTGCACGCAAACGTAGGAAATCCAGACTCCCATATGTCGTCTCGGAAGCGTCGTGCCCCTTGTGCAGAAACCGTGCTTCGCTGATGGCGTTAGCGACAATATTTTGGCAGGTATCGTGCCCGCATAGCCAGTGAATCCGATAGAGCGACTCATATACACGGTATGTGGATCTTCCCAGGGAATGTTGCGAAGAAGGATTGATTACCGATTAATTAGTCCCATGCATCCATACACATTACTGTCATTCTCCCATGCCTTCGAGCAGTGACTTTAAAAAGTGAGTCATTTTGCCGTCCAAATAGCGACCACTAAAGTGACAGCAAATACGCAGGCAGCAAACGTGTTGAGGTAAGAGCCGTATACCCACGTCGGGGAGGGAAAAAGCATATGAAAACACCGCACGATGCGAGTTTCATCGTTTAACTCCTCAGTCAACGTCGTTAAAGCCCGATGAGCTTCAACGACGAAGTGTAGCAGGTTTCACGTCAAACATAACCTCGCAGAGTGTCGCAACAGTCTCCCCCAGGCAGGCGCGCTCTGTCACCCACTGTCCCAAGGTCCCGCTTGGTCCTGCAGTCCTCGCACAGGTTCACCCGACGATCGAATGGAACCCAAGCACCACACATGTAAAATCAGCGCGTTAACGACTGAACCATAGTCCTATCAGCGTCAGATTTCGCTCGGATGCGCTACTGGTTCTGGCATACCCCGCAATGGAGGTCGAAAATGGAAAACAATCCTTGGCTGCCGTTAACACGCTATCCATAACCACAAAGCGTACCCAACTACCATGGCGGGTATATCTGCCACTCATCGTGTTTATCACGGTTGATTAGTTTGTAGCCATATCATGCGTAGTTGTACTGCCGGCTACGGGGCGGGCTAAACTTTTTTTTTTGTCGGACGTCGGGCGCTGCAATTTTTTACGCTGATGAGCCGCAACAGGAGGAAGTATACGCTGGTGGCATTTCTTCGCATTTCGCTCACGGCATCGCACCTCGCGCGAGCAGAAATTCGCAGGCATATAGCTCGTCAGCACAGCTTGCCGTGCGGGCAGCTACTTGTTTGCGACATCCAGTCCGGGGCAGTGCCCGCACGTCTCTGGCTATACGGGTGTGACTGATTGATAAGCCGGCTATATATACAAATCAACTTCCTTCTCGGACGCCTGAGAGCTCAGTGCGGCAGAACGTTAACATAAAGCTGCACGACATCCCTTGACCTCGCGTTTTCTGTGCGCGAAGCTGCCATCCTCGCGGCAAAAGCCGGCAAACGCGCGTGCCTTGGCGGGGGTCGGTACTTCATGATTCTGCAGCACTGCTTTGCACCTCGTGCAAAATGCCGCCGCCATGGGAAATACACGGCGGATACTTATGGTGCACGGCTAGGAATTATGGCCAGATGTTCATTTGTCAGACGCGCCAATTCGGTATGAAATCGTCAAGCCTGCAATCAACCTCTCGTGTGCCGTGCGCGCCTCGCCTGCCTTCCACTCGCCGACTGCCTCCTGGATAACGGCCTTTTTTATTATACAACGGGTGCAGGCAAAACTATCTCGGGAAAGATTTGGATACAGCAATGGGAGTTACGCAGGATATCCTCGGCATAACGTAGTCAATGAAATAGCGAAATAATTCAGCATGAGCGGCCCTCGAGCAAAGGCGAGAGCGCATTGAAACAGTAACAGAATCAACGACCCGCTTAAGACTCGCAATAGTGCGGTAAGTGAAGGAAAAGGCGCCTTCTCTATAACGAGGGTGTACGCTGTCCTTGCAAACATGCTGTACATTCCATTCTTAACATTATGCAACTTGGGGCTTTATCTGGTATGTCGCTTAGGTACCATCCCCGTGCGAAGCGATTTTCCTGTCCAGCACCACTAACCTTCACTGAGAACGTAAGAGGTTTCTCAGGGCCAAGTGTGAACGATCTCGGATATGCCTCTATACTCCAAGAGAAATCATGGCACTGGAAAGCGTTCCAAACGATCTTGCGCGTAGCCTTCAGATGTAACTACCACTGAGCGGCGTGTTTAGAAGCGAGCAGGTCTTTATTCTGCAGCGAGAACAAAGCGCGTAGCTTCACGATTTTCCTGCAGCCTCACCCTGTATAAAGTGATTTGCGTTCAACAGTTCCGAAACCGCTGAAGAAGAATTATTCTTCCTACGGAGTTCGTCACTCAGTAAACACATCGACACACGCGTGCTCTCGCTTGGCAATTTACTTGGAGCGGAACGAATGGGCGGCACTCCAACGTTACCTGATAACGTTGGGGCGACTTACTTGACGCGAGATGCGCCGAAGCAACACTTTCAATATTGCTGCTGGATGGCAAACCACCGGGTTTCTGCGCAATGAAATTCCCTGATTGGTAGAGAGGGTCGTGACGCCATCAGCACCGCCAAATTCGAAGATCTGTGGACTAGAATGCTCGAATACCTTCCACTGGATTATCATAGGGATTATATAAACCCGGCCCACTCTTCTACGGTAATCCAGCCCCTGATCCCCGCTCACCTACTAATTCACCTTAAATCACCCACAAATCCACCCTACTTCATTTTCTAGGGTGGGCCTACTTCCAAAATTTAAGGAGTGCTTCGGAATTTTTCGGGGTGGGCCAACTTCCAAATGCTACGGCATTTTCCAATTCAAGAATGTGGTCAAGAAGGCCCCCAGTTTTTTTTTCTTTTTTTTAAGAGCACTTTGCGCATCTATGCGAATTCTACATGACAACTTCCAGATAAAAAAAATTACCGGCAAGGTTGGCGCTCATTGTGCTGGCGACATTCCGGGTTGGCTGCACGTTTTTTTCTATTTTCAGTCATTCCACTGTTCCACTTCGCCGTCTTATGCCTTTTTTTTTCCCGCAAAAATACTTCCATGGCATTCACCACCGTAGCATGGCCAACCCCCACGTGTGGGCGGGATTCCTGGCGGATGTAGGCTGCAGTCCTGTTAAGTAATCATGTAATCGTGCAATGCGAAGAGTGGCGGACGGTTAGAACATCTTGTGCCTATACTCGACGCATAACGCGTACGGGCTTCACAAAAAAAAAAAAAAAGTTTCGTCAGTGCAGCTGAGCGCCCTGTACTGAACAAACTATAGTCGCTAAGCCGTTTCCACGCAACGTAGTGGTGGGCCATCGCCCAAAGCAAATAGAAAAACACAGTCTTCAGGTCTGACACAGTAGTTTCTTCCTACAAGGCGCCCATTGCAAGACTCGGCGAAAATTCTCGGACCAGGTCAAACACCCACAGGCAGTGCCGTCCCGGGCATGCATGCCATCCCACCATCCCGCGGCTGGCGCGGGGAAGACAGTCGAGCCAGGCGGAGAGAGCTGTTGGGGGAAGCAGCAGAAAAAAAAAAGGTCGCGCCTTATCAGCCCGAACTGGTTCGGCGAATGTGGACGGAAGGGGGGGGGGGTACCACGCAGGCGCCGTCCCTGGACACAGCGCGAACCGGGAGCGTCCTTTGTGGTCGCATAATGGCGGGCACTTTCGGGTTCCTCCAAGGTCCAATTAGGGGCCTGCAAACTCCTGCGCCTTTCACCAGGCGACGGGAATGACCTCGCACTCTTCGACAGTCGAACCCCCATTCGGGAGGGCAGAAACTTGTTGAGAGGCCGTCTCAGCGCTCAGGCAGAGACCCTAGCTGTTGCCTCGGGCTTCGCAGAGGGGGAAGATGCGCCCTCCTGACAAAGTGGGACCGCTAACCGCATACGTCAGGGGCCCCGGTCGCTTGACCCGCGAGGCCTTCTTTCCCAGAAAGTAGAAGACAATGCGAGTGCCCTGTTAGGGCCTTCGCGGCGAGGCGCAGGACAGAACTCCTTTTCGGCGCCACCAAAAGGGTCGTTTCGAGTAGGCTACCACCCGCCGGGCACCTGTTTCCGCCAATGTTGTTCACAATGAATACCACCATCCCTTGGAAAGTTTCCCTCGTTAGTCCGGAGCCAAGTCCTGCAAAGAGGAGGCTGGTACGTTTCGGCAGAAGGCAACGTCCTCGGCAAAGCGCCCTTTCAGCTTTTCGCCTCGGGCACAGCGGCCTTTTTGAGTTCTGCACTCCTGAAGCCTCGACAATAGCAGAAAAGGAACCGGTCCCAAACAAAGTTTGCTCATCAACAACACACGCAGCTCCCCGTACTCATCACAGACCCTTCAACAGGGTGTTTCATGGAACATAAGCCAAGGCTTTGAAAAAAGTGGTGCGCCAAAGCCACCTGTTTGCCGCCCTGCGGCACAACTCGGAGCATATTTTAAATTGTTATTTTAAATAAGGTTATTAGCTAAAGTAAAATTTGTAATTTAGTTTTAAGGCCCAACGTCTACCATTAAGTTGTGGAGGTGTTCGGAAACACCCTAACAGTTTTTGTGGCAACGTCCATACATCCGTAATGTTTTTTTTCCGGCGCTTAAAAAACAACGCGAAATACCAAGAAAAAAAAACACGTGACTATGAACATCCTGACCGTGCCAAAGGCCGCCGCTCGCTTCGACAGCCTGCGCAAAGAGAGAAAGAAAAAAAAATCAAAAGAAGCCTACCTTATCTACGTGACTTCACCGCTTCCATTTCCTTTTTTGTTCTGCCAGTGCGATGACCAAATAAGAGCGTTGTCTCAACTAGCTGTCGGTGGCCTGCCTATCGCCTAACGGAGACGGCGGTGCGCACGCTTTGCATGCTCCGTACGAGTGTGCTGATGCATTTCGGCCCGATGCTGAAATCGACATCGGCCTCTCACTTCGACACGGTAGGAGCGTGTCCTTCGTTCGTTCAAAACGCAGCCGGAGGCGGTAGAATAAGGTAGCGTAAAGACACGGTCCCCCCCCCCTCTTCCTCCTTTCTTTTATCTCGTATTGCACGGGCTTTTTCAAATGCCGGTAAAAGGAGCTCCGGAGGAGGTACATTGCTAAAGTAACTGCATCGGCTGTTTCTGAAACACTACGAAAAAAAAGGGAATGAGTAGCAGCACGGAGGTATCACCATGCGCCGCTTTCGCTGCGCCGTGTGCGTGAACGTTGGCTGCGGGGCCGCAGTGAAAGGGTAACCACTGCAGTACATGGTGACGTAGCCTCGCAGGCCTCGTCGTGTGACTCGTTCAAGTCGACGAAGAGCTGCTCCTGGATGCGCGATGACCTTAACGGCTGTAGTGCTGCGCGACAGTCAGCGAAGACAACCTACGCTGCAGAGGACTGTTGAAGAATGTAAGTACAAGCTGTTCGCAGAGCAGCCAGCTCGGTAGCAGTAGTCGAAGTGCGGCGACTGAGTGTCGCCGATGTTGTGGTCCGCGTTGGTGGTATCCAGACGCCAACTGCTGAGGCTGGCGTGACAGAACCATCGCGAAAAGCTTTCATGTTTCGGATCAAAAAAAAATTTACAATACGGATTTATGGGACACGGAAACACCATGGAGATGGCAGGTTGCATTAAAAAAAAACAGCTTATCAAGCAGCACTTCACATCTGCGCAAGACCCGCCCGCCTTATACCATCATCAACGTCATCAGCCTGACTACGTGCACTGCAGGGCAAAGGCCTCTCCCATGTCTCTCCACATAACCCTGTCCTTTGCCAGCTGCGGCCACCGTATCCCCGCAAATTTCTTAATCTCATCCGCCCACCTAACTTTCTGCCGCCCCCTGCTACGCTTCCCTTCTCTTGGAATCCACTCCGTCACCCTTAAGGACCAGCAGTTATCCTGCCTTCGCATTACATGCCCTGTCCAAGCCCGTTTCTTCCTCTTGATTTCGACTAGGATATCATTAACCCGCGTTTGTTCCCTCTCCCACTCTCAAGACCATAGCGGCCATTTTAAACGCGTATGAGGCTCGGAGCAGGCCGTCGTTAGTGTAAATAGCGCTGGATACAACAGAAAGTTTTGGCATAGCGGAAGCGTACTGGTGTAGACGTAACCAGACGTAACCTGGCCCCGCCCCAGCCACTTTACGTACATTTTCGCTAAGCCAGATCCCGCTTTATAGCATACCAGAGGCGTACTAGAGGAGACGCATACCGGTTTACCGGACGCCGGCTGCGCACGCGCAGTGGCCCCGGCTGGTCACACCCATGTCACTGCACGGCGGCAGTTATCCGGTAAACCGGTGTACGCCTCCGGTATACATCTCCAGTTTGCGTCTCCGGTACGCTAAAAACGTCGAATGACGCCAATAAGGACTTTTAGAATAGAGTGACGCTATCGGTTAGGGGGATAGGGGAACGGCGGCCGGAGGGGGGCGGGGGCAGTTCGCAGGCGCAGAACAATAACGCCCCTCCCACCTCCCACCACCACCATCCGGTTATTATTCTGCGCCTGCGCACTGGCCCCCTGCTGTTCCCCTGTGCTCCTCACCGATAGCGTCAACCTATTCTAAAGGCCTCTAATAAGACGTCTGTTCAGTGCCCACCTTTCGACCTTTTGCTTCTAATGTGCACTTTTGGATCTTATCCCTTAAACAAGCCGCGTCATGTAAACTTGGAGGACGGTTTCGCACAGATAGTTCTCTGCAGGAGGCTATCTCTCCATCGACCAATGAGCTGATACGCAGTACCGCGGTGGGAAATAGGCAGTTGCGTTTAATTTATTTTGATTATTATTTATTATTATTATTATTATTAGTTGGAAGTTTAATGATGCAAGGGCAACTAAGACCAAAGAGCGCCAGAACAATTATTTAACTCGTGTGTTGTACTAGGTAAAATGGTATGGACTCATGATACGCTGTGCATTAAAAACGAGACTACAAATCCAGTGCGGATAGCTAGAATCAATAAATGGAATCTAAATATGACGTGAATGCGGTGTTGTGAGGTCGGTGAAAAATATAAAATATAACATTTAAATGGAAGCTAGTAGCTGGGCTTGGCCACGAGCAAGAGGGCGAGGTGTTCCCTCCCACCGCACTTCTAGTGAGTGTCCGGGCGCCTTTTTCAACAAGCTGCCCTGACCAAAAAACAACTTAGTACACCTAATTTCACTGCCACCTGTCATGGTAGGCAGGTTGCCCACAAGCCGGTGGGCCACCTGCTTTTTGAACGGGACCTCTAACGGGAGCGCTAAGGGGTTTAAGGTCACCAGTAAACCAAAAAACGTGCGCTGCCTTCAGCTTGGTGCAGCAAAACGTATACGTTCTCTAGAATATGCGTTTACGGCCAGAAGTCGAGTTTCGCCCAATTTTTAAGAAATCTGTTCAGCGAGCAAGAATTGGCTAAAATCTGGGTCTAGCCGAAAACGAAGGGCCCCAAATGGATGCTAGGGTACCTTCGTAGACTATACACCGAAATGGTCTCATCTCCTGCCTTCTTGAAACCGCTTCCACGCGGAGCTCACGCAGAAGTTGATAGTCGTCCAAGCCGTGAATGCCCGAAACTCAGGAAAATGGGTTTATGAACGCGTTCGCTGCGCCGCGCGCGAATCGGACAGAAAATGTCCTCGCCGCACATCTCGCAGCGTCCACCTCGGCAGATGGGGGGCAAAAAGAAAGCGGCGACCGCAGAGCGGCAGCGGCGTTGGCCGCGATGGGCCGCGACAGAGAAGAAAGCGTTTTTCCCGGAGAGAAAGGCCCGCGCTGGGAACCAGGTCGCGCGCCAAGCGGCCGAAAGTGAAACACTAGTCGGCTACGCAAAAGGGCGTATCGCGTCTGCTTTTGATACGCACCCCTTTTGAAAAGGGCCGCGCGGGTCGAAAGCGCGGGGGTCACTGCGAGAGCAGGAACGGCAGGGCGGCCGCTTCCACGCAGCCGTCTCGCGTGCCGGCCGAAAGGCGGGCCGCCGAGTGCGCGGACGCGATATGTCGCCGCCCTCCGATGCCGAAGGCCGCAGACGTATCCGCCGCCTATCGCAATGAGGCGGCGAGAACGACGCGGTACACAAGGCGGCGGAGGCCCGTTCGTCACCGACAGCGCGGCGACGCTCGGGAGCAGCCGGCGAGCACTCCATCCATTCCGGAGTGACCGCGGGGCGCGCGTCGTCGGCTCCGATGCGGCGCTCCAAATTGCCGAGGCAGGGCCGGCCTCGCCAACGAGGTGTCGGTGGAGACCGCGCGCGTCCGATTAGGCCGTCCCTCGCGGTTCTTATCGGCGCGGAGAAATTAATGGCCCGCCCCGGGGTGGCACGCGTGCCGCCGCGGAGGGCTGGGGGGAGGAGGAGACGAGAAAAACGGCCCGCTGCCACTTGCGGGTCGTTCGGGGTGACGGGCGCTCGCCAGCCCCCCAAGCGCTGGCGCATGTGCGGGCCCTCAGGTTTGCGCCTCATTGTTCGGCACGCGAGCGCTGTCATTCTTGCTTAACGCGCATGCGGCCGATTAAAACGAGAAAGAAATCTTAGGTACCTGCCATCCCCACGCATCTTCCCTAGACTGTTCCAGAGACGCAAACAGTAGCTGGTGGCGCAGCGTCTGTCTGCGATTCTTCGCGTTGTGATGAACCGTAGACAGAGCACAGTTTTTCTTCGGACTAAGTGCTGACAGTTGGACCCGTGGCAACCGTAGCGCGTGCCAAAAGTAAGTGCTGGACGAGCTGAAGCTACGTGCTTCTATAGACCTCTATAGACAAGTGAGGGAGCGCAGCCAATTGCACGACCCCTTGTGCCAGACGACTTTCTAAACGGTGCGGAAGCGCGTTGGCAGCCGCAATTCCAGGACGGGCAATTTTATTCACATGTCCTGCCGACTGGCAAAATATAATAAGAAAATAAGAAACCTACTGACTTCCCTCGCTCACTGGGCATCGAACTGTAAAGACATATTGAACAATAAGTCTAAATATGAACGCGCCAGGTCGACGTTCACCAAGGCGCTTGAGTGAGCCAGTTACGACGAATGCTGCTCCTGATCGGCTACAAGTATGAAAATGGCGCCAGGTGCATTTCTAGCGAGCATGTGCTTGCTTATTCTGCCGACGCTTGTCTGATTACTTTCACGGCTACCCGGTATCGGTCATCATATTCTGAAGGTTGTATATGCGTGCATACTCACACACACGGGCTTCGTATGTAGCGTCCGCGGTCGCGCGTTATGCTGTTGAGTGTGTTGTGCGCGCTGAAGAATCCTCGTATGCCAAGCAGTTTCGCTGTGCGCAGCACTGAACGCGCGAACTCGCTTGAGCGCATCCATTGACCCCCCTTATTGTTTCTTCTGTTCACACGCGATACAACGCGGCGATGTCGATGGTCGCGCGGAGAAATTGATTCACGCGCTGCACGTGCCGTCCGCGGCCCGCAGTGCACGTAAGGTAATGGGATATGGAAATGGACGGAACGTGTCGGCGAGGCCCGACGCGAGCAGGAAGGAGCAGCGCCCTTCGCTTTCACTGTGACCTATGGCGGCCACGCTGGAACGCGACCGCAGAGAGCCAAAGTAGGCCGCTCTTTTAATGATTGGACCTAGATTTTTTAGCCGCTCGCCATCAGTCGCCGCATGCACCTTGGCGAATCGGGAATACGGAGGCGGGCACAAAGCGGCGAGGAGAAGCGCCCCCTGTGTGCTCGGGGGTCGCCCGGTAGACACGACCTCGATCCCGCGGGACAACGCTCGCGCGGGAATAGCTGCGCAGACGCGCACTTTCCACCGTCGTCGGCTCACCTCGCTTCTGGGCAAGTTTCGCCCTAAGCCGCAATGCAAAGAGTTGAGCCGACAACGCCAGCGTGAAGTGCTCGCGACTGCAGCGGGGCTCATAAAAAAAGGTTCGCGGGGCCGCACTGGTCTCCGGAAGCGGCACTTGGCTCCCCTCGCCGCTCCGATAGGCGATTTCGGTGCGCATCAGGCATGCCTTGGTGCATGTGGTGCGCTCGGGTGCGTTGCCTGATCAGCGGCAGCTTAAAGGCAATTCATAATTCATGAATGACCCTTGAGCAACCTTCATACTTTGCGCAGAAGTTGCGCAAGCGGTTGGTAACTGCGCAGTCACATGCGCCATTCGCCGCGAGTGCGCATTCTCATGAGCAGTTGCACGTAGCGGTCGCCGCGCGGCATTCTTTATTTTCGTAATCATCTCCGTTTATAATATATGTAATATTTTATAATCATCTCGTCGGCCCGAGTTGTTCGCTCAACAGACAGCAGTTCAACAGCGTGGATTTCACAACGTTTGCCTCACCGCTCGCACGCTCCGGCGGCCTCGACGGCGCGACGAGGAGCGTCCGTCATCTCAACATTTCAGCGGGCAGAAATTTGCGGCCGACAGGGGAGACCGCGCACACAGTCGCGCTCTGCAGAGGACAAGGAAACCGCGGCGCATAAAAACGCGCAAGTACTGATGCCAACAAGTTGGCAAGAAAATCCTTTTTATTTTTTGGGCCGAGTTGCGATCCCGAATTGGGCTTCCCAAACGACGAAACACGGCCGGCCCAAGTGTGACGGCCGTAACCGGGACGACTGCCCGTTGTCGGACCAAACAAGGAAAGCGCGCACGCAGGGCAGGAATCGGGCATTCCGCGGCGCGCGTTTACCCCGAAGACGCTCTGCGACGACTGGCCAGAATGCGGCGATCCTTTTCGCAACGCCGCCTCACGCCAACACCGAATGCGAGAGCTGTCGAGCTCCGATGTTGAAGGTCGACTGGGCCCGTCCTAGCTCGAACGAGATGCGAGCAAGCAGGCAATAGCTTCACTTCACGCCACCGTGGTCAGCTGCCGAGCAAGAGCCAAGGGACGAAACAATGAAGAGATACACACAGAGCGCTCCATCATTTCGTCCCTTGTTTTCTGGGTTGTCGCTCAGCATCTGCTCAAAATCGACGAGCCCGAGTGTCCGACTCGGCATTTGGCAGAGCAAATCCAAATTTCCCACCGACTGTCACGTACTACGTCAGGCATCCTGGTTTTGTTCTGTCGTTACAAACTACCTGCACGATTGCTCGCAACGCGAAAATCTTCATTCCTTGATGACTGATACAGGCAGCCTGAATCTTACGACTACGAGGTCTTGCCACCACATTCACCTCCGCTGCGCGCCTGCCTGCGCCGCTGTTTGGTTGGTTTGTCCGAGCCCCAGTGGCTTGAGGCCAGGCTGTTAAGTGGCGAACGAGACTCGCACGAGTCGAGGCTCTAAAAAGTCGGCCTTCGAGCCCGGCAGAACCCAGTTCGCTCAGGACTCGACTCACTCTCATTGGCACAACATTTCCAAGGTGACTCGGGCATCCAGCACAGCAGCCTTCCGAGAAACCCCGAGCGCACATCACCGCACTGAGCACAACGTGGTTCGGAACGATCGCCTGCGCGTGCGAAAATCCCGACGCCTCTTCAATGGCGGCCGCCAGTTTAGAGGTTGAACGGTCCACGGAGCGAGTGGAGGGCCCGCTTCGGCTCATAAGCATATCAAGCTGTTCTCACTTGAGTGTGACGCTCCTGGCGGCGGCAGACCACCGGCGGCGCGTCCCGACATTACACGCCGGCCGTTCGACCGCGAACGCGTATACGCAATTCGTATTGCGGGTCGGCAGAGCCCCACAAATTATCGCCGCTCGTGAGCATTGCGCAACACGCGCTGGCCCAGCCGAGCAGGCCACCCGTCTCTCACGGCGGCAAAGAACAAATTACAAGGCGAAGCTATCGTGAGCGGCCGAGCTAACGGAGAGAGATGCTCGGTGAGAAGCGCTATGCGCGCGCCGCCTTCGGTAACGTCCGCGAATCTTCATGCGCGATGTCGGACGGGGCCGTTTCGGCCGCACCGAAAGCATAACGCGAGGGAATGTAATTTCCGCCTGAGAACGTGGCGGAAATACTTAGCCTCGCCGCTACACGCCAATGTGAAAATGCGAAGACCTGTTGCTCAGCTTATCCTCGTCAGACTACGCGTGCATTATAAGAACGCGTTCTTGAACCAAGTGCCACTGGATTTAGAAGCAACATAATACCCGCTGTTCTCCCACCAATCTACCCACTTAATCGGAATACTACCCTCACAACACCGGTAATTTTAATAACAACTGTGTCTTCAGCATGGTGACATCTGGCGATTGCTTGTGTACAAGCAATCTTGGGGATGACTGGGAGCCCTTCGTACAGCTCTGTATAATACGGCGTCAATTGTAACGGTATTTCTGATAACGCTTCCTCGAACCCTGTTGCGCGCTGTTGTATTCATTATTCGGGCCTTCAGAGACTATTGAGAGATAAAATACCTTTGCATAACAACGCAGCGCCACTTGCTCTAGCTGCTAGATGGCACATGTGGTGCAAGCAATGTTTGCGGGACGTTCTGGTGCCATGGAGTCGTGCATGCGTTGGCCTTTGTCGGTCTCTGTATGTACACGGACACGTACAGTTCTGAGTCTGAATCCTCACAGAAAACTCCTGCAATGGTGCTTTCCGAATGATGCTGATCTGTTCGAACACCCTTTTAAGAACGTGTATAGCGTAAAGCGCCCAGTGTATTGGTGTTTTGCTGTCGATAAATGCCTTTCTTGAGGGGTGTAAAGGTGTGAGTTATACGCCATTAGCCAAGAGTTTGAAACTGTTTGCAGTGCATGTAGTACCGCTTTCAACGAGTAGCAGGAATATGGGAGCACTAAGAAAGCCTTCAAGGCTGGTTGCTCTCAAGTTGATCACTCTTCATCATGCCATTATTTGTTATTTTCACTTGAACGTGCTTTCTGCCCGGTATGTACTATCCGCAACAAATAAAACGCGAACAAGACAACTGAGCCACGAACAGCAAAACAAAAAATTCTTAGCCAGGGGAAGCTCGGGTAATCTCACTCCGAAGGCACGAAGGGTGTACTTGAGAAGTGTTAACCAGCCTGGCTTGCATTCCCTCTCCTCGAGCTTACACACTGGTGCTTATTATTACTGTATGGACACTTCAGTTCTCTTTTTCGCGTTTCATTCGTTGCTGATGGTACTGAATTAAATGTTCGTCATGAGACGCTGATATGTTTCTGAAGGCGTACAGAGAGCATGGAGAAACGTCTTCGATAAAAAGCTGTTGGACCTGTGGCTGCAAAATGTTGTGTGTACAGTTATGTGCGCACCCAGACTGCAAAATGTATTTAGAAGAGGTCATATTTTTCGCTGCATTGTTTCGGACTGCTGGCGTTTCGTCAAAAGATAACAGGAAAACATAAAGGGCGAAAAGCGGAAAGAGGCAAGTTGAACGCGATAATTAGCTCGATAAAGAAGTACAGTAAATTACACGAGCTGGTCCGCGCACTCAAGGAACTAGTCAAATAGGACTGCAGATGCGCATAGCAGCCTTTCGTGCAGCATAACCCGTTGCGTTAAGCGGTTGTAGGTCGACAAACTTGAAAAACTGTACAAACCGCATCAAGCAAGTGCATTTCACGAAAATAATTTTCACAGTGAACGCCAATTCATGAGCTCTAGTCGCCGACATGCAAGCTTACGTCACTTACTATGGCAGTTAAAGCGTCGAGAGCTGGGGCGGATTTATTAGGCGGGGGTTCGCCCCTCATTCAGGCGAGAAATTTTACGCAGCAATACTGCGTTGACCCAGGCCTCGATTCCTCCTCAGACGCGTGACGCCACCGCACTACGACGACGGGAGCAGCCACCTCTCTACTAACTCTACTGCACCACTCTACTACAGGAGGTGCGGCAGCACCTCCTGGCGGCCGCTGCCGCCGTTCTCCTCCCGCCATGGAGTTTTTTTTCCTCCATGCCTCCCGCGCTGTTTCAAACCGTTCAAGGGCGGAGTACTCCGAGGCGTATTTGCGTATAAAAAAATTGAAGATAATGAATTTGGCCGTGTTAGAAGACATGAAAAATATTAAATATTTCGTTCAATGCAAAAATCTTCGTTCGCATTTCTAGAAACTGTCCAATCTTTTAAAGCTTACTTTATGAAGTTTTTTTGGTAAATTCTTGAAAGCAATCATTTGAAAGGAGACATCACGATTGAAAGGAGACATCGGAAGAAGCAAAGAACAAGATTGACACTTTCCAAGTTCTACTGGAGTGCCTTCCTCAAATGAAGCTTTCTGATTTTTGGAATGTTATTTCTCGACCTGCCTGCGTCCTTTTTCTCAATCTTGCTGTTGATGACGTCCCTCGTGTTTTGTCGTCATTCACGGTCTTAGAGGGCCTCACGGTGAAAGTTCATTACCGAAATGTGCAGCTGACTACGATTGATGGCATAGATACTATCCCTCACAAAGTACATGATATCCGTTGCTTGACAGGTCTGCTGGATGCTGTAGAGTCGTTTCACGGAAAATTGTTGTCTAAGCACGAAGAAAAAATTGATGGTTTCCCTGCTTGAAGATGCCTCTAATTGTGAACTGGCAGATGTTGAACAACTCAATGCAGTTAGTTTTTTGAAAGAGCAAGTTTCTCTTCTTCTTGTCAAGCATAGCAGGTCATCATGGTATTCTGCAGAGTTGCTGGTATTCTCAAGCATTTTATTTACAGTTTCTCTGCATGCTTATAGGTTCCTTCGTAGTTCCGGAAACCTTAGACTACCCCATCAATCTACAATACGTCGTATATGTAACTCCTACAACGTAAGCCCGGCAGCTGAGCAGCAAGGCACTTCTTTCCTATCTTATGCAAAGAAGCTTGTCGCAGCAATGAAGGAGCATGAAAAAATTGTTGTACTCATGATGGACGAAATTCACCTGCAGCCTTATTTTGATTATAAGGGAGGAGCAATTGTTGGTGCAGCTACCAATAGCCCTAATGCAGCAAAAACAGCCCATGTTTTTATGATGCAAAGCTTGCTTTCGCATCAGAAGAATGTTGTGCACATACTGCCAGTAGAGCGCATCAACGCGCAGCAGCTTCACACTATTCTGCATAGCATCATTACTCAGCTAGAGCATGTTGGGTTGTTTATAATCGCAGTCATAACTGACAATAACTCAATCAACCAGAAAACAATATCACTTTTTGGGCCCCCTGCAAACTTCAGAGTGTGTATCCACACCCTGCAGACTCTAAACGTCCTCTTTTTTCTGATTGATCTTATACACTAAATAAAATGCGTCAGGAATAACTGGATTAATCAGCAAAATGCTGGAACATGCATGTTCTTTCCTAGCCCCACAGGACCTAGCATAAACCCACCTATACTTACAGCTTCATTTAAAACACTTCAAGAACTTCACTCGAAAGAACAGGGTCAGCTGATTAAATCAGCACCAACGCTTTCATCTAAATCTCTGAACCCATCGAATAAGGAGTGACAGGTCAAGCTTGCGCTAAGGATTTTCAGCCCGTCTACGGCAGCAGCTCTGCGAGCATGTGGGCCCAGACTTGATCTCGATCATGTGTCTGGTACTGCACAGTTCCTTGAAACAATAACAAAGTGGTGGAACATTGTAAATGTAAAGACATGCAACAAGGGCACTCGACTTCGTGATGAGCTGCAGTCACCGATCACATCAGCGTCAAGTCCACAGGTGCAGTTTCTGTTAAGTATAGTGGAGTGGCTAGATCTGTGGCAGTCTCTCAAATTTGACGCAGGCATACTTACAAGAGAGACTCATAGTGCACTCCGACTCACGACAGACACCTTAGTAAAGGTAACTAGGTATTGCCTAGATGAAATCAACTTTAAGTATGTACTTTTAGGAAAGCTTCAGACTGATTGTTTGGAAGAGAGGTTCGGCAAATACTGCCAACTCTCCGGTGCGCAATACCACATTTCCATAAGACAAGTCTATGAGTCAGAGCGAAAGCTTCGTCTGCAGAACATCCTAGAGTTCCCGGAGTTTGAGGCTGCAACAGATGCGGTAGCAGTAAACGATGCAGTACTTGAAGTGTTTGACATTGAGGTAACGGACAACGATTATGCGAAGAAGGCGCCAAATCTCCCAGCAACCACTTACGTTGCTGGCTATTGTGCCACAGCTTGCCATAGTAAATGCTGTTCTTACTGCTGAGATAGTTCTTGACAAACTGAGAAGTGAACAGCATGCGACACAATTTCATGCACTACCAAATCAAAAAGAGGCTCTCTTGGCACTCACACATGATGTGATAAACGACGGCATTGACTTTGATGTGTGTGAGAATGGGCACACTCCACAGTTGGTAATGGACTATGTCCTAAGTGCAGCAGCAAACACGCTTCTAAATAACCTTTGCGAAAGAAAAAATGATCAACTTATAGTTGAAAAGGCAGCAAAAAGAGAGAAAATTGAAGACTTTGAAGAACTGACTACTCTGTGTGCTTGTGACTGTTTTTGTTAGTTTTTTTTTAAATTTGAAACCAGTTTTTGCGTTGTATCAATATATATTCTGCATCTTTTCTTGTGTTTGCTTTCTGTTTACAGCTTTTCTGCTGTTGGCTTCACTTACTGCATTTTATGATTCACTGCTGTAACAGTTTCCTTACCTCCTACTGCTACTGATCGTGTTTCTCACCTGAAGATAAAATACGACTTGTGAAAGTCCTCTGCATTGTTAATTTTAAATAAAAAAATATTACGAACGTATCTTCACACATGCGAAATGCACGCTTTGATATGAAATCAGTAAAAGTCTGCCAAAATGTAACTGCTTATACTTTGAAAGAAACAAGAACAAAAAAGAAACATTTCGTTAGGTTGTGGGCAAGCAAAGCACGATTTAAAAAAAAAAGTAATTTTCTTTTCGAGAGACATAATCAGCACTCTGAAATGCGCGAAATGCGTGCGAGCGCGGAAGCCGAACCTACTGGGCCGTCGCAGTGCGGTGACGTCACGCAAACGTGGAGAGGCCTTAAAAAAAGTCTAGGTGGTGTTGGCTGACCCCCATTTTTCCACGGAAAAGCCCTAAGAAACGCATGGTGCGAATGGGACTGCACCCCCCGCCTCTAACCGCCCCCTCTAAGAGTGACCCATATATCCGCTCCATGTCGAGGCCGTAGTGTGCCATCGACAAACCACGGCGATTCGGCCAGTACACAGCCGCGAAGCTCCCGTTCTCAATCTGTGTTGTTCCTTTACCGCTGCCGGCGCACGGTGCCATTTTCAGGCCCGCTTCACTGATCGAGTTAAAGAATCTTATGTCCCCACGAAGCAAATTGTTTGCTCGCGAACGATCGCTGCCACACACCTGTGACCAATGATCAGGACAGCTCTAGACGACCGACAACATGAAAAGGAACTGGCGCGCAGTCAATCGTTAATGCCCCTAAAATTGGAGAGACGTGCGCACGCTTTTTTTATGCCTTTGTCCTGCATTTGAAGCCTTAGCCTGATGATGGCGATGATTACATTTTTAAAAATAATTTCCTTCGTAGTCCAGTGAGTACTTACTCCTTGACTCAGCTACTGACGCATTATAATTGGCGGCGCAGAAGACGAAACAAATTCGATCCTTGCCTACCAACCGACCTTGTCCTTTCATGCCTCGTGCCTGTACTGTCGTGAGCAGAAGTAAGCGACACCCCCAGCGCGTGCCACATTGCGGCATGGCTCGATGGGGGAAGGGGGAAGGGAGCCACTTTTGCTCACGGTAGTACGTTCGCTTGTCATCTATCAAGCTCTGCGTCATGTTCAAACGGACCACGGCCGAGAATCCCGAGCGTTCAGATTCCTCCAACCGCCGCTGGTGTGAACGGCGGAGTTTCTTTGGGGACGCAAGTTCGCCCAACAAGGTTTACTTACTTCCCTAAGCTTTCTTGTGCCTGCCTGCCGATCATCGCCACCTACACTCACGCCAAAGAGTACTGCGGAGTGCATGTTTCTTTGAAATAACTATGGCGACAGATCACATTGCGAAACGTCTTTTTTGCCGACATGACCGAGAAGATGGAACCAGGCCCGCATGCATACTTGAAAGCCCCGCACCAAAAACATTCGTTCCACTCCGGGCGCATTTCATCGAATGCTGCACTCGCTGGCCTCGATAGAAACGCGGAGGCAGGCGCCGAATCTACGCTCCCCAGCAGCCGTGGACGGGGCCCAGGCTCCTTCCCACGGGCGGCGCCGCGCTGTTACCCGCAATGCGCGACGCTCCCCGTGAGTGACAGGTCATCCCGCGCCCTGCCGAGTACCACATCACGGAACGCTAACGGTGTCTATTGTTGGCGTTACCAGCAGGCGCTGACCGCGGCCGTGGGTGATGATCCTGTCACTGCTCGCGGACGATTGAGCATTGTTCGCCGACCTGCCGCATGCGCCGAGGCCCGCTTGGTGCGGTGGCTGGCGAGACCGCCCCGCGCGGTGCGCGTCTCCCGAACGCGCCGTGGAAGCAGGCGCGCGCACAGCGGCTCGCAGGGAAGCCAGCGGGTGAGGTCAGAAACCCGTCAACTTTCGCCGAGCCAAGCGAGACGAGGCACCCGACACGATGCTCACCTTGCACCCTTCGCACGTGAAGGCGCCGAAGTGGTATCCAGCGGCGGGTTCCCCGCACACCTTGCACAGCTGGTTCATCTGTGACAAGCAAACAAACAAACAAAAAGAATAAGGTTTTGTGTTCCTAGCTCAGCTGGTTAAGAAAATACCTCGGACACTTTCTTTTTTGCACATTTTTTTTTTTTTTTTTGCAAGACGAAGGATTTCTCTTTTTCTTTCCAAATCGATCGGAATATAGGCGTGTGTCCTTTAATAAACGGCGCATGCAGCGTATGGAAATGCGCTGACCGCGGGCTCATCTGGATTCGAGCCGCGGCGGCGGCGCGCGGGGGCCAAAAGCGACAAAGCGGGGCCCGGCACATGAAAGGGGGCCGCCGACGGACGAGCTGCGCGTGACTCCGCGGGTCATTGCCAGAAAACAACAGCAGCGACGCTGGATTTACGGCGCTAACGATACTGATTGATGACCGCGAGCCGGGCATGGTCTCATTAGCGAGCCGCGCTCGCCCCGAGATGGACAGCCCGTATGAAATTAAGCGCTCCGCCTCTTCGCGGCCGCCACAAAAGGTCGCTTCGAGCGGCAAATTGATATCAATGCGCCGGCCCGCCCCGCGACTCAAAGCGGCCCGCAGCTGAGCCGTCCTCCCTCCCGGCAAAGGGAGGCCGCGCGCGCAAGTGGCGGCTGCCCTCTCCCGCGTTTGTCAATACGGCCTCCCCCGCAAATAGCAGCAGCTGCAGCCCGGAGGGTTTACCGTTGTCTTCTTCCGCTAATGGGTCGTTACTCCACCGATCGGCTCCTTCAGAGACCCCCGAGTTTTTCCTTTCACCCCGTTAGGTTTCGGGGTCACCCGGTTCGCGGCGAAGGAACGCCCATTGTGGTTTCGGCAGAAGCGATGTGCGCCGAACATCGGCGAACGTGCCCTTCCTCGACATCGCCGATGGAGGCATCGTTACCGTCCGGGTCCCGAGCGAGCCTTCGCGCGCTGCTTGCGTCGCTTTCATCCAATCCCTTGTGCGCCTTTCTTTTTTTTTATTCCAGGCTTAGGAAACTAGATTTTGAACACTACGGCGGCCCTGCAAGAAGCCGTTGCGCGCGTATCCCAGCATTCGTTTACAATTACCCACGCGCTGTGAACCCGCCAGCGAACACTGCTAGTCGCCGGCGCTCGGCTACCTCCTTTCGGGCCGCAAAGTGGGCGCACTGCTGTCATTAGTCAGCCGTAGCTCAACCTTTGACTGAAAAGCCAACTTCGCGAGCACCGCGAAGAGCCCCCTTTCTGGGAAGCTTTTTGGTAGATTAAAGCCCGCCGCAGCCACAGATAAGGATTTCTTGTGAAATTTTAAATGGATCGAATATTCTAATAAGGTACTCTCTCTTCATTGACTGCATAACCGGCGCGATCGAAATACCAGTTTTAAGGCGAAAGCCTTTAATGCCTGATACTGTCGTTAGCAGCCGTGTCGGCAGATTTTTCCGCGTTTCGGTTACATGCCTCATATGGGCACATGCCAATCATTACATAATCGATACTTCATCGATGGCATTCGAATGACATCGGAACGCGATTTAAGGCATTCTATGATAATTGCATGATAATTAATGACGAATTGAGTAATAATAGTAAATAAAACCGAGTAGGAAATTGGTCGAGTTGGGGAATCGAACCCCGGTCTCCGAAGTGCGAGACAAGCTCGCTAACCACTCCGCCATGCCAGCTCGATGGTTTGGAATGAACAAAGGCGCGTCTAGGGAATACGGTGTCTTCATTCACTCCCATCTTCCTCCCTTCCCGTTACGGCGAGGTTCAGGTGTCCGCCGAGATATGCGAGACAGATACATTTCCTTTCCTCAAAAACCAATTTACCGACGAGCAAGGCGTACAGCCGAACGGGCGATGTCGTTCTGTGGACTCCCTGGCAGCGTTGCAAGATGCTGTCGCGAGCTTAACATCTTGACCACATATCAGTGACACAAGCAGCAACACCGCGCTTAAGGCTTTCGCCTCACCGCACTTTAGGTCACCAAAGTGCCCCCCTGAATTTGTTTTCTTGGCATTTTAGAACGTAAAGTGAACACTTACTTCCAAGCGAATACCACTTTAGCCCTAACCATGCCTAACAGATTACGGTTACTCCTTGCGATGCACAGAGAAGACCTTTATCCAACGTCAGTTCATACTGCGCCACTCAGAACTCTGTACTGCTGCATAGAAAGACATACACGGCTTCACACTTACCCTCTTGTATCTTCAATGTCTTTTCGAGCACTTCAGCTAGTTTTGAGAGAGTCGCAACTGCCAGCCAGTACAATTAGGCGTGAACAGTTTTAAAACCCGGTTCCCATCAGAACATAGTAAAGGAACTGACAACAACCTGAAACGGCACGGTGTAAAAAGAAACAACCACGATCCACTTGGAAGGAAAAAATTTTTGCGAAAAATAAATATTGCGAGGACACTTTGGTAACTAAAGTGTTAAAAGAGGCGAAAGCCTAGGACACTATGCCGTGACGACTTCCGGTGGATGTGATGTCACACCGTTCCCGTGGCTATATCGATACCCAAATTATACATCTTTCGTGGATCTTAAGTGTGAATTACGCTTAATTACACCTTTTTCCATCTAATTTGACACAAATCCGACGTTTTCCCGACCATTCTGTGACAATTTTTACTATGCCGTGACGACTTCCGATAGATAAGACGTCACACCGTTCCCGTGGCTATATCGACGTCCGCGCTATTTCGACGCAATTTCGACATTTTTGCCTATAATTAATTAACCAATTAATCTACAGTCATGAAACTTGGCTTCTAGGTTCACTTTTTCCTCCTCTATCTGAAGCAACCATTCGTTTTCTCCTATCGTTTTTAGTTCCCGAGTTAACACGAGTTAAACGCTGCCAAAGGTGTGACACCCTCTGCTAACAGACGACAGAGCCATTAAAGCCTTTCGCCTTAAAAGCGTCGAGTAAACGCGCGTCCCAGGTTCATCCTTGCGGCCTTTTTAACGAGACAGGCTGCTCATTTGGAGTAGACCGTTCTTGCAGCCGACCACTCGCAAAAACTAGGCGTCTCGAATTCTGAAGCTTCCAGCGGTATATGCGCTGCGTACGAATTCGACTGTGAAAACTAGTCGACATGAGGGACAGAAGAGGGAGTGAAGACTACAGCCTACAGGCAGAGCATCCACCTGGCCTATAATGATAGAGCGAAGGCCTCCACATACATTACAGGAGCTGCTTACAGAGAGGCCAACTAGTGTCGGCCCAATAGCATATGACTCCATACACTGAACGCGTCGCAATATAACTATGTTGAAAAAACAAAAACTGCGGTAGCGACCGCCTTTCTGTTTTAAGACATTATATACATTTAGTGCTCATACACATTGCTGGGAGCCACTATTTGTCTGCGATGAGGGAACTGTTCATCGACAAGGCTCTTTTTAGAGCGCAGTTCTTCGGCTGCCCGTTTCGCGGCGTCGCCGTTGTCCGTTGTAACCAGGAGAGGGTAAAAGCGTAACTTCCTCCCCTCCTTAGCAAGAAAAAAAAAACAGCGCCACGCGGACGGCTCTCGCCGGCGCGCGTCGTAAAACGGGGGAGAAGGAGCCCCTGGAGTTCCAGATGCTCCTCGAAGCCACTCCCGGCCTTTGACCAATGAGGACGCGCGCCCAGCGCGAGAAGGAGCCTGCACAGCCGACACTGCTGTGCACGCCTGCCTTGGTGAGGACAGACAGACGTGGAGCGAGCCTATATAAGAAGGGCGTTGACCGCCCGGGCCGCCTTCAGTGAACAAATTGTATTTTGTTTGTCTCTCTCTCTCTTGTGGCAGTGCACTTTAAGTGCAATAATCCTTTTGTATTGTAATCTCTCTCAAGTGAAACTTTGCACCAGTTGCATTGTTTTGTTAATCACTTTGTATGTGCTTGTACTAGCGATTGTGAAATCCTCTGTATCGTCTCATTGCTGTATAACTTTGTTTTGTGAACGTTTGGCTCCGACCCATTCGCTGGCTTGCGACCGGCGAAAGCTGGGCACCAAACGACGAAAAACCTCCTGTCACTTGGTAGCTGGTGTCCGCTGAGCTTGCCACGCTGAGTCGAGGGCATCTCCTTTGTGTCCGAGACCACTACGCCCACACGCTCTAAGGGTGTCTGGGAACGCACGCAACAAGTGCGCGAAGTTGGGTGACAACCGCCCGAACCGAAACGCACAGCCGCCGCCGTTTGTCACTGCGAACCGCCTGCCTGTATAAATAGTTTGCTCTCTGCAAGTTCTTTGTGAGCCATGAGCGAGGCAACCGATGGAAGTCCTTCGTCTGCCGCTGCTGCTAAACGAGCTGCCAGAGCAGAGGCCCAGCGCCGTCGCCGTCAGAATCCACAGGTACGTGCCTCCGAAGGGGAAGCTTCCCGTCGCCGCCATCGAGATGATCCAGAAGTGCGCGTCGCTGAGACACAGGCTAAGCGCCGCCGCCGAGAGGACCCTGCCGTTCGCGCCGCCGTAGTGGGGACTTTAATGTAGATATAAAAACAAGCGGGAATTTCTCACCACTTACGCGGGAGAACATCCCGTTCCTCTCGCTCGTAACGGCTCTGACAGCTGTGATAACCTCGCGAAATACATGCGCAGACCTCGTCTTTGAGAACCAGGCATTGGTGCAGCAAGTCGAGAATATATCCATCTATTTCTCCGACCACAAAGCTTCCTTCATGACAATCAAGAACTGTTAGTGGAGTGTTTCTTGAAGAAGGAATATGTGTGAAAAATAACAAGTCTGTAATTGTACACACTTGTCTTGCTCGAATTCTTTGTCTCAATCTTTCGAAAAGCTGGAACGGCTGATTAACTGCGCTCAAATTTCGCATTAGGAAGTAACGTAATCGTCGGCAAATTTTTGGTTAGATTTAAGAACACAATTATGTGCGAAGGTTACAGAAAATACTCGTCACAAATGGCACGCAAAAGCGAGGGGCACATAAAAGCATATTCACGCACACGTAACAATGTTTACTGCGACGGCAGCGACAATTTTTCCCTTCTCCCTCAAGCCACACTCGAGGCTTTCAAGCACTTCATGTACTCACGGGATCGTTGCACTGCAGAGAGCATTTAATACAGCCACCAATCGGTTACTTCGCCTGTCCGTGAAAGCCGACAAATAAAGGCCGTCCACACACCGTACGTGTGCTACGGCGTCGGCAAAACCCATCTCTGAAGAATATTCGCATATTTTCGAGGGGCCACCCATCGCTGCAGCAATAAAAAAGGACAAAATGCGGGAGCGAATGCCTGTCAGCGTGCTCCGAATACGACCCCACTGAATGCGTCATTCTGAGGCGAGATGCTATAGGGCAGCAACGGCACAGTTTTTTTTTTTTTTTTTTTTTGGGGGGGGGGGGGGGGCAAGGGAATCTGGGGCTTAAGAGCTCCATGCCACAAGGCATTTTCGTCTTTTCAAGGTGAGGTCAAAGACCCATTTCTCAGGCTGTTCTTCACTCTAATGAAGCCGAGCACCACGCCATGGGAAAGCTTGTACCGATTGTATCACCGGTGGGTACCCGGCGGCACTGGGGATCGAGCCCCGCACCTCCCGCATGCGAAGCAATGCTCAAACCACTAAGCCACCGCTGCGGTAGGAAGTTTGCGGTCTGCCCAAAGAGCTTCCCCCCGGCCGTACACGGAGTCGGCCAGGGTCAGACCACTTCCCTATAACTGGTGGACCCCCACACCAGAGACTGCTCTTGTACCACTTTGGTCTGGTCATCCTCGGGCTCGAAAGCCCTCCCAGCGAGCGCGGCGGACTGGTCCACTACTGCCACCTCGTTGGTCGTGTGTGGGTCCAACCCACGAGCTTCGGACAGCCGGGGTCGCTACTCCCCGTGGTGCGCTTCCGTGCTGCGCACCCCTGCCAGACGCCGAGGCACCCTCGACTTCGGGTAGTCTCTTCGTGCCGCGCTTCGAGCGACTCTCAGAGGACGCAAGCGCCAGTTCTGCTTTCGCTTCGCCCTCGCTCTCTTAGCCCACTGAGACGCCCGAAGGCCTCAGCGTTTCCCAGAGATGGCCCTGGTTTCCCGGAGGGGGAATGAGGACAGACCCAAGCAGCGCTCCCGAGTGATCCAAGGGCTCGGGTTACACAGGGACGTCCCTACCCCTGATGACTTTATTCATCGGGGATTTCCCTGCAGCGATTCTGCTTGAGACTTGGTCGCAGCAGCCTATCCCTAGGCTTTCATGGCGTATGAACTCTCTCGCTCCCAGGGTCACCAGCAGCCCTTCCCAGGTTCATCATTAGCGTCGCCTCCTATTCACTGGATTACAGGAGCGCGCGACTACCCCCAGCGTTACACCTAGAGCCTTCATCGCTAGTGGCAGCACCCCGCTAGGTTACAGGAGGACACTACCCCTCCCAGTGTTAGCCGTCCTGGGAGCAAACCTTGTACTCCACAGCCCAGGTCACAGACTTAACTGTGTCCAGGTAGCCGATCCTCCAGTCGACAACTGCGCACAAGTCAATCCAGCCCATCATCAGAGATACTACTGATGTTCTAGTTGGGGCTGCGGTTCACCACTTCCCAATAACCGCCAGCCCCGAGGCGCCGTACCCCCCTTTAGGGAGCACAGATTAGCCCTATTTTCTACAGGGCCGCCTCGGGTGAGAGCTCACCCATGTTCTTCGGAACCCAGTCTCAGCCAGCCTTCGGCTTGCTTCACAGGCTCACGCCAACCGAGCCCGGCTGAGAGACAGAGACCTTATGCAACACATTCTTTTTCATCTATTTGCACCTTTGAAGCCGCTAAATGGACGTAGGCGCACAAACGCCACGGCAACGCGGTCTGAAAATGGTTGCTGTAGTTGTACTACACGTTTCTGACAGCTGATGCCTATCTCTTCCATAGCTTGTTTGCCACAACCTGCATGATCAGAAACAACCGTGCGCTGCCGCGGGCATCTGTATCTCTACAAGGCAGAAATAAAGGAAATTGGCCTGATTTGATGAAGAGTTTTAGCGGGTTTACTGACCGCTCCGATCGCAGTTCCCAGCGGAGTCACAGCGGTGCGTCGAGCAAGAGTCTCCTTACGGCCTTCCGCGTCCGCTCAAGCGAGGCGCCTCGTTGCGCCTCCTGGAGGTGGTAACTGGACTTGCCAGAAAATAGTCATAAGTAACAGTGTCTGATTTATGTGTGAATACATAAATAATAGCTGTTTACGTTTGCTGTATGCTTTTTGGTAACAGCGGTGCTTTGGAGTGAAGTTTTCGTATTACGAAAAATTGAAGTCTGCCACTGCGAGAGCCAAGACCACGCAAGCCATCCCTCGCAGCGTGCGCGTGTACGCATGTGTAGCGTTGTCTAGCGTGTGTATTCATCATCTATGCATGCGTTCGTCTATCGAGATCGAGTTGCGTTCGCAAGTTATCCGACACCGCCTGCAACCTGTTCGCCATGACGAAAAGTGTCCTGCAAGACCCTCTCCTGTTGTCACAGAAGTAGCGCTGGCGGTTGCCATGTTGAATGTTTAGGTTTGGTCCGGCTAGCGCGAGCCCAGAAGGCTTTGCGCGAGGCCCGCTCATCGCGCGGGAGCGGGACCGAGGAGCCGTTCCGCTCGAGCGCTCCCGCCTGAGCGTTTCGCGCATGCGCAGTAGCGCTCTCGCTAGCTCGCTGAGCGGAGCGAGCGCACAAACTCGCTCAGCTAAAACTCTCTGATATCAAGAATGGGGCGAAATGCTAGGCGTCGAGATGACAAAGACGCATGGCAGAGCGGCGGAGCGCGATGGGCAAACTCGGTTTTTACACAGTAGCTACAAGGGCACAAGGTGCGAACTTGGACAGCTTACATCCTTTCTTGCACTCTGGATTGATATCACCGCTATTCGAGGTTGCAGCATGGTGTCATCATGCACCAAGGGGCGGGGCGAGGCTTACGGGCTGAAGACCCTCCTCTCGGAAACTGGCTGTAAACATTTCATGAGAAAAAAAGATATCCATGCACATCGTATCCACTTAGTCAGCGAGGAAAACTTGTTGCGACGGAACGAAATGTTACTTGCATTCGTCGATGGCAGCACATGCAAACAAACAAAAAAAGAAAAATCTTCTCTCCAGATACATTGTTGCCCAAGGCCCGCCTGTGCTGTTTTCGCGCGCCTCGTCGTCGTCGTCGGAAGCTGCGCGCAGTAATCGCCAGCTCGCCCACCCCTCGCGATTAGCAAGAAAGTGTCGGCGCGACACCCGCACGGCGGCCTTCCAGTGGGGGCGCCCGTTCTTCCTCCGCGCCACGGATGGCGTGCGTCCTTGGGAGCCGCCGCGCCCTGGACGGCCGCCGCCGTGCGCGGACAATGTGGCGCGCCGCCCGTCGGAGATGCACTTTCGCCGCCGCATAATGGCGTCCGGAGAGGGAGCGGGCGCGCGCCGCTGGACAGCGCGCTGGAGCGTTGATGATCACGCAACCGTTAGGCCGCCGCCGGGGGCCGGCCCCGAACTGCTGCCCCGCAGGTGCGCCGTTACACGCGCGCATCCGCACAACCCTCTCGCGCTGCATGATCCACCACCGCTTCTTCCTTTTGCTTATCTGCGCTTTTCGCGCGAAACGGGGCACCACGTGACACAAAGTTTCAACAGTGTATTGAAGCCTCGACGAAAGCGGCGCAAGGGCCGGCTGGCGCTGCTCTGAGTAGCATGACAACGACGCTCGTCCGCTGCGTTTACCAGCCCTCGCAAATCGAAACACGTCTGAAAAGAAACGGGGCTACGTGAAAGTGGGCGACCACCTGCACTATCGCTGCTTATTACGAAGATTGGCATTCTTTCTTCGTACCTCTCTGCAGGAGCATCAGAGCGTGACAGATATCCGTTAGATCCGAAGCGGATTCAAGAATGGAGCTGTTTCGACCTCCACAAACAGCTACGGCACTGAGGCCGGATGTGTGGAATGGCACTGCAGTTATCGTTAGAACAAAAAAAAAAAAAAGACCTGCCCGACAATCCCCGAGCGCCATATGAATCATGCGAGAGCTAGCCAATATGTTGCGATTCAAGTCCCCCTCGAAAGCATTGAACAATAAAAAGAACTAACAAAGTGAAGACGCCCGCGTCATTCCTGTTTGTTTGCTCAATCACGGCGTCATGAATACTTAACGGATCATGATTCGCCTTATTCCAGGAACGCAAGCGCATCCACCCCCTTAAGTGGCCGCGCTAACGCTTTAACGCAGAAGTAAGGGTGGGGTTAACGCACAGACATTGATGAAACAAACCCTTTGTAGCGACAAAATGCTCACAGGCAGTCGCGCGTAAACACTCGCCTTTTTTCACGCATTCGTACGCTGCACTGAGGATAGCCTGCTTCCCTGTGCAGGCGTTACTGCCACATTTATAACTTCACTGGATGGTGAAAAAACAAAGCAACCGCTCGCGGGCACCGTTTATGGTAACCTCGTGCACAAACACACTTGCGCAAATCTGTGACCAGCCCCGCAGGGATCTTTCCCATACAATTCACCTTAGAAGAAAAGTTTCTGCATGCGTTCTGCTGAAAGAGCGATTTTATAAAATTATCGGAAAAGCTGACGGGAAATCCACCTTGTTGCCTTCAGCTAACCAAGAACATGAGTGAAGAACTAAGGGAGTTCTTTTTATATGAAATCCGAAAAGTACATCAGAAAAGATGATGGGATGGACGCCGATACCCTATAGCAGGGTTCTCGAACACGCGGTCAACTGGCCAAAAAAATTTCGGCCTTTGCTTTTGATTGCTTTTCCATCCGTACTGCACCATCACACCTTGACTGCGGCCAGTTAATAAACGCATCTTATTGGCAGATCAGCAAGAAGGCACACATTCTGCTCAAATAGAGGGGTGGATAATATCCACTAACACTAGCTTTGAATCACCGTTTAAGGTTCGATCCGTCCAAAGCAGAAAAAAAAATTGGTGGCCACAGGCGACGTGAGGAGTGCGATGCCTCCTCGCCTTTCTTCCTTCCTTCTCTCCTATTTTCGAATACTGGCCCGCGGCAGACAAGTTTACCGATGCGGCCCGCTTGGCGAGGTGAGTTTGAGACATCTGGCCAAGAAAGTGTGCAACTAATCTGATGCAGACACAAGCGCCATACATTGCTCGCATTCACACCACTCATGGCGACATTACTACATGCAGAGAGGCCTCTTGCCCAAAAGTAAAATATTTCGCGGTGCTTTATCTGACACAGTGGAGGCGCATGTTTGAGCCGAACAAGCAACAGTGCCGAATCGCAAGCAGGCACTTCAACTAGCATCGTGCTCCGCCAATTGTTGAGAGGCGAGTACATTCAACTACAACAAATGTCGACCCACCGCTGCCTTCACGTAAATCTCCGACCGCGTACATGTCACAGCAAAAAAAAAAAAGTGACCATAAAATACCCACTGTGCGGCTTACCCAGTAGTCGCGTAGAACTAGAACCCACGAATGGTGAATAGAACACACTGCAACACCTAAGATGCTAACGCTGTGGTGATACATGCTGGACCGAGGAATCAAAACTGAACATGCGCTACCGTCCCAGTATAAGCACTGGGTCTGCTGAGTTTTATTCCACACCAAGCATGGCAGTTCAATAGCGATAATTTGTATTTATTTTTAAGGGATGACTTTCCTACTATATCCACAAATTTCCAGGGCTCCACGTGAACGTCGCTCGGTGTAGGAGCGTTCTCTACTCCCCAGGCCTCGCCGTGAACGCACTCTAGTGGCCACGGCGGCGGATCCCACCCATTCCTTTTTTCCTCGTGCGTGTGTGCGTTCAACACCGCGAAATGCATGCTCGGTGTGAGCAATCTATTTTCGCCGGGGCAACGGGCCCGCGTCACGTTCGCGCAAAGCCGCGCGAGTTTCATAACGCTGGAAATGCGACAAAACACGTTGCCCAATCAGAAGAGCGTGGTCACGACATTAAAATTCCCCACTTGGCGCCAAGACTTATCTCTCCCAAGCAGCCCTCGGGAGCTGCGCGGGTTGCGCAACCGCGCCAGTGCAACGCCTCTCTCCGCGGCAGCCGAAAGAGCGACGCAGTTGGCTCCGCTTTCGGCGCGGCCAGCGGTGCCCAGTGTCTCGGAATCGTGACGTGCCGCGCGAAAACCCGCGCGCTCTCTCCGCGGGCTCCGGTTTCGGCGAAGGCGCAGGCTTCGAAGCCCAACACGCGCACCTCATTGGGGCGACATCGCCGCGCTCGCCTCGGTCGAGGAGCAGCGCGTAAACAAAGCGCGCTCCGCAGCGTCTGATTCAGCGCAATAGCGCGAAAACAGCGAGACGAAAAAGCCGCACTGGCACAAAGAAGGAGCCGAGGTGTTTCAGCCCACACTCGAATGCCGTGGTGGTTTAAACACGCTTCCAGGGGACATAAGACGGGCGACTACGGAAACAGGTCGGCAAGCACCGCCAAAGCACGGAGAATCCGAAGGGATAAGCAGGGCCGGAATCAAACAGTGTCCGAGGGGGTTCCTCCGATTCTTTATCTTTGCTATCACCCCGTCATAACGGGTGCGTCGCTCAAGGAAATTACGATGGAGGAAATAATTATAAACGCAGTGAGCAAGAGAAGCTATTATATCGATTCGGCGCAAGGTATCAGTTGCCCGTGAATAATGCTTACCTATAGAGGTTGGCAGAAAAAACAAAAAGCAACGCATAAACATGGCATGGCGGCAAAGCTATCTTTAGTACCAAACGCTGGGGCACGGCACAATAGACGCTCGGTTGAAAAATAACGATGCATGAACCGTGTAGGTGGCATGCGTAAACAACGGAGGAAAGTACCGGCAGAGAGTTCATGCACTCCAAGTGGAGGAAACGGGAGACAGGGGGGGGGGGGGGGGGGGGGGGGGAAAAGAAGAAACACCGTCAGCATTAACACAAAGGAGCCATGCGGCGCATGTTCCCTCCACACGGAACTTAATCATGCGGGGCAGGTTGTGGCAGCGTCCTCCGCATCTTGATGCCATCGTTAAGGGATGAAGAGCCCAGCAAGGAGCACATTCCAAGACGGGCGTCGTTCTTCGTAGGTGAATGGACCTACACATGTCTGCCTATGGCGGAAGGCGAGCCTAGCTGAGAACATCACACTGCGACGCTTCAAGCTCACAAGCAATTTCAAAGAGCGCGGTTCATAAGAAATGGATTCGAATTTTGACGGCAAAGAACGTTGGTGCGGCGCAGGCCGAAGTTCGGGTGTTTGGTAAACCGTCGTGCCGAAGCACCAATCGCAATAAACACACAAAGGAACTTTTACACTTAACTGAGCGAATCAGTTTGACACGAACACGCGCACACACGCATAAAAAAATATGAAGTGCAGAGAAAAAGAAAAAGGCTGATGTCGGAACTATTCCTGTCTACCCAAAAATGGAAAGTTGGCACCCTTTAAAAAATTCCCTGACAAAATAAAAGAGCGAAAGAAAAAAAAAAACAAGCGAGTTCAGTGCTGGAGTAGGTAAGTGCGAGAAGATGGAACCGAAAGACCCCCGCGTGTTGGGACCGCACGTGGACAGTTCGCGCCAGCAGAGATGGGCCGCGTGCTCGGGCGACAGAGCGCGGTCGCGCGAGCACGCGTCCGAGCCCAGAGGCGCGCCACTCACCATTCCCAGAGTCATCCGTGCAGCGGCGACCCTGTCGGAGCGGCCACGGAGCACACACTAATCCGGTCCAGCGCGCGCCCAGCGTCTTGGCTTGCAGGCGCACGCGAGTCCAGCATGGGTATCCAGCGCGAGGAGCGGCGCGCATCGGCCGGACGGCAGCAGCGCGTCCGACCCGCAGGCTGCCCGAGACGCGTCTGTTGGTAAGCGTCTTCGCGCCGGTCCGCCGGGAAACTGCACGTGCTTCAAGGTCCCGTGACGTCAGTGATTACCTGACTTATGAGGCCCTCCTACTTTCTCCTTGCGTCTTGGCCCCCTCGCCGCTCGGCGTGCGCCCCCTCTCCGCGCCTCAATGAAGAAGAGAGCGAGCGAGCGGCGGCGGCGGCCATTGAGTGGACCACAGCTGTTGGCCGACCAGGTGCCGCCGCCTCCGCCAAAGGGGCCGTTGGCCGCAGCACCTGCCCGCGGCCCGGCCCTCTCGGCGGGCTCCGGGCGGGCCACGAGCTTCCGCGTTGCCCGACCAGGCCTGACGTCAGTGCGGCAGATGAACGCGTAACTACCTGCGGCGCAGAGGAGCTGTGCCGTTGGATGCACCGTCAGACGAAACTTGGCTAGCGTGGGTGAAGGTCGGTAGCCAAAGGGAAAACACGCGGGGTAGGCGAGGTCATGCCTACGGATCACGCAACCCTCGTGAAATAGTAATAATCAAGGACATCGGCTAAACTTGGCAGGCTGCAGTTGAGCGTGCAGTGAGTGGTTTCTGTCCATGCGGTTATTCCCGATGGATTTATACCGCACTAAGCAATACGACACTGGGTTACAGACGCTGTAAGTTGGGCTTTTCTGGCAGCTTCTGCCGCTGCCATACGCGAACAATTCGCCTAAGCGTGTTGCTCAGACAAGAGGAGTAGATAGAAGAGAACGATCGTAGATCGCCGAAGTCGATCATAACTCGGCAGCAATTTGGAAAACTCGAGTCACAGCGTCCAAAGAATATGAGTTTCATGCTTGGGCGGTCACGTATTCCGGGAACGTGATTCATTCATACCACTTTCCTGGTTACCTCCACTGAAATTACGGCCGGCAGTCTCTAGATGCACGGCCAGGCAGAGAGGCGGCGCCTTTTTCTGCCGCACTATCCGCTCGGTGCCCGCCCTCCGCGTGGAGACACGGAGCCTATCGCGGTGATGTCAGTTGCGCTGAGCTGCATACCTGGCGGGAAAAACGTGGATGCGTGGGCCGTCGGCAGATCGGAAGTGATTCGGGGCCACCTTCGTCACAAGCGGGTGGAACGGCCGTCCTGCGAAGCTCCAATGCCAGACGTTCTCGACGGCAGATAAAGAAAAATAGAACTTCCGTGGACTTCCTGTTCATGCCGCGAGAGGCGTTCGAAGCGCATTTTTGCCCTAGCGTCGGTACTGACGTTCAAATGCTTAGCTGGGAAACAGCAGTGAGGTTGATAAAGATCATGGCCAACGTTATGACGAGATCGAGAAGGGAGGGCAGGCAAAGAGAACGTCGTCTTTCATTTGCATCAGCTGAAAACTGGCGGAGGAAAATTAGTTGGCTGAAATTAGTCGGCTTGGTGCCGCGGTTGACTATCATTTGGGGGGGCATTCGGAGCAGGATGCTAGCTCATTTCTGATTACTAACTGTAGCTCGATTTACCATTAGGATTTAGGATTACTGAGCGGGTTTTTACGTACGCATGCGCACAAAAGCGGTGGTGCGCGACGGCGTGCAATGTCGATGCGAAGTTAGCGCAGTCTTTCAAAATAAGCTTTCTGTGCATCAGAAGACGCACTGATGAAATCGCAAACGCTGGAAAAATATAGCTACCTTCAAACGATGTGTTTAAAATAAATGCATACCGGAATTCAGTCTTGTTATGGGGTGCATTAGTGTTTTTTTTTTTTTTTTCGAAATGAGTCAACTCCAGAAACCGAAACTAATTGAATATAAGCTGCAAGGGTAAGTTAACTTGTCCCCAGGTAGCACCGAACATTAGAATAGTGTTATAAAAATGTTATGTAAGTTGGAGTAATGTTACATGTTGCATAGTAACTTTACATTAACATTAAAAATTAACATATAACGTTATAAGTTACATAGGAAACGTTACTTTCACATTCTAAACAAACGTTGTTTTAATATAATCTTCTAAATTTTATTATAATGTTAGAGTCGCAACTATAAAACAACATTGCAAATATATTTCGAGCACGGATTTCCAGACATTTTCTCACTGTTCTTAGAGTAAAGATGTTTTTCAACTAACACTACCTTGTAACCACATCTCTTAGATAGCAGTCGCCATAGATTACATGAAGAGCCCCATTATTTTGTCACAAAACTTTAGTTATTACCCATTCCCCACTGTCACTCATGGGACATCCCGCAGTAGCGAGTATATAAGCTCGGCGGCATGATATCCGTTTGGAGGTGAGTGAATACGAGTTGCTGTGCTGTAGTGTAGTGGAGAAGGTGTCGCTCTTGTTGTTGGTTCTTGCAAAGTGTTGTAAGTTGTGTGCCGTCACCACTGGCAGGCCTGCATGCTTGTGCGGGGCTGCTTCACCATTTTCGAGAATGTTGCATTTATGTTGTTTACATGTTTCATGAATGTTTGGGGAAGGTTATTCGAACATTAATATGTAACATTACAAAAACATTAGAAAAAAAAGGACATAGAAATAACATTTGAGCGTAACAAAAATGTAACATTATCGCAATGTTTCGGTGCTACCTGGGTCGTTGTTTCCTTTGGAAATACTATCAAAATGAAATGGGCGAAATAACTAGCATTTCAAAGCATAACACCGGACAGCTTGCATAGAGCTTGCTCAAAACGAATTGTTGGGCTTCCAATTCCACAGCGCGAAAAAAGGACCAAGACGACAGAGGAGCGCCACAAAGCGCTTTGTGGTGTTCCTCTGTCGTCTTGGTCCGTTTTTTCGTGCAGTGGAATTGGAAGCTTGCCTAGCGCTGCAGTGGCTGCGGATAACTTAGTTCGTCAAGATGAATTTGGCTCATTTCGAAAAAAAGAAAATTACCGTCACGTCGATAGTTGCAGTTCTTCACCGCAGAACGTCACTTCATCTAGTTGCGCCCGAATTCTTGTGCCGGACTGAAATGAGGGTTCCTCGTTTAAGCCAACCTCACCCGTCACTCAATACGGAACGAGCACACGTCCTTCGCAAAGTTCAAACTAACGCTCTCCGCACTCCACTAATGCTCTACAACTTCGGATGGCGCGACACAGCTTACTGTCCCAACTGTCCTGAGATCAAGGCAGACAAGGAACACATTCTCTACCCATGTAACACTGCCATTACCTCTCATTATTTCCCTTACCCTCCCCCCCATTCATGGAGTGCTTGGCTTCACTCGGGCTCGGCAGATTATCAGTGGGCCTTGGCGGAGCAAGAGCTCTTCACTGGGCCTTAGTGCTAGTCTAAATAAAGTTTTTTTCCTCCCTTCCTTCGTTTACGCTTAAACATGCATTCCTGATTCTATTTCGGATAAACCACTCGTGTGCGTAGATTTGCAGGTGTGCGCTAACTTCACACCAAGGGACTGGACACGGAGAACGAAGCGACAAGGTACAATTGAGCGCGAACTTTCCACTGATGTTTATTTTTGCACTGAGTTGTTTTGTGTCGTTTTTCCAACGTGTCTCGCTCAGAATTTAACACACTCCTGCAAATCAGTATGCAGAACCAACGGCCCCTTTTCAAGCCTAACCTGTAGTACACACTCACCGACGAATTCCGCACAGGCCGCAGTGGCCACTCGTCAGAGCAGGCGGAGAGCGAATAAAAGATGGAAAGGCGGGGAGGTTATCAGATCTGTCTGGCTACCCTGCATCGTCATGGGGCGGAAGGCGCAAAGAAACGCCCACTGTGCACATAAGCGTGGGATGTACCGCGGCGCACATTGAAAGCAGTTGAGGCAGGCCAGCGAATAAGAAGAATAAAAGAAGCAAACGATAGGAACGAACATCAAGCCACAAGAAGCGCGATGAAGATGTTAATATTGCTGCCACGACAGTGCGTAGAACGAGGCGCCGGAGCGTCAACAAGTTTCATTTTTTGGCGCGCTAGTTGGCACATAGTTCGACCATCATATATGGCTGTAAACGAAGCGGGGACAAAGAAGAGAAAACTGGCGAGACAAACATGGCACAGTCTTCCCAACTTTTGTGCAGACTATAATCGTGCAAGTAAATGTAGACGCAACAAGCTCATGGCTGCAACTATCTTCACTGAGCGAGTTTTGCAAAACAATTGATACCGATAATCTCACTCGAAGCAATGATGGTCGGAGAAATGAAAGTTGGAAATCTGAGCTGTGTTTATCTAACCAGTTTCTTTTTTTGTGTGTGTCCCGGCCGGCTCCTTTTGCCACCGTCGGCAACACAGGCAGACCGCAAAACAGAAGGTTCTAACCGCGCACTTTATGGATGGAAACATCTGCATCGCGGTACGTTATATTATCTAAAAAAGGTTTGCTATTTTTTGTCTACCTAGCAGAACTTCCTCACTCGGCCAGTTTGATAATTCGCCACAACCCCAAGCCAGCCTCTGCCATCGTCTCGGGCGTGGTAGATGGCGCGGGCCGTACTAGTGCTGTTCGTGCGCCGAAAAGGGCCAAAACTGACAGTCTTTCCACCCCAAAAAATTGGACGGGGCACTTAAGCTCCGCCTTAAGGGTTGTTCCTTTCGCGACCAATCACGGATTTAACTGCCACTTGGCACGGTGGGCATTTGCTCTCAATCCGGTGGGCAGGTTGCGACGGCGCCAAAAGGTCACGTGACGCTGGTGGCCCACCTAGGTTGGTTGTGTAGTGACTTTTCGTGGATTTTCGCTCACGGTGAACGACATCGACGACGACGCCGGCTTTTCTGCGACACAGGCTCCATAACGTTAGCGTCTCAAAAGAGGCGCGCCCGAAGCAACGTCCAATCGTTGCAATGGTATCGCCATGTATGCAGTTCTAAGAGCATGCGAATAATCTCTCCAAGAGTGAACTGCCGACAACAGTGTATAAGAGCAGTCGCCTGTAGAACCTTTTTTTCTTCAGTGGTCAGAAATTACCCTTGGTGTGGGAATGAATATTTCACAGAACGCCGCGTTATTGTGGTCCAGTAAGGCTGTGCTTGTGCCTGATGACGAGCCCATAATTACATTGAATGCGACGATTCGCTTACATACAGCTCAGATCGAGGTGTTTCGCAGTGCGGTATCTTTTGAAGAGAGGAGGCGGGGAGCCCTGAAGACGCGCGGCCACCACTGGAGAAGCGGCAGCTGACCTCGACGCCGTGCTCTACAGGCTTGTAAAACCGCTTCGGCAGCAGCCGCAGAGTAACAGGCCAGTCTTTCTCGGAGTCCTGCGGGAGATTAGGGTCAATTCTTCTCGCGTCAGAGACGCAATAGCGCGCTCTGCGGCGGCGGGAGGGCCGGAACAATGGCGAGCCGATCCGCCGCGGGGCCCAGTTGTGCGGGGGATGCGTCGAATGCAATCTGTCACAGTAATGTGCGCCAGCGCAGAGCGGCGGCCCTATGCTAACGCAGCATTACGCCTGGTCGAGCTGCGAGATGTCACCGGGCGCAGTGTTTACGATCGGACCATGATGACGGCCGGGGAGCACTTCCTGGGCGCCGTGACGAAGCACGCGAAAGGGGGCCAGCCGCGCTTGAACGGCCGCTGATCAGCGCCGCTTGCGCAAATGAGCGTCCCGCGGGGCCGCCCGCATTTCGCTGCGCGCGCTTTCGCGAGCCACTCGTCCGCGCCCGGACCACAACGCAGAGCAGCACGCGGGCAAATACCGTTGCCCCGTGGGAATGCCTGGACGACTTGCGTTGGTGCCAGTCCCGATATTCACAAACACAGGTATACCACCAAGCTGTGTTGAACAACGCAAGCTGCGCTTGCCATCAGTACAAGGGAGATAATGCCCTCCTCGCCAGGGCAGTGTGTCCCCTCTTCAGGGGAGGGAACGTCTGGCATTCGGTTCCGGTCATTGTTGTACAGCTTCCGCTTCGGTGCGAGTAGAATGCAGTAGCTGCAATATCGAACAGCTTACCGACGCAATTTTGAAATCATGTGCGCTCTTTGAATAGTCCTCCTGGGCCACAAGCCCATTTGCTATAACGACAGTTAACGTGCCTGCCACACTGCACTGCCCTCCTGACAACAAGGGATGCGCTGAAGTAACCGCCCCTCGCCGACTGCGCCGGGGACCCGGCCCTTCCGGCACCACGCTTCCTCGTCGTCGCGCGCAGCGGCTCCGGCGCTGGGCGCGCACTCGGGACTTGCCAGTCATGTTCCGCTCCAAGTCGATGCCGTAGACCGCGGCGGCGGAATTGTATGCTAATTCCGGGCAGGTGTAACGACGGTAAGCACTGTCTCAACGACTGAGAAACTGGGTCGCTTGCGGGCTCAGGAAGGGAGAGCGCGGCCTTTCGCCTTCGGCGCCAGGGGCGCCCAAGCGGATCCGTGTGCGCCCAGCGCCGCCGCAGCGACGCAGCGCGTCACCTTCGCCGCGGGCCTGCCGGGCGTGACGGGCACGCGCGCTGCTTGCGGCGGCACGGGATGAGACTGCGGCGTCACTGACGGACGGTCTACTTCCAGACGTTGCGAAAACACCGGGAGCTTTGCACCGAAGTACTGTCGGGCCGGAACGTGACGCGAGCGATTTATATGAACCGCTACGCCGCGCACCCCTGCCGCGTTTCTATACGTCCACCGGACATGCGACCAACTGGCGCGATCCGCGTTTTCGCATGTTAAGCAACTAGTTACGCGATGATGTTACGCAACAGACTGGAGTTGTAAACGCGTAAAAGCGCGTTAGTCGTTTTTTTTTTGTTTGTTTCCAGGCATGACAACCTCCACTATGAAGCCGAAGGGTCTTTTGTTGGGATGTGGGCAGAATGTGTTGGCAGTTCAACCCCAGCGCGAGCAGAGAGGTCCTGTAAAATGGACGTTTAGTGTTTCACGGACACGAAAAGCACATTCCTTCACAGTCGTGCTTGGAACCCGTCCATTCTGCCATCCAAGGTGACGCGGAGTAGCATTATCACGCAGAGCTCTGTTATGAACTAATTTGTCATATGCAGTTCTGCATGCAGCTGTTCCCACGTTACACTCGAGGACAGGCTTTGCATGCAGTATTGGGTACTGAATAAAGCGTTGTTGCCAGTCGGTAGCAAGAGTTCACTTCCACACTTGTTCAGTAGTGCGCGGCTCTGCTTCCGCGCTCGAGTGCTGCCAGCAGCCACGTATACACGCTCCTTTTTCATAACAGCGGCTATGACGTCATGCTCCTGCGAGCAATATACGGGATTCAAGGGCATTTTCGTCTGTTCGCAGAAACCCCCCTACTCCACCGCCACCGGCAGTGATTCCGCTGCTGTTCTATTTCCCGATCCAATAAGTTTCGCATTTCGCCACTTGCAGGAGTGCGACTGTGGGGCTATATTCAGGACCGGCTAGTCGATGCCACAGATAAGAATGTAGCAGGTATGAGCGGTCTTACCAGTGAATTAGAATTTATTACTTTTTTGTTTCTTGATCCTGTGTACTGCACTTGCAGAGCCGCAAGTAGATTTAAACCACCATCTCTTCCGCAGCAGAAGAAAGGCCAAGTAGTTTGAGCTAGAACCGCGGTGGCTAGAACCCATGTTTTTAATATGTGTGTTTTTAAAGACAAGAGCAGCGTGACAGTTTGTGTGTGCGCGTGTGCGCGCGTGTGTGTGTACACACACACACACACGCGCGCGCGCGCGTGTGCGTGTGTCCATAGAACGCCATCGCCCATTCGGTTCTACGCCTCGCTAGTCGGTAAATTGGTTTTTAAGGAAAGGAAATGTATCTCTCTCTCATATCTCGGTGGACACCTAAACCTCGCCGGAAGGGAAGGGAGGAGGATGAGAGTGAGCGAAGACACCGTATTCACTAGACGCGCCTTTGTTCATTCTAAACCATCGTGCTGGCATGGCGGAGTGGATAGCATGCTCGTCTCGCACGCCGAAGACCGGGGTTCGATTCCCGAGCTCGACCGATTTCCTACTCGGTTTTATTTATTTACATGGCCTGACTAGAAAAGTTAATTAGGCTAATTGAGTAATTAAGCAATTCACGAAGCTCAGTCCCACTTACTTGGACCATCACTATACGATCCCTACTAGCCAAAGTACAATTGGCCCCGTTTGAAATTCGCGCACTGTGACGTCACGACAGTTTCGACCAATTGAAAAGCGTGACATTTCTGTCGACAACTGCTGCTTACAACGATGAGACATTAAAGGCTTTCGCCTTAAAATGGCGGCACCCATTGAAGCAGGACCTCTCGCCTCGGACTGAATTTGTGGTTGTTACTACCGTTTTCAGTGCGTTTACTTGCCATATATGGGGCACAGGGCTCTCGCTTCGTCTCATCACGCTTATAATAAAATGTTTGAGCGATAAATTTGTTTTTTTTTGTTTAGAGTGACTATTCTGCCGCTTTTAGTCCTAAACGGAAGCGTCGATTTGTTGCCAAGTGCTTCCCGCTGTAATCACCAGACGGCGCCACAAAGCTGAGCTAATCGTTGCGGCTTAGTTTGCATGCACTGAACTAAAAGACAAAGTACGAGCGTAACGTCATGACAAATGCTTACGTTTAGCGTACGTGAGCTTCCAATAGGTTATGAAACATGGACGGCGTCGATTTACACGTTGTTCGAATCATATCTGTGTACTCCGCGAGCAGATGACACGCAGACAGCTTGGTGCGGAGGAACACGTTTAACGCGCTCTCTTGATTGGCTGAGGAGGTCTCTGCCTTTCTTAGAGTTGCAGGCTAGTTATAGGATGGAGTATAAAAGTGTCTAACCACCGCTTACGTTAACGGTTATGAAGGCGGAAACTTGGGCTAGTTGGAAAGCGTTTGGAATCATATTTGCTAGCGCTTAGTGAACACACGAGACAAGAACACATACACAGAACAGACGCTCTGTCCTGTGCATTTGTGTTCTTGACTCGTGTGTTCACTAAGCGCTAGCAAATATGATTCCATACGTTAACGGACAAAGGGAAAGCGAAGGCCGCTCCCTGCTGCTGCTGCTGGCTCGCATTTCAGTCACCCCTGAAGAAGGGACCGAATTACGGGCCCAGGCACCACTGCGGACAGGCTGGCGAACGCACTTGGCTCCAGCAGGCTAAACGGGCAGCCATGCTGGGACGCGGTGGAGGTGACGAAGAGATGGTTGGAGCTCTGGTGGCACACACGCGTCAATATCACATGAGCGCCGGGAACAGTCACCACCTGCAATACTTTGGAAGTGCATTCCTTTTCTTTTTTCATTTTTTCTACTTTCTGACAGATCCGGGTGACCCTGTCGATCTTCCGTTGCAAAGAGAAAGACCACGAACACATCATCATCATCAGCCTTGGGGTAAGAAAGGCGACAAATTCCGAACGCACTCTCGTTCCGTCTGGACCCCCGAGGAGAGCGGATGCCTTCTGCTGCAGCTCCTCCCGCGAAGTATTCGCGCCTCTCGACGTCGCCGCCTTCGTCTAGTGTTCCTATACATCCTCCCGCAGTGTGCAGAGTTGCGCAACTGTTTCCCCGCGCCGCCCGTATCACTATTCGAGAAGCGGCGATCACATGGTCCCTCTGACGTCAAATGTTGTAGTTAATGTCGGCTCACACCCAAGTATGAGACGGAGGGGTCCAGCTGCTCCCATCTTGAGCACGGTCTGGTTTGTTAAGCTAGTGAGAGGGTATTGTGAAGCCCCCACCGGGAGGAGAAGGGGTGCTTCAAACTGCCTTTTCGTTGGGCTCCTGCCACACGAGAAGCGGCTTTCCCGCAGAGCTTGTAACAAAATAGTGGCAAGAGCACTACCGTCGTGCCTCAGCCCTCGCCGCGCCTTGTTACTCGTGCTCCCTGTCCTGCGGACTTCGAGTGCGAGGATCCCCGCGTGCGTCCCGCGCCGCTTTCGCGCCGTAACTAGGGCTATTTGTTTCAAAGGGCTTCTCCACCGGCTGTCGGCCGCTCAGGCGGCCGTGTCCCTACTTCAAGTAGGCCTTCCAGGCCGTCGGCCGCGTAGTCTCCTGCGCCTACAGCGAGGACTTCTTCTGGCCGTCGTCGTTAGCTGCAGCAGCGTCGGCAGCGGCCCCTGTTCCGGCGTTCCTGCTGCCCTTCGTACACCCCACGTGCGTGGGGCATCTTCACGCTGCTAGCTATGGCGGTTTTCTGCGATCCCGCCACGGTGCTGACCTGCTCCAGCATCCAGCGGCCCTGTCAGGCTCGCTTGCAGCGCTGCCCCGCCGCGCTGCCGCTCTGCAGCAGTAACCAGCAGTCCCCTGAAGCTACCACGTGATTGATTCCTTCGATGTAGCGGCTATAGTAGGATACAACCTAAAAAAAAAAAACTGCAATTGCTAACACTGGGACGCGGTCCGTGGCGTTCTGTATTACTCCGCTGGAAAATCAGTAAGGAAAGTTAAAATATTCGTAAATTATTTCTAGTAATGCATAAAGAAAAACGTTTACTGAGAAAGACGAGGAAACGCAATGCGATGGTGTTGATGCCATCAGCAGAAAGCTGGTTCGGGCTAGTGCCTCTAAACGAATGCCGCGTAGAGCGCCTACTCTTCATTCTTGCATTTTAACTACAGAAAAAGTGCGGATTGATCAATGGAAGCTTATTGCTGCTAGGCGATCCCGGCAGCGATTCCTGAAACTCCGCCATAAATGGTGGCGACTGTGGGAGTACTGGGTACAGTACACCGGCCTCTAGCATGTCGCCTCCATCGTAATGCGACCGCCGAGGTCGGGATTAAAAGCACCGGTGAAATCTTCGGGCCAATTGATGCTTGTAATGGTAAACTGCTGCTGGCGGCAGTCACGTGAAACAAGTAAGGGTGGATTTTTTTTTTTTTTTTTTTTGGGGGGGGGGGGGGGGATGGGGGGTTAACGTGTCCGCAGCTGGCGTATCGTAGACCAGGGGTAGACGCCTTCCTCTTGCAGTGAACCCTACCTGGAGGATGATGACGACGGTTATGATGATCACAGTTGCGTCGTTACCGCTTCTCCCATAATCGTATTCTTTTTTGAGTGTCGCCGCAGAGGCCGTGTCCTCGGTTCGTGTACTTGTTTGTTTTGCTGCCCTTTGACGCAAAACCCATACGTTGTCGAGGGGCAGCCGTGTTTCCCTATCTTTTTACCGGTTCCTAGTTTCGGCTACCGTGCTGCGTTTTACTGTCGAGTACGTCAACACGACACGTCTAAGCGATGGGGGAAACCAAGAGCGCTGTTGGGCGGAGCGCGGGAAAACGCTAGCAGTGCCGCTTGTCGACCCCGCGATATTCAGCTCAGCGCCCAAAATACAACGCCTACTCTCAAGAAGGAAGACTATTCGCATACGTTCGGGGTTGCATTCCCAACGCGGGCTCCTAGCAACGAAGGCGATTTATCATTAAACTAATGAGCTGTGTCATAGTATGAAGGTGAAACGCGTGTGCTTTGTGGCGCACTATAAACGTGCACCTGACTGCGACCTGTGCCCGACATGGCCGCGCACTGCAGCGCAGCCGTGTGAGCCCCTTGTAGGCAACGCGGCTGCTTTGACCGCCGCATCTGTCGCGCCCTTCTTGGCGGCTGGCCGTTGGCACGCGGGAGGGTCGCGACCCCTCCCGAAAGGAGACGGGCCCGGGGACCTTTTGGCCTCGGTGACTGTCACGACCCGCCCATTCGGTGCATGCGAAGGGCGGCCGGCGCGAACCGCCCTTGTCGTGGCGGCACCGGCTCGCCCGGCTCGGACCACCGCGGTCGAGGGTAGGTGAGAATAGAGGAAGAGGGTATTTACTCGGTTCGGCCACCATTCCTTTGGCATGCAAGGCTCGCTCAAGCCTATTTCCATCTGCAAAGACAAGACAAAGGGAACGCTCGTGAGATGACGCTGCAAGTTGAAAGAAAAATAAAAAAAATAAGACAGCGATAGAAAGAGGAGCAGGCACAGAGAAATCACGCTCCCCTGCCCAGTTTTACCACCTTGGACGCTAAGGCGACATGCCACCTGTTCGCCCAAACATGTGCGTGTGGCAAGTTTGTGTTCACTGCGTCCGCTGGCATCGCATAGAGTATACGCGGCTTTGGTATACGCCATGCATGCGAAGAGACGCGGCGGAATGTCTCCAATGGAGAGGCTCAACGTGTGATGAACATCAACAAGAGCTCTGTCAAATAACACACGGTAGCTGTTTTACGTTCCCTTCTCTTTTGCTTTCTTCTTTTTTTTTTTCTTTTCGCTAGAGCCTCGCATTGCCCTTTTGTAGGTATACCGATCGTCAATAACAAGACGTGATGAGAAAAACTTCAGTGTGACCGGAATTAAACATACGGGTGCCGTCCTCAGCCTTCGGCGGAAACATGCGGGATAACGGTGTGAAATGGTCGCGGAAAACAACCTCTCCCATCTCCGAGGAGCAGAGGTTCAGCTTAAGATGCGGGGAGTGGGGAGGAGGTCTACACCTCGTCAGGCTGCACTCGTCGTCCGGCAGAGGCACTGCGCTGGTGATACGATCTAAGCATTCGCCGCAGGCGCTCTTACCGCGGGACAGTTCGATACGCATAACTTTGAAGCTAGCATCACGGTGGGTAAACGACATAAAAGGAACAATCTTGTTCCGTTTGGGTCCCGCAAGACACTTCTCATCTCAGTTACGATTTTTTTTCCAATGATTATTATTCTACCACTACAAAGTCCTCAGAAGGTGATAATCATCATTTTCAGAGCTGTAGGTGTTACATGAATGGCTCGCAGCAATTCAGCGGGCCCCGGGGAACGCGCCTAAGGAAGTATTACGCGTGAGCATTGCGCTAATGCGGATTACCTCGGTTCCTATGAGGGAACCATGAGTTATCGATGAATTAAAGAGAAGCACCATCACATCCACGTTATGCTAGATAGTAAACCCATATTCAAAGGCAAAAGTTTGTTAGCGACGCTAACATTTTCGGAATCGGTGTGTCACCGTTCAATTGGCAACAGTTAACATTTGGTCCATTTTGTGCAGCTAGTCCGCGTTGTATGAAATACCAAATCGAAGGCTTCGAGCAAGCTCCGAGGCCCGGATGCAGTAGACGATTTTTTGTTCAACAAATACCTCTTACCCAGCAAATATTCGTCCCGTAATACTTGTCAGTAAGTGAGACATCCCGAATTGTTAGACGTTGGCTGGAGGATGCACATCTACTCCCCCTTTTCCTTCACACAGCTTCATTACAAAGGAGCCGTACATTCTGACTGGAAAGCGTGGCTACTGAGAGCATGTTGACGCCAAACTGTGTTCAAGCGTCAAGTTGCAATGAGTAAACGGCGTGCAAACAGTATGTCGAACGAATTTGCGGCACGAGGCGTTGAAGGTTTAACGACAGGATGTCTGCAGAAGTCGAGCCACTCGCCACTTTGTCCGACCATTAGGCCTCGCATACAGTGTGGCGGCATTTAATAATATCCAAACTACTCTCTTTTTTCAAAGCTATGCAAACGCATGACAACATTGGCCGCTTACGTACCATAAAACCCAACACAAAAACTATGTGCACAGATTCCATCTGTGTTGTTGCCCTCTGCTGACAGAGCTTACAGCAAAAATGGTTATTGTCGCTGAAACCATATTGCTTAAAATTCTTCAAGCTTTTCAATAACGGTTTTGCATTACTGGCAATGTTAATAATACGGAATTAGAGAAAAATGATAATGTAAGAACAACTCATTTCTCAAAACTCTCGCATAGGGCGCCTTCTGCGACAAATACATAGACCCCCCTACCGCCACTACCTCGCAGCCTTCCGCCTTGTTGCGTAACCAAGCGCATCGCGTGCCCCGGCATCGACGTCACGTAGCGCGGTCACATGCTAATGCCGGTGCGCGATGCCGTGTCGAGTCGGAGCTTATACGATCTATCTGGTCGGCTGACTGATAAGCGCGGCTCCCCAGCGCGTTGGTCACGTGAGAGAGGGTTCCCGCGGTAGGCTTTGTGCTGTCGATTTCTGATGCGGTGATGTCAGCGGTAATTCTCGTGGCGAATGTTTGAAAACACACGCTTATAATACGAAGCTTACAAGGCGGGCAACCGATGATCAATGAGTGTTTTCTCCTCCTTAGAAGCGTATTATTGTTCCATGGACAGGACCTCAGAGAGAAGTTAATGCATCCTAGCTAATTACCCAATTACCCACGCTTTTGTGATAATCATCCCTGTACCTAATCAGCTGCAACATGGTTGAACGAAAACATGTCTGCTGCGAACAGCTCAGGTTAATGGAGACGCCCAGTTCGCTTACGCGATGTTTAAACATGTACTCTCGTATTAAGCCTCAAAGCAGGCATTCAGTATTACTGACCAAAGGCGCAACCATTTAAAAAATAATATAATTGCTGTTTCAACCTTGCGAAATGTATCCCGTCGTTCTCGTATGCGCATTAAAACAACCCCTCGACTAAAAACTCATTGACTCATGTTGCACCGTTAGCAAAACTAGGGCCTTTCATTTCACTTTTTTGGAATAAAAGAGTTAGCAAGTAATGCCACTAACTTGTTTGACCCATAACAGACCTGCAACACGTGCGGTATATCGGACATGCGGTTAACTCTAGTTCGGTGAAAAGACGTGTTTCCCTTCCCTGTTTATCGTATCAGTCTGTGCTTCCCGCAGCTTTCCGCAAAATTCCCAGTTACAACCAAGATATATGAATGAAGCCAACAGCCACCGAAACCAACGGGCATAGGCAATTTTGTTTTTGTTTTTTTTGTAATTTGTGGTGTTCATCAATGAGAGAATAATACTGTGATTTATCTGTCGCTGCAAGACAATCATAAAGCAGAAGAAAAAACAACCAAATGCCGTTGGTGTGATTTCAATCCACGACCTCCGAATTTCGCGTCCGGTGCTCTACCAACTGAGCTACGGCAACGGCTGTCCAGTCTTCTGCTTTCGGGGGTATTTATGTTTGCGCCTAGCCAAACCTTCAGAGCGTTCACCAGCGCCGCCCTCGTCCATAGCGGCAGACGTAGTACGTCCTGTATTAGCCCGTGTGTGACCTGGAACGTCATTCAACAGTGAGGCCGGAAGCTGTGCGAGAACCCTATTATGCTTCGTGTGGCATCAAGACTGCCAGAACCGAGACCTCCCTCAATTCTCTTAGCAGTACTATTGTTGGGTTTGTTCCCCTCCCTTCCCCCGTTACGAGATATTTACCCCCCCCCCTCCCCCCGCCACTCCGGTTTAAAGCAATCTGCACCTCTTACTTGTGTCTGACGATTAAACGGCTTTTAAAAAGGATTCGGAGAGAGGGAGAAATGTGAGGGCGCCTTGCACTAGTATAATAGTGGCGTTTAATTCGAATCCCAGCGGACTTAACGTAAATGACCCACTTCGTCTTCTTTTGAGTGGCAATTTTCACAGTAATCAGTGTTAACCTTCAGTCATCTCCTGACTCGAAAAATAGTTGTCATAGAATTGCAGATCGCCCTTTCCAGACTCAGCATTGTCAACTTTCGCTGCACGCAAAAACGGATGGTGTACATGCGCCGCGACGGCAGTCATTATGTGTAGATTGTGCAATTAATTAATCAATCAATCAATCAATCAATCAATCAATCAATCAATCAATCAAAACTTTTTTTTTAATGCCCCAGGCGTTCAGTGACAGCGGAGCGCCCTTTCGACCGTGGCTCCCAAGCCCTGCCACGGCTGTCAGAGCTCCGATGGCTGCATTTCCCCCTGGGGCAAATATGCGGTCCGTGCATCCCCCCGGACATGCGCCGCATGCCTGCGTTTTTTTCCGCTTCGCGGATGAGGGTGCCGCGTTTTCGCTCTCCGTAGGGCGTGTTTACTTTCGTCGTCGCCGGCAGACTCTCCCTTTTTCTCGCCGCCACCAAAATAGGCCTATCAAGGACGCGTGCAGCCACGGCGGTGCAGCCCCGCCAAGGCGCGCATCATTTATGCGCTCGGGCGCGTCGGCAAATCTGGGTGATACACTTTCGTTGCCACCTCGGCTGCCCGTCTCTCACCGTGGGCGCGCCTGGCCCAGTTTGGGCGTCTGCCACGTTCCGCCGAGGCATTCAAGCGCGAAGGGGCGAAATCTCGGAGAGGAAGAGCCCTTCCTACGCGTCAGCTGAGCGCCTCTTCCTGGTGGCGCGCCAGCTGAGCACTCTGGCGTAATCCGTGCACGAAGCCGGAACCGCGGCTGCGACATGATGTCCCTCTGGAGGAAATCACCTGCCGGGACTCTCTTGGCGCTCAAATGTAACGGTTTCTTTGACGATGCGCTCTACCCGTTCTATTCCCCCAACTGACGATCAATTTCACTTCGTCGCCATCCTCATCTGAGGGGGCAGGCGCGTGTCATATGCGCGTTGCCAGCAGAGGCGGAACGCGTCTCAGAAACCGCGCGAAAAGCAGCGCTGCAGGAAGAGTACGAGGTGGTGTGCACGTGTTTTCACCCCTGAGTTCAAGCTTGTGAAGCTGAAGCGTTCATCCACTGCATTGGTTATTCGCTCGACAGTCTTCGAAGTTACTCGTTATGCTCCACCAGCGAATCATCCCCCGCGCCGTGAACATGCACAGGCAAGTAAACTTAAGTTCTAAAAAGCCAAGACAACCGCCACGAATGTGGGAAATCCCGAAGCTGCACGTTGGGGCTGTGAGGGATGCCGCAATTTCGCCTTCATGTTAATGCTTCCGTCGCGGCTGGAATCCGATCCCTAGACCTTGCGCTCAGCAGCCGAACTCCAATACCACCGAGGAACAGCGGTGTGTGTACGCAAGAATGTTCAACGCGATTACGCAAAAGCATGCGAGCAATGGACATAACAGCATGGCTTCCACACTGCAAACGGGGCTATTGAAAACGAAAAGTACGGTTGAGGAGTAGGAACACGGGTCACTGTGAGGGATTAGTCCAGAATTCCTACTTAGCGAATCTATTGGGTGAGTTAACGCTGCTATGCGACGGTTAAGTGGCGAAGGGCGGGTGATAAACTCAAGCAGAATCGCCGCTGGACGGAAAGGATAAAAAATGGTACTCGCCAAGCACTCAGAATCAAACCCGCACCATTCCCACCTATCGACAAAACTACTCGGACAAAAATATACGAAGTAATTTCAGCAGCGTTTGTTTGGGTCCTTGTTGGCTCATTATCTGAAAACGGGATTTTGTAGCGCAACACTTTAACACACGCCTGCCCCGTCTCCTTTTGTGTTCGTGTGTCGAAGTGTTGACATACGAAGTAACTTTCCTTCAAATCATTTGGCTTACCAACACTAGTGTATTACCTATACAGACTTCCCAGGAAAGTTCACCGGATACACATGACCGTGCAGATCATCTAAAAATGCTAGCCGCTTATCGGATATGTTCAGGGCACATGTTGCTTTGCATTTGCAGAGGAAAGTTTTCATTGACCTGTGCGAGAAAAGCCCTTTTTGTCAGCCCGAGTGATGATGAACGTCCTCAGCAAACCCGGAGCGAGTGCAAAGGTCGCCACTCGTTCATTTCCACCGAAGCAACAGCCGCCGCGGCAGGGAGTCGTTGCTTGGGGCTGACGGCCGCGCGGAGGGAATCGGCGATGAGCCTACGCCGCATCTGCCGGGCCCAGCGTCCGGCAATCGTTTCAGGCGGCTCGGCGTCCGCTGTCTCAAAACAGGAAGACGCGGCTGCACGGTGGGCGACCACTGGTCGGCAAGAAGCGCCGCGGCTCCGCAGGCGTTCTGCTTCCTGCTCTGCCCTTGGGCGGCTGGGCCCTCCTCACCGAAAGCACGCCCGGTCTGAGACAGTCGCCTACGTAGGTGGCCATCGGCCACGTCTCACAGGCGCGCTGTTTTCTAAACCCTCAAGGCAGGAATATCTTTCCCCGCTTGGACAGCCGTCATTTGGGGAAAATGCTCACATACCTTCAGCATCACAGTTTCTTTCCGATACTCGTATATTGTTTGAACACTATTTTCTAAAATGGTGTATCGCGTAACCTTAGCGTCCTGCCGAGGTGGGAATAGACGAGAGAAAGGGTGCTTTTATTCTAAGAACAGATGCAACGACACTGTCGCATTGTTATTGTTCCCTCTTTGTCTTTTGTCCATCATTCGCACCGCGATTATTTGTTTCGCCATGCAATCTGCCATCTTCTATTGTTCGCTTTCTTTTAAAACAGGAAAGGAGCAAGCCTTGACTAGCGCATCTCCAAGAAAGGAAGAGAGAAAGATTATCTGACGGGCGCGAGTTTCGCGTTTGACGACGACGTCACCAATGCAGCGTGTCATGGTGTCGTCCACACCCGGCCTCATTATTCTATACTGCGGCATGAAAACACTAGTCGGATACAACTCAAGATTGTAGTGGCAAATGCGCCTCGGAGGAGATCGTCCAGCCAATGGCATCAATTAATTGTCACGACATCGTGCTTAACCCCCTTGCACCTGGCAGCGTAGCAATGCAAGGGGCTGGCAGGTGCTAGGTGATTAATGCTACTGCCACACGAACACTTCCAAAGGCTAGTGAGTCGAAAGCTTTCGAGATTATCAACCGCTATCGAACTCGAAGGAGTTCGTACACGCTGCTATACACGGCAAACTCGATCGCCGTCGAGAGATTCCATCATCTCGCAACAACGTGTTGTGGCGCCACCATCACCACCAATAATTTCGCAGGCATGCCAGCAAACAACCAAAAAGTTTCACCTGAAAAGGTTAAAACAAAATGTTTATTCGTTACAGTAATATTAGGCACTCTTGAAATAAAAGCTGATGTTGGTTGTTTTTGTATTGCTGGCCGCACTGGTATTATGCGTGCTGCAGTGTTTTGTCTCCTGGCCGGTACTTTTTTTCTGCGAAATAAGCTGCATATTTTGAAGTTCCATACTTTTCAGAGATGATACTGGTCTGACATTGTTTCCCAGCGCGTTGCTGCGAGCGCTCCGCGTCCGAGAGCACATGCAGCAGCCGATCGAAGGCCCCCGAAATCTCGATGGAGTTCCGCGCTCCTCCGTTGACTCGATAATTTGACGGCCATCGGAGCCGCCCGTAAAGATAGGAAGCGGGCAGAGTGGGCGGGGGAACAAACACGGGTTAATGACATCGTAGTCGAAATCAAGAGGAAGGAATGGGCTTGGTCAGGGCATGTAATGCGAAGGCAATATAACCGCTGGTTTTCAAGGGTGGCGGAGTGGATTCCAAGAGACTGCAAGCGTAGCAGGGGGCGCCAGAAAGTTAGGTGGGCGCATGAGGTCAAGAAGTTTGCGGGGATACGGTGACCGCAACTGTCAAAGGACAGGGTTAATTGGAGAGACATGGGAGAGGCATTTTGCCCTGCAGTGGGCGTAATCAGGCTGATGATGATGTTGGAGCCGCCCGTGTAGCAGCGCTCAATTGGCCTTTGAGTCGATAAACTGCCGGTTCGAGGGCCTTCGAAGTGACCGCGCGGCAAGGTTATAATTACGGATTAGCGGATTAACCGCAACATCCTGACAATCTGTCGACGTCATTGGCTGGAGGGCCTCCTATGAGGGGTGTTTCCCTCTCATTTTTGGCTTTTATCCGGCTATAGCGCACCTGTGGCGGAAGGGCACAGCCGCTGAGGAAGATGGTATGCTGTAAAGCGACCTTCGTCTGGACAAGACGGCGCTCCAAGCTTTCATTTAAATGCAGCACCTTTCCTATTCGATCGCTCTGCGAAAAGGTTACAAATAGGCAGAGGTTATACTGAGCTTTCATCGCACAGGGGAGCTGCTGTCAGTCATGCTGGATGCACACCATCCACTCTAAACACGAATACTCCCATGTGGGAGTCAAAAAGGGAGTAAGCTGCCTCTCTAGCGCACTCCCTTTTATTAAAAGGGTGTGCGCTAGAGGCAAGCTTACTCTGTTCTCACTCCCTTGTGTTTAGAGTGTACCCGCATTCATCTCCGGTGCCCACTAGAATTACGAAGTGAAGCAATGCGGACTGCCATCCCAGAGGACTGAAGTCAGGTACGTCGAAGGTTCCGAGTAACGTCGTGCAAAGTACTACGCGTCGAAGTACAAGTTAACGTACGTGCGGGCATGGGGTGCGGGCAGAGTCGGTCGGCAAACACGGGGAGACGTCGCAGAAGGGTGGCGCTTCAGGGACGCCGCCGGAAGGCTAGGACACAGCAACGGCAACGCGTCCAGCGCAGGTCCGAACTTCTGTTTTTCATGGGCGCATTTGTCGCGCAGCAACAGGAGCCCGCGAAACGCCTACGTTCCTCCTGCCATGGAGCACTTTCCAGCTACGGACTGAAATAATGCAATGTCATTATTCTAAATCCGGGATGATTTGTAATGCAATCCCATTCCTTTCGAGAAATTCCCAACGGAAATGCAGTTTTTCCACCAATGGACAACTCGAACCGTGCAGCGCAAAAACGATCCTGCGGATTTCCCCGCTACAGATTGCGCAATATAATTTGACAACTGCTGCCACTGCAGCCGAGTACACCGCTAGCGTTCTTTTTTTTTTTTTTTCCCCGTATCACTAATTTCACGGCGGTCACAGTTATTCTCGCATATATAATTTAAAATGCCACAAGAAACTTTTTCTTGCGTTTCATGTCGGCTTGACTGCAGGCGAGAGGAGCCGCACGCCATTCGCGTGAGAACATCATGCGTAACATTGGTTGGTTTGGTTGGTTTATGGGGTTTAACGTCCCAAAGCGACTAAGGCTATGACAGACGCCGTAGTGGAGGGCTCCGGAAATTTCGACCACCTGGGGTTCTTTAACGTGCACTGACATCGCACAGTACACGGGCCTCGAATTTCTCCTCCAAAGAAATTCAACCGCCGCGGCCGGGATCGAACCCCCGTCTTTCGGGACAGCAGCCGAGCACCATAGCCACTGAGCCACCGCGGCGGCTCATGCGTAACATTGCATCCACACATCACAGACAGTTCAGGATGGTATAAGCGGTTAGTGTCTTCAACGTGAGAAGAGCGCCGCGGCTACGAGAAGGCAAAAAATGAAAGCATTCATAACGTGCCCCATTCTATGTGCTTATTTCGTGCACGTCGGAGCATTACCACTCTGCTCTGAGCAGGTCTGTCCTGTAGGCGGCTGTGAAAGAGCATTTGCTGTTTGTTTTTTTGCCACTGAACATGCTCGAATTACGGTATCTGTAGAAGTGCGGATACGCAGAGAATTGAAAACATGCTGGACGTTGCCTAAAAGGGTGGTGAACAGCGCGCGGCGCTTGACGAAAAGTCTGCTGACAAAAAGGATTCGCCAAAGCGCGATGTACGAGCAAAGGGGTCATCAAGAAGTCTTGGGTAAGGAGCCTTCATTAAAAGACCCGGCGGATCGCATGCGGAATCTTCTATACGTTGTACGATGGGAAGCGCCAGGAGAAAACGCCAATACCGCGCTTATTTTACCACGTCGCCTTTGTGCCACCTGACTCGGCGCTGATCAGCACGGTTGGTGGCCAGCATGTGCTGCACCGCAGCACGCTTAAACAATGGCGCTGCTCTTATTTTGTCGCTGTTATTTTTATTCATTCCTTAACCTCGTCGTTACCGGCACTGCTGACGAAGTGGGATAAAATGTAGGCTTATGGGATTCAAGGGCGCCTATAATAAGTCTGTAATACGTCGTGCACGGCAGAGAAAGAGGCTGCTTTACAAAGAAAAGAAAGGAAGTCGGTCGCCAGCGTAATTTTCTAGATTGAGTTGTCGATAAGCTGGAGGAGGAAATCCGGAGGCAAAAGTGGCCTTCCCTTCTTTCAGCTTTATCGTTACCAAAAACAATATTGTCTTCATTTTCAGACTGCAGTGCTTACTTGTCTAGTTTGCGTCATTTCGAAAAAAAAAAATAACAGTGCGCTTCTGTAAGTCTGATATAACTCGAGAACGAAGCGGCAAATGCCCCCCTCAAAGGAGGCAATCCAGCCAATGGCGTCGACTGATTCTGATGAAGTCGTGGTTAATCATTAATCACATTGAACCTCCTAGCATGACATCGCAGGGCGTGGCAGATGAAAGGATTACCAGATGCTATACTAATGCCAGAGTCTCGTGTCTTCGACTCTTCCGCTCGAATGCGGCGCTTCTGCCTCGTGGAAACCAGCGCAAAGGACAAGGGCACCGAAGTAAACGAGAGATGCGCGCAACTTCATTTATTGCATTTCGGGCTCTCTTACCTGTTTTCACTCCCACGTGATTAACTAAGTATACACAACGCTTGTTCTACGTGGCCTCATGACCAAGGAAAAAGGATCGCAGGGAACAAAACAACCGAAAAAAAAAGACAAAAACCCAGCTGCAACAAACCGAACCGTGACCCAAGCGAAATAAAAGTCATCACCATAAGCGAACTGAAATCTCAAGGTGAAGCTCTAGAAAGGGATAAAACTGCAGCTCAGGTGATAGCTCCACACCAACCACCACTCCCACGCAGAGCAACGGACTTGGAAAACTTTTCTTTTCTCAAATAACAACCAAGAACGCATCATTGCCAAGAGACAAACACCCAAAGCGAATCAAAGGATCAATTGGGAGGTTTAATAAAGGCAGAGTGAACCTTTTTACTATGAGAAAGATAAAACAAAGAACATGGCTAGAAATTAAAGCTGCTAAAAACCGCAGTGAAATGACGGATAACAAAACGAAGACTAAAAGTGATAAAAGTCTAAGAACATGGCAAACCTTCATTCTTTCTTGAAACGAGGGTCTTTCGGAAATGAATGCAGGCTTATTTCGCTGTGAACGGCCCCGTTGGTGCACTGTGGCACACTGCACATGCGGTTGCTCCGGTATTTTCTGTCGATTGCAAGAAAAGGAGCAGGAAATATCACGACGAGCAAGCAACACGGCACAAAGACACGCACGGAAACGCACTGCGCTGCCAGCGGCCACCGTCGTGGCATTCCCTCTTTTCGCGCGTCTAGCTGTGTAACTTGCGAATATATCTAGACACACTGCAATACAGTGACCTAGAATATCTAGTTCACTGTACTGCAGGCTGCTGGTTTGGGAAAGCATGTCACTGCGTTCGAAGATGATATGAGCGGCAACGTGCCGTAAAAGTGTCTGCAGAGGAATAGCTGCGCAAACACAAATATACGGTTTGAGCGCCTAGGCACTGGCTTTCAGATGTTTTTATTGCCATTATTTTATAGATTTGATGACGCACTGTTGCGTGTTATCGCGACACACCAGTCGGACAGATCACAACAATCGCTTGACGATGCATTTAAAAAAGTTTCGCGCCCCTAGTAGTGTTCCACCCCCAAAAGAAACCTTGGACATCATTTATGGACGAATATCCCACAGAAATGAGCAGCGGAACGCCACTGATAATACGCCTTTCCTTTAGGCTGATAAGCGCGGCGACGGGGCAGCCTTCCTTCCAATTCCACAGCGCGAAAAAAGGACAAGGACGACAGAGGAACACCACAAAGCTCTGATTACAACTAAGTGTATAGCCACGCGCTGCGCCTACATATATACAGTTCAGCGCGCACGCGAAGCAAAAGGAAAAAAAAAAAAACAATAAGACGCTATCTCCGGCAGCAGCAGCGACCCCCACGTGGCCCATACATGAGACCAGCAAAAAAAAAAAAAAAATACGAAGTGTGATAACGTGGAAACCGAGTACGAAAGACCAAGACCTTTTAAATAAACTGTCTCCTTGCAATCCTGAGAAAACAAGTTCTTGTTCACTTAAAAACAACGATGATTGTACTGACACAGTCTTCTGCTTTCTTTGCAATCTCTCAGCCTCAGCAATCTGTCTGGCGTATCTGTCAGCGTACCTAGGAAGAATATAGGTTCTTGCTAATAGGGGCCCACGTTCCTTGGATTGCTTACAGTTACGGCAGTGCACACCTAGGTGACGAGAAGCCCCATGACGTTGTTATTGTCCTCCATGAGGCTTTCGTTGAGGCATCTTCCTTCCCGTTTGGCCGATATAGGTTCGGCCACAGGACAAAGGTATCGAGTACACGACGTTTTTCGCGCACTCAACATACGGTTGCTGGTGCATTACAGAGCATTCATCGTTTGCGGTGACTTCAGAATTTACCTTCTTACACGGCTTTCACGACGGGGACGCAGAACTGGCGGGTGCGGAGGCACGTGGCGGGTGCAGGCGCCTCGAAGAGGTTATGCATAACCATAGCTAAAGGTTGCGCATAACCTATAAACTAGAAGCATAGAAATCCTGAAAACGTACGCCTTTAATAAAGGTGACCGGATTAAGAATGTAGCAGCTGCAGTTGAGATAGGCTGCGGCCCCCACCAAAACAGCGGACCGCGGTTGCCCCTAGCGAGGCCGATATTTGCAGCACCTTACACTGAACCGCAGTGAAAAACAGCTTTTGTAGGGTATTTTCTTGGTGCCGACGAAATGTTTTCTTCCTAATATCTTTTGCGACATAGCGATTAAGAAAAGTGTCGCGCGATGCTCTCGACCAACAAGTGGCGACGTTTCTGCAACATTTGTGTCGGGGATGTCGGCTATCGCTGAAGAAAAACAGAAATGCGCTCAAATCAAGCGTCCTTACCTTTGTTCCCTTTGCGTCCTTTCGCCCCATGGTAGAAGGAAAGCTCAGGTGAACCACTCGCTATCCCAGGTGCACGCGAAAACGCGTAATGAAAATCTGGTGCCTTGCAAGGACTGCTAGTACCTCTAGGTGGTGGCACAGCCAAATGACAACGTGCAGAATTGCAGAAATATAAGTTTTCTTCCAACCAAACAGCTCAGTTCACGTGCTACACTTACATTTCCTGCTCTGCCGGCAAAGGGATTGTAGAGAGAGAGGAGATAAGTGAGTCAAATTCCGCTGCACTCTTTGAACGAAAAAGTCAGAGTGGCGCTCCTCAGCGAAAATTTCCAAATTCGTGGAACCGCGCGTGCTCACCCACCGTGGTGAATCAAAACCGGTTTATGCGCGGCGAAGGTAGGATTCACTAGCGTTTTCAGTTACGTGTGAATAAGGAATAAATGGCTCTTGTGGAAAGGTTACAGTGAAGCATTCCCTTGTGTGTGGAGACGGGGAGGCGGGGGGGGGGGGGGGGGGGGGGGGGGGGGGGCGGCACGCTCGCCTTCAAAAAATAAGACGTAAGGGTCTCTCTTGGACAATACCCCCCTTGCTGGATAACAAAGCAGACCGGGATCTTGGGAGTGGCTGGACTCCTCCGCCGCGTGCACTGGGCGAGGGGAAGCAACAGCAAAAAGACTAGGCTTGTCAATCATGAGTGAAGATATGTCAACCCGTGGTGGGACCGTGAAATTGAGGGTTTGCTTGTGCATGAAGCCCCTTCGCGCGCGATGACAAGGGCTTCATAGACTTCGCTCATGCGTTGCTCGGAGTAACATTTGAGGATTACGCACTGATCAAAAGGCGGAACGCATTCTTGGCACGATTTATAGCGGAGCGCTAGGTAACTTTTGGGAACAATATCATCTAGGGACGATGCAAGTTCTTTGAGGCGATCACTGATACAACATACGAGGCCCCGCAAGAAAAGGGCACCTCGTAAGCTACGTTGGTGCGGCAGGAGCGCTTTTGCTGTTGTTGCTTTCCCTTCTCTCTTTCCGCGCACATGTCGTTCTGCGTGTTTATACGATCACTCATTGCTAGTCAGTGCTCGTGTGCGTCTGTTCCTTCGGCTAGTCTTTGTGCGCTGTTTTTTCTAGAAAAGTGTTCACGAATATCTTTAGCAAAAGGCGGTACATGCTACATCCGCTTTCGTCAACTGATATGAACCCAGCACCAGCGACACCAATAATACCCGTGCCAGGGAAATTGTTGAAAGGACACAATAAAGCCGAGGCGCGAACGAGAGGAGCGGGTCGAGATAGGTTCTCGTCAAGGGAATGCATCATTGTAACCTTTGCACAACTTTCCTTTACACTGTATACCTCGGAAGCTGGTAATGTCCGGCGGGGCTTCAGGTTCACGCAGATTTGGGGGCAGCCCCGCACACTTTTTCCAAGAAGGACACAGTGCAGGGCTGCTGACTCATCTCCCCTCGCGCTAAACCCTTCAGGCAGCAGGGCAGGAAGCGAAAACGTGCCTGTGAACGAGGGTTTTTGGTTGGACAACATCTTCCTGTAAGTCAGCTTTCCCGCAATTTTGCAAGTTGTCCATTTCCTAACAAGTACCAAATGGTTAATACATAACTTTCACTCAGATGAGGCATCTGTACTGCACGTTCGACGCGAAGGACGCCATTTTTACAGCACTTCTGACATACTCACGGCCTTTGTGCTAACACGTGCGATTATGGCTACTTTTGCGACCCGTGAAGCAAGAACAGCGCAGTTTTCTGCAGAATAACTTTTATATTAACATTCCCGAGATATTGTGCTAGTTAGCACTGTTTATATACAGATCGAATTTCTGACTGCCCTGCAAGCGTTGTCGTCATCGTGATTTTCGTATAATGACATTAAATGTGGAACGTGTAGCACCCACTCCGAAAATAATAGCATTAACAAACGTAAGGCCTGAAGCCTTTGCTGCCATTTCTTGTGCGCGTGTGGCACGGGCGTAGCAGGAAATGTGCAGTCCGTTTATTTTTCCTCAAGCCTAGGGCTACAGCCACGTCACCTTTTTCCACGAAAATTCACGGCAGCGACGTCAATAGCTTTTGTCGCTGTGGTTCCTGCCTGTCAATAGCAACTCTTTGTACCAATTATTCGAAAATTGCACTCTGAACCCGAACAAACCTACATGGGACAAAGAAGTAAGTAAGCGCACTCCATTTGAGAAAAGAGACAGCTTACTGCCTTTTCAATCCTTTGTTTAGAGCGCATTCGAGAACTTGAAAGCATACTCGATCCGTTCCGACGAATTTTGAACTTTCACCGAATCGAACACGGGGGTTGAAAATTTTCGAATTGCGAAAATTCCGATTCTCCCGATTCTCTGAACGAATTAAACAGAGCACGTTCAAAATTAATCGAAACGGATCGAATATGCTGTCAGACGCTCGAATAATTGGCACGAAGTTCGAACAAAGCACCCGTAGTTTTATTCAACGACTAGCTCAGAAACAGTGCACACTTCGATGCCTCACAGCATGCTGCCGCGATCGGTCTACACGCGATGGAGGGCTCAGCACCGCAACGCGGTCCATTCGCGTGGAGGCGTTAGCCAATCATGGAGGCCATGGCTCACGCGTGGCTCTCGCCCCGCTCACCTACTGAGGTTCTCCGCAATTTATTCGCTGCCGTCATCAGCGACAGATAGTAATTGTCTTCTGAGTATGCCTGACGGTCATAGAGAATGTACCGACTTCGGGTTGCGTACCTCCAGTGGACATCAGTGTTGCATCTTTTGACGGCTATATAGAGTTGTAATTCCGTAAGTTATGACGATGATGATGATAGTGTTGCCTTCCTTTCGAAACGGGCGGACGCCTAGAAAAGTGCCCTTGCCGGATAGCGCCGTACGGCAGCGCCACCGCTAGCGCTTCTTTGTTTCGCACTCTTACTCGTTTGTACGAATATTCGCAAAGCGACTCGATTCGGTAGCAAAGCTACGCTATTCGCATTCGATTCGGCCATTCGCACACCCCTACTGTAAACGCGGAATATCTGCGAGATGCATTAGGGGCTGGGACTCCATGCTCGTATGCGACTGCGGTCTTGCGCAGACCTTACTGGTATCCAAGTGTGGCGCAGATTCGCGTAGCTACACGGCAAGAGCACAGCCGAGTGTTCGCGTGCTAGAAAGCTGGAATCACCCCGTTTCGCGGCGCGTGGCGGTAGCATGTGGGCAGCACCTTTCTGGGACACCTTTGAAAATGTTCGAAGAAAGAAGCGGGAATGCGAAGTTCCCGCTATGCATTATTCAGCGAAACAAGGAGGTTTCGTCGCGCACAGTTCACCTTGATCTGGTGAAAACGAGACAAAGGACGTGCTCGGCAAAGGCGCGTTTAGCCCGCGTCGCGTTCTTTTGCTTGCACTGGCCTCCTCGTTCGGCGCCCGCCGCCGTGGCACAGCGGCTACGGAAAGACGCGGGTTCGATCCCGGCGGTCGAATTTCGATGGAGGCGAAATTATAGAGGCCCGTGTGCTGTGCGATGTCAGTGCCCGTTAAAGAACCCCAGGTGGTCGAAATTTCCGGAGCCCTTCACTACGGCGTCCCTCATAGGGAACCTGTGCTGAAGTTTGCCGTGTCGATTGCAGCGCCGTAACACACAGCATAGCGAGACGAGCAAGCAGTTTTTTGGGGAGCGCTCTTGGGGCTATTCCACGCCACCTTCCTGAGCTTATTGGCGTGAGCTTCCGGGCGCTGTCGAAGCCACACGTGGTGCGTGTCAGGTATCTGGCCTATGTCTACAGAAGCGAGACAAATATATGCTGTCAGCCAAACGCGGGATTCTAATCGTTCAGAATGTGCTCTCGCGTTTGTAGCGGCCCAAGCGACTGACGGCAGCAGTTTTTAGTCGCCTAGTGGAATAACTGCATTGCCACCTGGGCAGCGCAGGCTCTCTATAGCCTGAGTCGCTTTGGGACGTTAAACCCCCATAAAACCATAAGCAGCGGCTACGGCATTCCGCTGCTGAGCTCGAGTTCGCAACTTCGGTTCCCGGCCGCATTTCGGCGGAAATACACACAATCGCCAGCATTCTGAGATTTCGCGGTCAAAGGTATAGCCAAAGTGACGTAACATAATCAGTCATGCCACTACTTCTTTTAAATTCCTGTACTATTTTTGTAAATGACGAGCAAGAGATTCTTTCTGCATTCCTGTCATCTGAACAAAGTGGTTTAAAAAAAAAAGCCTGAAAGTGGAAAAAAAACACACGGGTTTGATGAAGAACGAAACGTAATTAGTCCGGACGCATGCGCGCCCCAATTTTTACTCAATCTATTCCCGTGATGGCGCATACAAAAAAGTTAAAAAGTTTACTTGCGGTGATAACGGAAAAGGGCAAAGCCGATAAACCATATTCTGTGCGACAAGAAGCGCTTGTGAGCATGAGTACCTGTTATAGCAGTTCAGTGTTTACAAGGTGGCCAGGTCACTGGAAAACAGGGGCGTCGAGCGGACCAAAGCAATCCAGCGCTGTTTTCTACAGTGGCACACCCAGTGAGCCACGGACGCTGAATGATTGACGAAGGTATGCATATGCTGTGCACAAAAGGGGGAGCGCCCCCGAGTGTTTTAGATTTTTACGTCGGCGTCAAAACAGCATATTAGTGAAGAGTGTCATGGAAGAGGCTAAGGCAAGGGCTTCGTTCCACTTCGAATGTGGCCTAGCCGTTCTGCACGCCCAAATCGGTTTTATCTGTGCTCTATATTCGCTGTACAGTGAATGCAGAGCACAGGCGCAAAGCTCCCTGGCCCTGCTCTGCCATGGCCAGCTGGCGATCAGGCTTGTCTGACGTAATCCAAGCGTTCCAGGAATTAACACAACTCAATAACTATGGAATTAGAGGTAACAGCTTATCTTTAATTGAATCATATCTGAAATATCGTAAACAAATGGTCTCCCTTAATAACACTATATCAACCTCGCAAGCTATCCTCTCTGGTGTACCACAAGGCAGCATTCTGGGCCCCCTGTTATTTAATATTTACATTAATATATTTTCTGCTCCCCTTCCTGTCAACATAATAGCGTATGCAGACGACCTCACAATGCTTTCCTCAGGTAACACAGAAAGAGACCTGCTAGAACACGGCAATAAGTTCTTAGAATTCCTGCGTCAATGGTCCTTTAAGAACTACCTAAGGGTAAACATCACGAAGACCAAAGCAATAATATTCCGAGCTAAACACAGAATGGTGCGTGCAAATTTTGACCTTTGGTTAGGAAACAAAAAAATTGATGTCGTGCCAGCTGTGAAATGTCTTGGTGTTGTTTGGACCGAATCACTTAATTGGGATAAACATACTGAGAATATCTGCCCTAAAATAAACAAGATTAATGGCATCCTATGCCGCCAGAGGCACACACTTCCGCCTAGAGTTAAATTATTAATTTACAATGCATTTATATTGCCACATATAACTTATTGTCTCATGGTCTGGGGGACAACAACCAAGCAAAACCAAATGAAAATTCTAATGGCGCAAAAACGAGCAATTAGATTAATAGCTAATGTGCCATGGTGTACTCATACGGCTTCCTACTTTGCAAGGTTCAGTATCATGAAACTCTCAGAGTTATTCCCATTCAAGTTAATCTCTATGTATAAAAATGCTGTTTCAACTAAGAATGATCTCCTCTTATCAAGTTTCAACCTCATTCGTTCGATTCCATCTTATAACACACGGAACAAAATGTCATGGTCCGTACCTTTCTGCCGCACTACATACGGTAAGCAGTCAGTGACATATAGTCTACCACACTACCTCAATGTTCTGCACAAGAACAACATCATACTTGAAAAGACTTCACGGCATAAATTAATAACACTTATTCCTTTGTTTGAATGTGTTTGAATGTGTTCCTTTGTTTGAATGTGCATCATTTTGACATCATGACTAGAACATATATATATATATATATAGCTTTGTGTATCTTCTTTCTACTTGATTTGTATCTCGGTTGATTATAAATGCGTTTCCTGTACATAAAAATTTTGAGCAGTTTCTTTTGTCCAATAATGTCGAGTGATAACAGAGGCATAACGTCATGCAAATGTTGATGTATATATTTTGTGGCTGTATTTTCTTTTGTGCTTGTGAGTGCGCTCTTCCACTGCTGTTGTGATTAGCTGCCAGGCGATACCGCCGGCAGGGGGCGCAGGGTGGCCCTCAAGCTGCACCAACGCAGCTTTTTGCCTTGCGTCCTCTCTCCTCTGTTACTGATGTAACCTTGTGAGAGTTAATAAAGATGTATGTATGTATGTATGTTAAGGAAGAGGGAGGGGCAGCTTGCCATGTGAAGAGGAGATTTTCAGTGCCAGCTCGCGTCATGGCAGTAGTTGTGGAGAAAAGGCGTGAGGGAGTGAGAGTGGTAATGCAAAGTATTATTGTTTGCCTTCGTGGTAGTGAGCGTGGGGTAGCTGGGAGGTAGGCGTTTCTTCTTGTGCACGTGCAGACAGCTTTTTGTGACACTGTAGTCAAGCCTGGAGGACAGAAGGCCAAATGCCATTCCGCGGCACAATGTCGTCCGGAAAGAGATGGTCAAGAGACAAGTTTACGCCAAATATTCGACCCACCTGTTGCGCTCTACAAATCAAGTAATGTTGCAACCGGTCTTTTACGTGGCTGGAGAGGAAAACCCCCAACTCCGCCGCGAAAGGAGGGTTGACTCGCAGCCCCTTCCGCGAACTACACTTCGCCCTCGTTTTACAGGCCCGACAATATGCAGTGTTACGATTGCTTGTTGAAGACAGCCTCACCACAAGAAAGCTAGGTTTTCCAGGAAGCCACGTGGGAGAGAGCAAATTGCAGACGCTATTGTTCAGGAGATTGTGTATGCACGTGTCTATGCAGTCATAGAATCTGGTGGAGGCTGACGAAGTCCTGCTGCCACCTGTCACCCTTCCGTGTACACGTGACGGGGGCAAGAGCTTGATAGTTAAGGGAACTGCTTTGTGTCGTGCGCGTGTGTTTGTACTGTGTTCTATCAGACCTTCACGCGCGTGTAAATAGCTTTATTGTCAGTGTGCTCCTCCCCCTGTCCTTTCTACTATCCCCTCCCCTCTTTCTTTTCACTTCTACACTCTGCCTGCTATCCTTTCATTTCCGCTGCCCCAGCTCAGGTGCTTCCAGCAGCGATAGCAGATGCCGGGGTAAAAATTCTTTTACCTTCCATATTCAATGCAAAATAACAAAACCACTACTACTACTACTACTAGCAGTTATTTCAAGCACCGGCCAGTATTTTTTTGTTCCGCGTGCTTTATTTATTGATCAAGTGATTTTAATTACAATTAAAAAAATGCTTTAAACGCTCAGGTGTGAATTGGAAAATTGTTGAGTGCCATGAAAACGGTTCGACCCACGTGCTTCCCACAAGGTGACCGCTGCGTAGGCAGTTTTATTCGTCAAAAAATGAAAGCTCGCGAAATTTAAAAGCACGACTTGACAGCATGCTCTATGTGAAACTTGCATCCACACTACGATACGGACAGAAGAAAGGATAGGACATGAATCTTTACAAAAGATTGTCAGTTCAGAAAGACAAGGCGCACGTGGACGTGGCAGAACATGCGCACAGCGACGCCTTTTCCCTGGCAGTTGTCGATCATCGAGGTTCTCCCCTTGCATCAGCGACGATCGACAAAAAATTTCCGGAGGAGGCCGAAGAAGCTGCCACAGCTTTAGCCACTACCTCCACCACTGCCACATACATCATCAGCGACTCTCAAACCGCAATTCCAAATTTGGCCAAAGGAAAGGCCTACTCCGCAGCCATCAAAATCTTACAAAAAATCTCCAATAGCCGCCACATCACATTGATCTGGGTCCCCGCCCATTCGGACCATCCTAGAAACGAGGCGGCGTACCAATTTGCCCGAGGATTCGTAGTTAACCGGGAGGCGCTCTACCCCGAGCTCAGGTCGGCCAAACATCCTACAAGGAAATTACAACCCAATTTAAGAAAGAAAGACAAATATTCCCAGAAGCACAAAGATCTCAAAGTAAAACACAAGTAAGTTGGCGGCAGCTCGAAACAGACACTTTCTTTAATCCGTACATGTATGTACTCTATACGGTTCCCAGAGCAGTTCAGCCCCGTCTGTTCTTTCTGTGGACACCAAAAGGCAGACACCCCGCGCATCCTATACTCATGTAATCAAGACAAGTTATCGCAGAGTCTGCAGCTCTCTACCCAATCGCGGTGGGAGCCCGCGCTGCTCAGCTCGGACCCGGAGGTTCAACTCCGAGTCACGGAGCGGGCCGAAGAGGTCGCCGAACGACATCGTCGGTCGGCCACCTGGCGTCCGGCCTAGAAGATTAGCCCACCGCGGGGAGGGGCACAAGACCTCTTCTTTATAAAGTTTACCTCCGCTTCTTAGAATAAGAATGGGGTGGAGCGCGTATGGCAGGTTCTCTCAGGTCATGAATGGTAGCTTACCAATATCCATGAAGAAAAAAGTATATAACAGCTGTATCCTACCGGTACTCACCTATGGGGCAGAAACGTGGAGGCTAACAAAGAGGGTTCAGCTTAAGTTAAGAACAACGCAGCGAGCTATGGAAAGGAAAATGATAGGTGTAACGTTAAGAGATCGGAAGAGGGCGGAGTGGGTGAGGGAACAAACGCGGGTTAATGACATCCTAGTTGAAATCAAGAGGAAGAAGTGGGCTTGGGCAGGGCATATAATGCGAAGGCAAGATAACCGCTGGTCCTTAAGGGTAACGGAGTGGATTCCAACAGAAAGCAAACGTAGCAGGGGACGGCAGAAAGTTAGGTGGGCGGATGAGATTAAGAAGTTTGCGGGGATACAGTGGCGGCAACTAGCAAAGGACAGGGTTAATTGGAGAGACATGGGAGAGGCCTTTGCCCTGCAGTGGGTGTAGTCAGGCTGATGATGATGATGATGATGACCTCCGCTTCCGTGCGGATCATTCGCGGAAATCTGAAAGTCAGATTCTCCGCAAACGCTTGTTTTCGAACGAAAAGGTCTCGTTCAGAGATGACTTCCGCATTCTTCGTGGAAACGAAGAGTCGAGTGCACCGCTTCTGAGTACACTCAGGAATGCCTCCAGTTGGTTTCCAAGAAGGCTCCGAGTGAGCTGTCGAAAGAGTACAATGGTACAACACAGAATAGGGATCAACCTTCTGTAGCAGAGGCTGGACAGGAAATGGAAGAAAATGGGCCTTTGTTCGCCTGCTGGTAGGCTACCTCATAAAAAATTTCCTATAAATTTACAGCTGTACAAATTAGACTGACCCCGCCACGTCGCCCCAAGCTCCTCCCTTCACCCCTCAATACTCCGAGCCCAAACAACCAACAACCCACTCACGACGGAATAATGGCGACAATGGCCGCTCTCCCTCCTTTTCGTGCAGGCAGCGCGCGACCACCCGGACTTCTCTTTCCCATGATGAGTGTGAGGGTGTCATCTCGGTTCGAGACCTTCCGGTTGGAACACAAGCCTTGCGAGGAAGCTGAGCTGCAGATTTCGCTTTTGCGGAACTTGCAGTTCCGCAAATGAATAAAAGCGATTTTACAAAGCCGCTGTCAACTTCGCTCCTTCTAAACTGCCCACTGCAGAGCCTCGCGTCTCTGATGGTTCAGAAATAACCGTGAGCGGCTGCTGACGGCGCGCTTTATGCGGAGTTATGTCACCATGATCTGTACAAGACGTCCAAAGGGGTCCACAGATGCGGCATCAACATCCACTGTGTGAAATGACTCCAGTAGAAGCCCACCGCATACCGGATGTTACTACTGTGAGCAAAATACCCCAATCCAGCCACCCCGACCACGTGCCCAACCATGCCGCGCTGCATGCGGGACGCCATCATTGTGCCGGTCTCGACACCCGTTGGTGGGTTGCCGATACCCATTTTCCGATTGAGAGAGGGAATTTTGAGTGAACAGATTTCCGAATCCTGAAATAGAAAAAGCTCCTAAAATTTCATCTTAATTAATACTTCGATGCCTGGAAGCCGCATTAGACGCTATCATGCGTAAAACACGCGAAAATGCAATTTCGGCAAGTATGTTTTGATGTGGCTAAAGAGCTTATGTTCCAAAATGGCGGAGATGTCAAAATCGTACTAATGGAATCATGCATCATACAACCCGTGGGGGGGGGTTGTAACTTTTGCTCACGATAATACTTTTTACCGACTGTCCACGCAAAGTATGCGAGCTGATCAGGAGAGCATGCTACCGGACTAGCTGCTATTAGGCCTACATGTGAAGAAGACAGCGACAACTATGGTGACTGTCTTCCTGTCGGCCTCCTCCTTCGAGCTACTATACCATCATGGATTTCCTCTTCCCCTCTTCTAGTTTTCGCGCTCACTTCTTCGCAACGTGCTCAAAGAAATCTCACTGAACTCAAGGCCTTGAAGACGCGGACCATGACCGCAAGCGGAAAACGGAGGCAGAGGCGGCCTCCGCGGCGCAGATAAAGCGCCGCTGAGGTTTCTCCGGAACCCTGTTCCTTATCGCCCTCCGAGTTACAAATGGTGCATATGCGTGATAAAGTTATGGAAGCATTTATGTCCTTGCGCAGAGCTCATAAATAAAACCAGCGGCGAGTTCTATTTTGCCAGGACCCGGAGGGAACTTACGTAAATACTACACAGCAAAAGAGGAGCTTCCCGGTGCTGCGTGCAACGCGAGTTCAACCGACTGAGAGCTGATCAGCGATTGGTGGAAGAAAGGAACGAGAGGTGTTTGTTTTGCGCGCGTCCTGAAGACGACCGGGGCAGCAGTTGGACGGCCAGCCTGCGCGTGTTTCCTCGCTTCCCGTTACCTTTTTCTTCCTTTTTTTTTTACACAGTGCGTTTCTCGCGCCAAAAAACCGGGGCTCTGAGCGGCCGCGGATAATGACGGCTCTCCTCCTTCCGGCGGTGCCCGTCAGACACGCGACCGGGGCCCGTCCTTCCACCCCATCGGGGCCGGCTCCTTCAACGGACTCCAAGGCAGATGGTACCTCTGGCTGCCCAGAGCGCAGGTGGACTGTTATCGTCAAAAGTGCATTGCGTGCTTCGATTTGGGGGCGAGCGCACCTGTACGTGGCGCATCACTACCCCCCCCCCCCCCCCCCCCATCCCCTCCCTCTCAGATTATCCGTAACGGGCTCGGCGCCAAAGCTGCGCCCGAGTCCGGAACGCGGCGTTTCTTCGACTGCTCCGCGCGCTTGCATTGCGCAGTGTGGACGTTGCGCCCAGTCCATCAGCGTTGCCAAAGGTGCGATTCCCACGCGCTTAGGCTGCATCAGCTGCATTCTTTTGAGCGCTGAGTCCAAGTTGGGCTGGGCTGAATACTTTGCACTCAGGCTGGAAAGAATTCTAGTGCGTTAAATGCTGCGTATCGATCGCCTTATTGTCAAGCAGGTTACGAGATACAGGGATGAACGTCTTCTTGCGGTAATTTGCTGTCTTAATTGCTTGAAGTCGCCCGTTGCTCGCACAGCGCTGCGCAGAACTATCGGTTGGGATCAGAGCATCTCGCAATGACGCGCCGCGGATTATGGCCTTGCTTCTTCGCTGTGAAATACTATACAGTCGGATACAACTGAAGAACGCAGCGGTTTTTCCCTGTCAAAGGATCTCCTGCTTTGTCACACTAGCAGGGTCACGACAATCGGCCCACGTCACTGGCGGGAAGGGGGTCCTTTGAGAGAGAAAAGCCGCTGCGTAATTGCGTCCGACTAGTTGCATACAACTCAAGAACGAAGCGGCAGATGCCCCTCAAAGGAGCCCCTCCAGACAATGGCGTCTACCGAGTTTCACGACGCCCTAATTAATCCTTATGAAGCTGTATTGCACCCATTGTTTACAGCAGTGATGGAAAATACTACACTGCAAAACACAGATACATGCATCAATAAAAATATAGACCACAAGGGGGTAATGGAACATGGTACCCGCACATATAAACTACACGTAAGCACAAGGTATACGCTAGTTTATGCACTGCTTCCGTCACAGTTACACTTTTAAATGCGTACAGGGAGTAGCGGTGCTGCTACTCCTCGATGAACCTGAACGACATCCTCATAGGAGAGAAGTCAGTTCGGGAATTTTGGGTTACGACGCGCTACGACGCCTACATCATCTTCCCTGAACGCAGCCCTCTTCACGTACAGCTATCGAGCAGTTAGTGTAACGCCTGTCCCTGTATACATTAGTTTATAGGAGCCTCGAGCGTTTTTCATGGCGCCAATCTGAGATAGTGCGACATCTGTATCACACGTTAGAGTGAAAAATTTGCGGTCAGTTCAGCGAATGCTGGACGAGACCTCAACGCTGAGCGCCACCGAGCGAACACAGGCGGGGGGGCTTCGCGAGGCAGTCACCGCGCTTTCCAGCTGCCCACAACCTCCTCCTCCTCGCAAGGATAAAAGTGACCGAGCTCAGGTACCCACGTGCTATCGCGCCCCTTTGCTCTTCGCACCACCCTCGTAAGTTTCTGCTCTAAACTTGTGTCTAGATCCAAGGTCGTCTCATGTCCGCGAATGTAGGCGTTAAATGCATTACTGCATTAATAAAGTTGCACAGGTCCCTGCAATATGTAAGTGAACAACTCGTTTGCACAAAATGACGAAAGCTTTGGTTACTTCTGTGCTAAAGTTTAAAATGACCTGTGGATATTATATACCCGGTGAAAACTATTTAGAAAATAGAAAAAAACTTCTTATCACACATAATGGACTCTTTGCAAAACTCTGGAAGTTAGCTCCTCTGCTTAGCGAAAACCCCTTCACCATGGCGGTCAAACCGTTCCGGGAGCAGGAATCGGGTGCAGTGCCTGAGACAAATCGATTGTCAGAAAAGCGCAGGTACCTACATGTACTGTCTGCCGGAAAAGTAAATGAATCATGGAAAGGGATAAAAGTTTTTTATCCCTTCAAGCCTGTCGTAGCAATAACGGTCTGCTCTGTCGGTAGGTGTTAAGCACGGTAGGACGAACCTATTGCCCTCGCCATTCCCGAAAAGTTCATGAATACTGACGCCAACCAATATTTATCAGCAGCCCCAGTGTTTCGGGATCCACTCAATCCGTTATTCAGTCGTCCCTGAAGAAGGGACCGAGTAAGTTCCGAAACGGCGTGCTGCTAGTGAACATTGGTAAGTGTCAGTAATTCTCAACTTTTATATTTCAAACCCAACCTGAAGGACTTCCGTGGAAAAAGTCCTTGTTCAATTCATCAATCTTTCACTGCAGCGTTCACCTATCAGCCGATAAAACATTAAAGCCACTTTCGTGGTCCATTTACTCTTTCCCGACGGTATTATATGCGCATGAGAATCCCCTTTTATTCAATCGCGGATATCTTCTCACGGGGGCTTTCGTATAGAAAACCACGTCCTCTATCGAAGCTTTCTTCTTCGTCCACTCGTTCTCCTGCCTCTTCTCTCTTTCGAACTCTACCTGGATAACATTGCACTCTACCATCTTCCCAGGCCACTTGGATGAGATTTTGGGGGTTCGAACAGAAGAAAGTTGCGGACGTAATGTTCTCCGAGAACCGCGAATGCAGACGTCAAATGCATTCCAGCATTGAACATACAAAATCCGCCTCCGTTACATTCGATGAATGCATTGTGCTCTGGCGATATGCTGTCTCACGCTGAGTCACTTTTACTCGTGGCTTTGAATAAGCGTCCTCCCCATGCTCTTCGCGTACGGCGGCGTCCGTCGATAACTGGCTAGGAATTTTCAGTGTCACTGCCTCCCGCTCGGTCGGCTCACAACCCCGCGCACACGTGAACTGGTTTCCTTTCCATGAATCCTTGGCAAGGAGGGATCTCTGTTCGCACAGATCGTCCCGATTCGGGCATCCAACTTAGAGGCCGAACGCGCGCTCTGCCGAAGCATCGCCCTCCCGACTTCCGAAGAAAACGGGCGCCGCCAATCCTGTCGTAAAAAATGATGAATGGGCGTCATACAAACCGGACCAGATGAAAAGACCGCTCGCAACGCAAGCCTGGAAAATCTCAGTAGAGGAATCACTGAAGACAGCTGAAGAAGTACAAACAGCGCTTCGGGAGTTGCAACGAAAGGGTGCTACTGCTTCTACGAAGATGCAGCAACTCGCAAAAAAAAAAAAAAAAAACTCGCCAGAGACACTTAAAATTGCTTACGCGTGGGAGAAAGCATTACTGTCCCTGGGTGCACTGACACCCACCCACACACATACCACCCATACACGCACACGCACGTATGACACCACGCGGAACGCTGTACGAACGGTTGCGTGACAGTAAACTGGTTTTTGAGGAAAGGAAATGGAGCAGTAACTGCCTCACATATCGGTGGGCACCCGAACCGCGCTTTAATGGAAAGGGTAAGAGAGTCTGGGAAGGCATACAACTGAAGGTGCATATGCCGCCGGTTCGAATCCCTGTGGCAAGCTAGCCTCCAACTTGACTAGCACATGTAAGCTGTATGCAACGAGAAACTGTATGACACCAGCGTTCCGGATTAACGCTGTATGGCAATCGGTTGCGTCAGAATTTTGGTACGAATGTTGTCGGGAAAAGTGGAGCTACGTTGAGGTCGGTCGGAGGGGGTATATAGACAAACGACGTGTATTGTACTGCCTGAAGTGGCGGTGCTCGGCTTGCTGTGTGCGTTATACGGCCGCTAGATGACGTCACCCTATTTTCTTGCCGTCGCTGGGATTTTCTGTACCACCTGCGAGTACGTACACTAACACACACGTCATCGGCTTTAATCGTAACGGGACTATATATAGTCGCATACAACTCAAGAACGAAGCAGCTTTTCCCCAACAAAGGAGCCCCTTCCAGCTTATGGCGTCGGTCGATTCTCATGGACCTGCTAGGGTGATAGTGCAGAGAGCGGCGTGACAATTGAGGGGGGGGGGGGGGGGGGGGCAAGTAAGCCTAGCTTGCTTGGCTGTCGCCTTAGAGTTAAGCTGTTCAGAAGCAGTAGAGCAACTAGACTCAGATATAGACTCTTCGTCGGTGACTTCAATGGCGCGACTCCTCGAGGAGCGCGGCACGACCGGCCCCTCCTGGCTGCGGGGAGAGAGCAAGATGACGTCATGCGTCGCCATAGCAACGGGAAGGCTGACGTCTCACGCAGACGATGGCAGCGTTGACATGGCGATCAAGTTACAGAGAAATTACTAGGATACGCAGCCAATCTCAAACTCGAGACCCTGCACAGGAACTGCTGCGAGTCCTGACCGGTCTTTTCGGACACAGGGAGATTGTTGAAGAACTCCACCGACACCTAGCACACCCCACTCTAGAAGCCAAGATTAAGGTGAGAAATGAGGGACACGAGACCCCGACAGGGCGGGGATCTGTGTTGCTTGCCCATTCAGTGGTGGCATCGACATTGATACCACGTGCCGCCGTGGGAGAACTTTCATGTGCGGCTCGCCCGCGCTCTCCCGACCATAATTAGCCGGGACGCCCAAGGGCCCGTCAAGATGGCGAGGCCCTAACAGGAGCCTAAAAGAGGCCTGCTCGCTTGATATATTGGCAAATGGGATGTTTTTCGCCACACAATACCCTCTTTTACTATACCTTTTAATACCCTCTTGTACTACCTTTTTTACTTTTCTATAGTAAGATACAACTCAGGAACGAAGCCGCAAATGCCCCTCAACGGAGCCCCTCCAGCCAATGGCGTCGACCAATTCTCCTCCTTGACCGATCTCCTTTGACCTGCTGCAGTCGGATACAGTTCAAGAACACAGCGGCTTTTCCCTGTCAAAGGAACCTCTTTCAACCAATGACGTCGGCCGGTTTGGTTTAGTTTGGTTTATGCGACTCAGGCCATGAGGGACGCCGTAGTGGAGGGCTCCGGAAATTTCGACCACCTGGGGTTCTTTAATACACTGTCATTGCACAGTACACAAGCGGCATCGGCCGATTCTCGTGACCCTGCTAGTGTGACAAAGAAGGGAGTGGTAGAGGAATGGGGATAATCCCTTCCCTCTATGGTCGGGGATAGACCCCCTCTCTCCACTGTGGCGCCGCTCCCTGCACTGTCACGCTAGCAGGATCATGAGATTCCGCCGATGCCATTGGCTGGAAGGGTGATCCTTTGACAGGGAAAAGCCGCCGCGTTCTTGAATTGTATCCGACTATAAAGGTACTATTCAGGTGGCTTCCCACCCCATAATGTGCTGGCCTACGTCGTCTGGCTCCATACTCCGCACCTTCAGAATGTAGACCTAAGGAGGTACTCGTGGAAAAAGGTGGCGGCCCTCGCAGCACGTCCCCATGGGCTCCTTTTCGTATTTCCGTCAGTTCCATGTTCGCTTTTCCTCTCCTTCTGCGCATCTTCATTCCAACGCACTGCCCGTACAACGTCCGTATCGACAGGACCGAGATCGCCTCAGCACGGCAAACGTATTTTCAACTGCCTCCCCTTCCTGCACACGAAATAATTTGCACCGCAGACAAAGAGCCAAGTTTTCAGCGTTGCGGAGGGTACGCCACGCACAGCCCAGGCAGTCGCGCGGTGGCGTCGTCAGGCTCGACTGCTTTCCAGCTTTCTAAAGACGTGACGTGTCTTTACAGCGCGGGAGCACAAAAATAGACGACGGCGACAAATCAATCATCGCTTTCCTTCCCAAAACTTGGTGCCGTTGTCGTCCGAAGTACAGTGAACGCGCTGTTTGCAAACCGCTTCCCGTCTTCGTACAAGAACTCTCGCGCGGCATAATTGCACCGCCGTGGAGCAATGCCCTCCGCGTAAACAGACGTGAAATAGCAGTGAAACATCAGCGGCCGCTGGTTCGTAACAGCGCGGCCCGAAAGGCTGGTCACGTGCCCAAAAAGGAAAAGTACAAAACAGCAACCAACTGCGGAGTGCCCCCGTGAGACGGGGTGTCGCCCGTGTACGTGCTTCGCGCGCATCCGACGATCTACAGCAAAACGGTTGCTCGCCAGAGGATAACTATTACCACAGCCATGCCAGCGCGAAACAGCGCCCGGGGGAATGTGCAGAGCGCTGAGCAAATGCCCCAACTGTTCCGGCTGCTGTGCAGCAGCACTTATCGCGCTAGGCGTGCCGGGGTTCGCCGGGCCAGGAAAAGCGGAGGCCCAACGTCGGCGTGGGCGCAGCGCGGTAGCCGCTGTGGGGCCGCCCTGTGAGCAAACGTCCGCCGCTGACGGCAGTGGGGCGCTCGGCGCGCAGCCGATAGGATCTCGGTCGCGTGCGCATTACCATGTGCCGACCCGGGCGTTGTTGGCGCACGTCGGCGACAACCTCCGACCGGGAGCATTGCGAAAGGTCAAAGGGGGGCCTTGCGAAGGAAAAGTGCAGACTTGAGCAAACGCGAATATGGAAATGGCGTGTTTGCCGCATCGCGAGCTGCCCCTGGCTGCCTTTGCGCCACCTCGGGGCGCGTGGGCGGCTCGGGTGTTCGGCCCCGGCGATTGCCTCATGGGTGCGCGCACCTCCGCCGTTTACGCGTTTCCCACGGGCGGGCCGCGCAAGCGAAAAAGCCGGCAAAGAACGCGCGGCGTGACCCACTTGCTCTGCGGTGACAGCCAGGATGCACGGTCTCAAGGACCGCGGCGCTTCGCGAGGGGCACCTAAAAGCCTCTTACGCGCGCGGTCATGTTTTCGCCATTCCGCTTCGGTGTGATATCTGACTGGCTTCCTCTCGTTTGTTTAGCGTGAAAGGCCACATTTCTCTTTAGTACCTCGTGCTCGCGGTGGAACTTTGACGCAGTTGCCGGTGGTGCACCTATGGCGCTGCCTCTCGTAACGGTTCCTCATGCTTATTATGCTGCTGACCCTGTTCTTCCATTGATGCCCTAGACCAGTAATCGTAATAATCCATCATCATGATCATAATCACAGCAGCAACAGTAGTTTTCCTATTATTTTTCTTATTATTTGCATATTAGTGCCCCTGCTCCCACCAAACATTCATGGCGCAGTTAAATACCACCCAGGGCTCTACACAAATTCCTGCAGAGGAGCATATATCCGCCAGTAGGGCGGAGGCTGCAGCTCTGAGGTACATCTGACTGAACAGAAACAGTGACGAGCAGGCGCTGCGCTTCTGATTAGAAGCTAGCACGAATGTTGAACAAAATGAACTCCCTCATGCAACTGTCGCGGCAGTGGGATTTGTTGTCGCAAAAGTAGCGAATAATACTGGCAGCGCAACTCTATCATTGTGTGGAGGGAAAAAAAAAGAACGGAACGAATTCTTTAAACTTCATTCAGAAGTAAAAAACAAAAATGATAGAAACGAGCACAAAGACGGTTTTGCAACCCACTAGCACGTGCGGTTCTAAGCGTAGCAGTTCAATGACTGGATGAATGTCTGCCATGCCAGGGGTTAGTTTCTCGATAGAAAGGGGTTTTAAACTGCCCGCGCAAGAATTCTTGTTCCGAGAGCGCATGTTGATTCTGCTGACTGGGATAATGCCTCCGACAAACCGGCCGCCAACTATCCCGGTAACACCTTGCAGAGAAACCTGACACGAGTACGAAAACGGAATACAATTCCGTGACGAAATGCATAGGCAGTCGGGTGCTTTAGCACCATCATACGGTAAAGACGCTAACTACGGCAACTATACGACCGTGCGGAAAAAAAACGTGGCCTGGCAAGCGCAGCAACGGTACAAAAGGCAACGGGTTGGCGTAGTGGCCGTACCGCTGTCCGGTTCTGCTAAAACTATTTAATACCCTCCGCTCCAGATGAAAGAACTTTCTAGACCGAGCATAAAAGCAGTATATTGAGGCTTTCAGCATAGTACGTATATCGACACACCTAGCGAGCACCGCACGCTATGGCTATGCAGATGGTATCGTCGCGTAAAGTGTGTGCGTAGCTGGTCGGCACCTGGTGCCACCTGGTGCCATCTGGCGCCCTCGGGGCGATCTTCACATGCCTTAAGGCGACGCGCGGCACGCACTATGCTAAAATTCCCTCATATTTCCTCTGCGCGAGACTCTCTCTAAAGAAATGTAAATTCAGAGTGCCTAAAAGTTCCCAGGCCACGGGGTCTGCTTTTCAGCACTATATCCTAGCACTTAGAGGGCAACTCGGGGGCGTTTTCGAGTTTACCATATTCCAATGTAACTTACACTAATGACGAATTTTGATGTCTCAACGACAGTTTTTAGCCAAAGACCGCCATGGCACACGGTATTTTTGTTTACACAAGGTGGGGTCAAAGACCCGTTTCCCAAACATTTCACCCCAGATAAGCCGAACACCACGTTAAGGGAAAGCTTGTACCCATTGTATCAGATGGGGGGGGGGGGGGGGGGGGGGGGTCGTGTCCGGCGGCAGTGGGGATCAAACCTCGTATCTCCCGCATGCGAGGCGGATACTCAGACCACTAGGCCACTGCTGCGGTTACGATACCTATGCAGGTTTTTCTCTCATTCCTTCTACCAGGTTTGGCTATCCAGTATGTAAAACTGTAGTTTCGAATTCGGTTTGTTCGTCAGCCGCACGAGAGTATATTTTTGAACTTTCGAAACATGTTAACGAGCGGCGATCACGGGCAGCACGTCGTCCAAGGTGGCGTCCTCGTCTCGCATCGCGACCCTTCTTAGCAACGGCGGTGTTCTTGCGATTCCGCAGCACCGACTCTTGACTTTGTCGATGCTAGCGACAGCTTTGTGCGAAAAGATGACGTCCATTCGTCTCATTTTAGTTCGGACAGAGATGACCGCTCCGCTCAGCCCGAACTATCGACAGCTGCCTGTCTGCAAAATTTCGTTTTAGCCGTAGCCTACTGGAGCTTCGCCGCTTTCCGAGCCTCTCTGAAGGCACCGAGAATGTTCTGAACGATTCCGTGTCGCCAGCAGGGAAGCGTATCAAGTTTCCTACAACGCAGCCCAAGGTCGTCATTGGCAATTAATGCTCTGTGGAGTAATCCAAAGTGTTTCGCGCGAGCGATTGATTTTCTCTTCGCTGATCGTAAAGTTTAGCGTCAAGAGTTCTGTAACTTTGAAATCTTGTTTCTGTCATAGCAACGCATAATACCTAATTCTAGATTTTTATTCTCCTATTTTCTGAGTGAGTATACTTAATATGATTTTGATTTTTGTGGGAGTCTCTCAAATTTTGCAAATCAAAGTTTTGTTTTTTCTTCGTAAACAGATACACATGCTGTTTTTCTTGTGGCATTAAAAGGAGAGCCTTTTAGCTATACATTGTGACGTGCTGGAATAAAGCAAACTTCTCAGTTTACGGGTGATTACATTTTTTACGCACACCACCTTGAAACCACCTGTTTTCCCGCGGTAAGGAAGGAGTTTACCGTTTCCGTGGCCTAAGTTCCGATGACTACTGTGGGCAACACTGCATTTGCGACGTCACATACATTACCCGCACGTTAATACCCGCTCCCCGCTTGAGTGACGAAATTTTGAGACTTGTAATAAATAGGTCGTCTCAAGCATTTAATGAAAGGAGTCGTCGTTTTCGCTCGCTATTTCAGCCGTTCAGCGCGCGTACGAGTGCTTTTCTAATAATAATTGCGACCTCATCGCGGCTCCACGCCAAGCAACGACCCTGGCCACAGACTGATTTTCGGTTTCGGTTCGCAGTTTTAATTCGCTGTTTTAAACTGTTTTAAACTGGTCACGATAGCAGGGTCATGAGAATTGGCCGACGCCAAAGAAGCACCTTTGTCGGGGAGAAGCGGCTTCGTTCTTGATTTGCATCCTACTATAGTGTGAGATCCTACTACACGAAAAAAAAAACGATAGGAGTGGGGCCCACTCTTCCTGGGCATACCTGGTTGTACATTTTGTCAGTTAAGGCGTAATAAAGTAACTTGTGACTGATTACATTAATCGAAACTAATATGACTTTCATCAGCCTGACTACACCCACTGCAGGGCAAAGGCCTCTCCCATGTCTGTCCAATTAACCCTGTCCTTTGTCAGATGCCGCCACTGTATCCCCGCAAACTTCTTAATTTCATCCGCCCACCTAACTTTCTGCCGTCCCCTGCTACGTTTGCTTTCTCTTGGAATCCACTCCGTTACCCTTAAGGACCAGTGGTTATCTTGCCTTCGCATTACATGCCCTGCCCAAGCCCATTTCTTCCTCTTGATTTCAACTAAGATGTCATTAACCCGCGTTTGTTCCCTCACCCACTCCGCCCTCTTCCGATCTCTTAACGTTACACCTATCATTTTCCTTTCCATGATGATGATGATGACGATGAATATGACTTTACGAACCACAGCAACGCTGTCAGCTGTGAGGTACGCTGTAGCGGAGGACTCCGATTGACTGCGACCTCCTCAACGAATATCGAACAGTACACAGTGTGGAGAACTTCAATTTTACCGAACATCGCCGAGCATCAGCATTTTTTTTTATAGACACACTGCTAAGATTTCCTGTCCTTAGTCAGTGAACAAGCAAATCCGTGGTCTACTAGACCTTAGCTAACACGACGGCTCCCTTGACCAACATATCAACTTTTGCACGACAGGAAAATTTCGTTAACAAAGTATGTTCGGTACGAAACGACGTTATTTTTGCGCCTACACACGCAAGAAGACTCGCTTTTGTTCGTATTGTAGCTTCTGTAGGCTGTTCTGTACGCAAGGTCGCTGCCCAAAAAACTACGTCAAAGCGCCGTCTGCACGTGTGAGAACTTGCGTAAGGCGCGACGAGCGTTCCTTTCGCGTCGCACGGTTTCTATCTTATTTTACGTGACGCATGCGGCTTCAGGCGCTGTCTTGCAATAAATGCTAGGCCTCGCGCTGGTAAACCGCGACTCAGCAAACTGGCCCATTTGCACTGCGAGCCCTCGGCCAACCTGTGGAAACGAGACTTCTTGAATGATTGCGTAATACACTCTCTGGCGATACCTTTCTTTACCGATTAGTAAGAGCTGCGACTTTCATCTTACACATGAGTGCGCATTTTTTTGGGAGTTATCTATTTCTAGACTGATTTGTAAATACGCAACGATGTTCTGTGCAGCGCATTTGTGTCCTCCAGTCATGGCCGCTCATTTTACAACTCTTTCGCAGTGGAACCTTTGTTAACCATAATGTGCCACCAAGACGCCCAAAACAATGCTTTACATCCTCACAAAGCACTCCTTTTTCAGCACCTCTTATAAGCTAAAAGCTATAACCACAGTTTCCGGCTAATTTTGATCGCTGGGGAAGCTACCAGGATTTTCGCGCGCACTAGAATCGCTCCACGTGTGAAGCAACAGAAGACGCGGTGCGCAACGAAAGAAGCACACACACTCGCGCGTGACAGCGCGGCTCCGTTTTGCGCGGCAGCCTTCCTCGCACGACGCTCGGTGGGTGTTGACGAACGCGCCTCCGAGACGGGGGACGGCGGGAGAGAAAACAGGAAGAACGCGCCGCAAAGTGGCGTCACCGGTCCGAAACCGAACGACCATTTTAGCTAATCCCTTTGTGGCGCGGACTTTTAGAACACATCCCTCATCCGAAAATGTGCTTTGTGCTTTATAAAATAACGAAGAAGGAGATTCATGGTGGAAGTCGTCGAAACCAAGGAGAATAGGGATGTTTTTTTTCTGTTTAATTTGTAGTGTTAATTACTTGGAAATTAATTGTTACTTTATGGCTTTAAGATAAATTATAAGAAAGCTGAAGAAAAAACTACCACATGCCGCCAGTGGTATCCGAACCCACCACCTCAGAATTTCGCGTCCAGTGCACTACCAACTGAGCTACAGCGACGGCTGTCCAATCCTCTGCTTACGGGGGTGTTTATGTGTAGTGTAACCGAACCTTGAGAGTGTTCACCAGCGCCATTTTCGTCCATAGCGGCGAACGAAGTATGTCCTCTTTTATCGTGAGTGCCACGTAGGAACGTAGTCGAACGGTGAGGGCGGAAACTGCGAGAACCCTCTTTGTTACCTATGACATCAAGGGTGTCAGATTCGATAGGTATATATATGCCTTTTTTTTACTTCAGTGAAGTTGCTTTTCGAAAGTTACTGAGTCTGTTAGTCAACAAGAGTGTTTTTTTTTTTTTTTGTAGATCAGAAACGAACCTTCGTCGATATGCATGATCAGCACTCCCTGCGCCATGCCACGTGTTCTGCGACCAGCCGGAGCGTGTGGAAGTTAACCTTGCTGAAATTACTTTGACAAAGTGATCGTTTAAACTGTGTTCATTGACACTATCGGATTATCTCGCATGCCACACCAGTCGCCCAACAGGCAGAATTCTGTACCTCCGACAACTCATGGAGGTACGCCGCCTTCTCGGGACGACTGTGGACAGGAATGGACGCAATCCTGCGCTCTCGTGAGAGGCCCGGTTACTGTTTGCAGCTAAATTCTTAGGAACTTTTTTTCTCTTTCTTATCGCATGAACCAGGTGAGTAGATCGCAGCCGCAGTAGTCCTGCAGTTACCAAGCTGCAACCCACACACGTTTGGTCGTGGGTTCAGTTCCAACCTGAGGCGTGCTTTTTCGCCATTTCTTGTTGACTGTGTACACGCACGTCTCCAACTTAATACCGCTTCTCTCCCTCTTTTCTCGTTGGCTTCTTTCGTCGCTCACTTATGGCCGCAGTTTCCAACCCGAAAACGTGTAGGCGTTGTCTCCGAAGAGTAGTTAATGGATGTTCGTGTCCAGACGGACATGATGAATTAGTAGCTATCTTGCGTGCTCGTTTTGCCTTTCTTTTTTCACGCATATTACCACCACACCTCATCGATTTTCTGCACATGAAAATTTCTTTTCAAGAATGCGCTAACAAAAAAAAAAACTAAAAATGGCCGTAAAGAAACAAAACGCCATGCTGTGTCATCCGCATTAGACGACCCTCACCAGGAGGTGTTGCCCCGGTAACTGGAGCGCCGAAGACGGTCGTCGTGTGTCCAACCCGGAGGAGTGCAGCCTAATGCGACCGGCGGCACGCGGAGAAGCTGTTCGAGCACTCGGGGCTGCAGCCCGCAACCGTTCCGAGCACAAAAGGGGGGGAGTGGGGGTGGGAGCCTGGCCGCGCAATGTGTTGCGCGCCGGCCCATCCGCCGCACGCAGGTGGTGGCGGGGGCGCGGAAGTTCGGGGCAGGCAGGAAAAGAAGACGGGTCCCGCGGGCAGGTGTTCTGCAGGGCTGATTTGCACCGCTAACTGGCTTGATTTCTTCGCACGGAATGTTTCGTGCTCCGCTGCGTCGGCGCTCTCTTTCTGCCGTTACACGGGGGACGTCGTTAGGTAGCGGCACATGTCGTTTCCTCCCGACCCGCCGGGAGGACCCAGATTGGCATCGTTGGCGCGCCCGTTAATTGATTAGCGACGAAGGACGGGGCGAGACAAAAGCGGTCGCCGTCCACCGAAGAGGCGGCTCGCGCTCTCACGTTCCCGCCGCTGGAACGGAAACGGCCCTTCTGGGTCGTTGTCCTCACGCCTCGTTAGCGGCCTTTTCAGCGGCCATCGGAGACCGCGGTGAGAGACCACCGCCGCCAGGGCCTCCCTAATTCGCGAAGCCACAGTGAGGCGGCTCGATGTCGCTTTCGGTTGTGACTGGTGGGGTGCTTGAGACACAGCGTGGCCCCAGTGTGAATTTGGCGCGAGGTTAGAACCCTGCCATACGATGATCGAATATGCCGATGAAAGAATACTAAAGATGCAGCTTCAGGGACAAGCGATGCATGCGCTTACACAGCCCCATCTCTTTCTCATTAAACTAGGAGGAGAAGAGAGTGTGTGAGTGCGGAAACTTTTTTCCCAGTGAGTTTATCATAGCATTGCAAGAACTGCACTCGCCGCAGTAGTAGGCATGCGAAGCAGCTAGTTTTGCCTCAGCAGGAGTGGATAGCCGGTCAAGCGTCACCGCCTCGCCATTCCGCATTTCATTCAGGCACACGCAACCTGTAGCTGCGCTCACGTCGGAAACCTTACTCTCCAGATGGCCCGCGAATATTTCATTGGTCCCACTGCGAAGCGAAATAAAGAAAAAGAAGAAAGAAAGCTACAGCGAAAGAAAAAAAGGTAGACAGCACGCGGAGCCGGTGGTGGACCGTGTTCGACAGTTCGGCTCGGGGCATGCTCGGCAGGGTAAGAACCAACTACCCAGCAAACAAAAACGCGGCCTGTGCTACAGACACATTGGCAGGTACGAGGATGCTCCGCTTGCATGCTGCGCGAGCGGCTCGACTTTCTGGGCCCTCCCGCAGTGACGTCACCGGCAACATGAGCACGTCTGGTTCTCGTTTTCGCGCAAGGTTGCAGAGACGCGAGGGAGCCGTGGTGCCATGATATATGGGCCGGCCGGTGATTAACGACCCGGCGGTTTGCTCGAGCGGTTCAGTTTAAGGTGAACGACCCACAAAAGAGCAACAAAGGCGGGCTTATTGATACCGTACGCGGGCGCTAACTGCTGCGCCTTCCCCCTGGTCCGCGGTGGGCCGCGGGTCGGCGATTTCCCGCCGGTCGTGCATGGCAAACGCGTAATCGCATCCGGCACACAGCGCGACCGTGCACATCCCGCGGGAGCTGCGAGGCAAACGTGATTGTGGAGCGGGCCATCATTGAATTTCACCGGGCGCACACGTGCCCGGTTCGGGGCTTTTTCATTATTCGCGCGCACACGAGGCCGCGCCGCGGAGGCCCGCTCATTAGGCCGCCCATCGGCAGCGCCAGTCTGTTTTGCCCGGCAGACGGTTTTTTTATAACCCGAGAAAAGGAACCGATGTCCAAGCCAGCGGCGCTGGGGACCAAGGAGGAAAACGGCCAGAATGCCAGCCGAGAAAGGAAGCGGGCACATCGAAGCCGTTGCGCGTCAGCGTGTGACGTCATCGGGACGGGCACCGAAGGGGAGCCCGTATTTTGCACGCAGACCGCGTCGCCACGCAGTTCCACGAAAGCAACGGCTGTGATCGTACTTTGCTATGCTGCGGGGGCTATGTTTTCTGTCCGGCGCTCATTTCGCAGAAGTACGGGCACGACTAAAAGCAGCTATGCATGAAGCTCCGTTAGGAGAGAACCGTGGCCGATTATTCCATCCTTATGGGCTGATGACTTGGCACCATACAGCCCTTGTTTCTCAGCAGAAGCTGTACTCGGCGGACATACGTCCTGCCAGTGCACCGATAAAATGCCACTCAACTTCCCGCTTTGTCGGTCACTCTCATCGTTGAGCTTATACAACGTATCTTTTGCGATTTATACACTGCAAAGAACAGCGCATGCGGCCTTGATCTTTCATATGTAATCGATCAAGACCATGGCCATTGAAAAAATTGTCTATACAAGTTCTAGTCAAAAGGCGCCCGTGTGCTGTGCTATGTAAGTGCAAGATCCCCAGGTAGTCGAAATTATTCCGCAGCCCTCCACTACGGCACCTTTTCCTCTATTCTTTCACTCCCACCTTCTTCCCTTCCTTCACGGCGCGGTTGTGGTGTTCACCGTTAAGCGCGACAGATACTGCGCCATTTCCTTTCCTCAAAATCCTCTAATTTAGTTTGGACATACGCTGAAGAATTATTCTTCAGGGCTGTACGACAAGGAAGGCGAGACGCAGGACTGAAATTCGACGGAAAGTACTAAAAGGTGTGGTCAGAACAGTCAGTAGTGAAGCACGGCTCACTACCTACATTTTCGCTAATTTAAACGCAACCAAAACGACTTAGCTTCTATGTATACACTTTTGTGAATGTGCGTCGCAAACACTCAGAGCTCTGAACAAAGCTGTAACGGCTTTATCAATAGCGACCGCGTCTTTCAGTGAAATTATTGCGCAGTCGCAACAAAATTACAGGTTTTGGTTACCCCTTTATCGAGGGAACAATTGGAGAGCCGTTAGCCTTGGGCAAAGGCAGTTAACAAAGGAGTCACGCGGGCAGTTTCTACTGACGTGGAGCGTCATCGTTGTTGAACTTACCGACGTTCTACCGGGCTCCTAGAAGGCCGTGCCTGTTGCGCGGCATCGTTGCATTGCCTTTGATTCGTTCAAACTGTAAGTGACTCATACCATGCAGCGGTGCTGTTTGTTTTTTTTATGCCTAAGGACTAATTCAGCAGAGTTATATAGCTCCACTGACTATCGAGAAGGCGCCCGCACCGTGGTGGCTACAACACAGAAGTAAGTCATTGTGCGTGAAGTGTGGCATTAGGATGTGTAAATAGCGAGAAGTTCGAAACAATAGAAAGCGGACATTGACGCAGCATGCCGGAGGTGGATGGTGGCCACCAGTCAAGAGCTTCTCCGTCAATCAACCAATCCCCTATGCTCACTGCATGTCTCTGTTTTAGCGTGACCGGTTTTGAGGCCGGTAGTCCTCAGTCGTACGGCTGTGGTCAGATATGTGGAAGGCCTGCGGCAAATGTCTCGTCTGACAGCTTGGAGAGGGTTCTGCTGTCAGGAGTCGAAGACCGGAGTTTTTGGCACTCATTCTGCGCCATGTTTAAGAAGAGTGCTCTTGAAAGGATAAACGCATCAAACTCTGAGAATTTATTTTACTAAAGTTTCGAAGTGACCAAGAGCGAAAGCTAAATTTGGCGCACATACAATAGTAGAACTGTTTTAGAAGCATTAGGAATTTACGCTTACATTTTCACATACACAGGCGGAAATAAACAGGACGTCATTCGCGAGCGCAATTCCGCCATTGTGATGCACTTACAATTATATGCAGTTGCCATTCGCCGCTCGCGTAACACTACAGCTGCAGTAATTACCTTTGGAAATAGTAGCCGAGTAAGGCTCGTGGTGCGATTGCTCAACTGAGCTTCAACAATGCATCGATTCCCCGCACCTGGATATCTAGCTGTTGGTTTTCTTTGATTTCTAATTCACAGCCTTTTTGATGCACCGTGTTTTACTGCCATCAGGTTATCGGCAATTAGTCTCACTGTTGCTTTATTCAGCATGCGGTTTCTTGAAGTCACGCAGATAATAATACCGCATGTCCGGACCCTTCTGATCAATATACGCATTCCTTTGAGGAAAGATATTTGAGACACTCAGCTGAACTACGCTGAGCTACAAAAGCGCTTCCCATCTCTCAAATGTGCATGATGTATAAAACACCCAGTTCCTTTAACCTTCACTCCTTCATCTTTATTCATTTCACAGAATGAAGCATATTGCATCACCAGACCGTTGGACCAAGCTGGACAGCTGATTTTCTTGGAAAGGCGGAAACTACTGATCGACCTAGTGTCCACCGCATTACTCACTTACATGAAGCGGAATGCCGATTGTAAACATTTCAGCCCATGGAAGCATCTTTCCTTTTATGCGGGGCAGCCTATGGGCCTATAATGCAGCCATTTCTTACAGACATTATTTTAAATTTAGACTGTGTTTGTGTATACCGGGTGTCCCAGCTAAATGTAACCAAACTTTTAAAAGAGGCGAAGTGTCCAAGTCCAGTGACACCAACTCAGGGTTGTTCATAGTCGCGTGGCCTAGTCTTGAGTGTTTTTTCGCTCTTCAAAGTTAATTAGATAAGTTGAATTAGCTAACTTTTCAATTATTAACTTCAAGAAGAAAGTGCCAATGCAAAAGTTTTAGATCACCTCGAAAAACCGCTAGTAGTGCTGTTTCCGTCAAGTTACGATTTACGTAGCTTCATTTATTGGCCTTAAAAGAAAGTTATCACGTGACCAGCTGCTCGCTCACTTTTCTGCCCCAATGTGCACCCAAAGTCTCATCGAGGAGAGGACTTCAGAAAAAACGGATTTTATGCTTTAAGGCGCGTCTTGGGACGTTGAAGTGGTACAGTTGTCATGTGGAAGCTTTTTCTTACTGTGCGGGTTATGGTTAAAGGCCGGTAAAAAAACCACTTTACGTAAATATTACTTTGCTGCCAATGCTGCCAATTTCTCAAAGCGATCTACAGCTTTTCCATTGGCACTTTGTTCCTCAGGTCAATAATTAAAAAGTTAGTTAATTAAGCGTAACTAATTATTCAACCTTGAAGAACGAAAAAAATACTGCACACTAGGTCACGTGACTTTAAACAACTCTAATTTGGTTTCAGACGTCTACGAGACCCCGTGTTTTTTAAAAGCGTGGTTACATTTAGCTGAGACACCTGGCATAACTGCTAACGTCGTCTCCTTTAGGCATATATATCTTGAACAATTCAGTTGTTACGGATGTTGCGTAAGTGGTGGAGTTGCGCAACTTCTCTACCGTTTAGTTTTGATGCCGTTACGTTTGCTTGTTGATACCTTATTTTTGGCTATCTTTTGTGTGATACGAAGCAGTTTTCTGTGCTGCCATGAGAACCTTGTACTTCTTATAACGGCGTAGCTACAGCAAGCTTTGCTTACGTTCTTTTCTTTGAAACGATGCGCAAGACACCAGTAAACATGGGTGGCTACGCGGGATTCGCCAACGTCCGGTACAGGGTTTATAATTTATTCATGCGGAAGCAACAGATGGCTCATCGGGACGAAAATCCAGCGTCGAC